>NC_041011.1:9243197-9572969 GCF_004193775.1 Glycine soja
GTTGTACTAGCTAGGGATTTAGGAATTGTGTGAGGCGTGAGTGTGAGAAGAAAAAGAGAGACAAAGTGACGCTGCGAAGAAGTCAAAGTGCCGCCAGCTCCCTCAACTCTCTCAGTGTCACAACGAAGAAGTCGAGGCGACGAAGAAGGAACGTGAGAGTGGGAGAGATGGCCTTGCAGAATAAAAGAAAGAGAGAAAATAAATTAAAAATAATAACCAATTCAAAGACGGTCTCAAGAGAATCGTGTTTGTAATGTTTGAAATAATTACGAAATTGCCACCATTATATAAACAAAGGCGGTTAATAAATAATCGTAGTAGGTACCGCGTCGTTAAAAATGGTTTTTTTAGTAGTGTGAAGAAGTTTGTGGTCTTCTTATCCTAAAGGTAGCCGTCCCAGGGCATTTTGACCTTGGCAGCGGAGAACTCAAGGCACAAGGGGTGCCTACAATGTTTTTGTTATGGTAAGGGGATTGCTTACAAAATCAATAACGAAAATTGGTTTGTTAATTTGGTATGCACCCCTGTACTACAATGAAAACACATTTTCGTTGTAGATTTTGTACACAGT
Source organism: Glycine soja (assembly GCF_004193775.1). Classification (NCBI taxonomy): domain Eukaryota; kingdom Viridiplantae; phylum Streptophyta; class Magnoliopsida; order Fabales; family Fabaceae; genus Glycine; species Glycine soja. The sequence continues at coordinate 9,243,769 of NC_041011.1, forward strand.
TATGCAGTTATGCCAGGAAGACATATTTATGTGAGAAGAGTACTTTTGGGGGAAAAAATTGACCACTTGGTAAGAACTAACAATGGTGTTGGTGACAATAAAAACTCCCTTGTTTCTTATAGACTTGTGACTATTATTATTTAAAATAAAGTCATTTTGTTTAGTATTTGAAACAATGAGGCCTATGGCCCAAAGTACTTTTAAGATAACTAATGGTGTGTCTTCTACTTTAGAAAAACCATGATGAAAAAGAAAATATCAAGGAAGGGAATGAAGGAAAAAGGTGACATACTAGAAGAAAGCTGAAAAATCAAGAGGAAAACACTCAAAAAAGTGACATAGGGAAAAGCATGACAAGAGAGTAGAAAATGAGAAGGGTAACCAAAAGGATCAACCTGTCTCCCCTTGTCATCGGCCAAAAGTGGGTTGATCTACCCTATTACACACAAGAAAAGTAAGTTGGAAATTTAAACCCTTCATATGGTCTTATTGATAGATTTTGTGCCAAAAACAAAAAAAACTACAAAATAAATAAAAAAAATCAATATATTGTAATCGATTTAATTAATTTTCTTTTATAAATATTAAATAATAAATTTATTAAAAAAATTAAATATACAACCTTAAATTTTGAATAATAATATATTTAGATAATAAATAAATTAAATAAATATTAATTGTATTTTTGTTTTATAAAAAATGGGTTGACAACTCTATTTACTCCTCAATTCATTTTTGTGGATCAAAATGGGGTAAGTCAAAGCCAGGTGATGGGTTGAAAAATTTAACTCAATCCGCCAAATAAAGGACCAAAGCCGGTTGACTTGGGGAGTTCAAGCCATTTTACCACCCTTAAAAAATCCAAGAAAAAAAAAGAGAAATGGTCATGAAATAAGTTATCTATAGACATTTTTCCAAGGGTATAACTGGAATTATGACCTTAAAACTAAGGTAAAAATAGCACATCGGTTAGAAATTTAAATTACTATGATTGGTATCATAACCAGTACAAGGCTTTAAATTTGATATCAAATAAAAAAACACACACATTTCACTAACTAATGCATTTTAATTCTAACAAGCAAAGAGACATGATTAAAATGATGCTTTAGGACAAAGATGTGTCCTCATTTTCTAAAACCAAACACCTTTCTATACAAACTTGACATACTTAAAAAAGATTTCAATTTTCAAGTCAAGGAATCATATGTCAAATATGGAGCGTCGTGAGTCATCTTCACATTTACACGAGGCTGCATGATTATGATTTTTGACAAATCAAAAGAATGTTCCTTTAATCTTTAACATTGTTGTCTGGATTGGACTGATAGGTCTATCAGTTAATGAAGCAATTAACCTCCCAATTAACTTTTTTGTTGAATGTAATAACTGTGTTTTCTAGGTTGAACTAGATTAAACAAGTTAAAACTAGAGTTGAATCGGGTTAAACTGGGGTTAATTAAAAGTTATCATGAATTATAAAGCTTGACGTAGTGCTAACTTTTGTCCCGCAATGAAAGTGTTATATATGTAAGCTTAGATTAATTTAACAATAAAATGTACATGAAAATTATATATACATGTATTACTATTTGAATATTAATTATATAGTACGATCAAACAATGTAACCTGTTAAACCTATATTGAAAATTTTGACAGTTTGCTTTCTGCAGGTCAGGCTTTGAAAATATTGCTTTGCACAAATCACAATCTCACTACTAAAAATGTGTGTTTTTACGATAACAAATCTACGACGGTTCTTTTGGAACCACCTTAAAAAATGAACCGGTGACATTTTTGTAATTATTTTACTAAAAAGACACATTCTAAGACGGTTATTGAAAAACCGTCTTAGAATGTGTGTTGGTGATAACTATAACAGCGCATTTTAATGAAAGACCGTCGTCATCTCAATTAAAATAAAAGCCCTTATATATAGTCCATGTGCAGCACGACCAACAAAGGAACCCTAACCCCCAATCCCTCTAGAATTCCTCTCTGTCTCCGCCTTGCTCTCCCAACTCTCTGCCCTCCTTTGCCTCCTTCTCATCGCGCTCCCTCGATTGTTCCCCGCTGACGTCGTGTTCTTCGCCGCCCAGAGCGAGCTCTCTGTCTACGTCGACGCCTTCATCCCCAAGGGCTTTCACCGCCTCCTTGACGTCACTAGCAGCATCAAAGGTTCCCCACTGCGGCTTCCTCTACAGACACTAATCACAGTCATATTCAGATGAAGGCCTTTACTGGCACCCAGGCTTGAATATTTTTATATTAAAGGGAAGATGATAAGGGAGCAACAGAGAGAGTAATACTGGGTGGACAAATAGAAGAGTATAGTTATCTGAATGGATCTTCATCTTAGTGTGCGGTTTCCTGTTTCACTTCCCTGCTTCTCTCACTCTCATAGTAAGATATTTTTTCTTCTTATTTTTGCAAATAAAACAACTATTGTCACCAATCCTTATTGTACTTTCTGATTTACATTTATTTATGTGGTAACTAAAACTTCATAAAGCAAGTAGTTAATTTTTCTATATATTGAAGATGTTCTTTTTCCCTAGCAGCGGTTATATTATTCTATTCGGTGGAACCATCGTGTGCCAATTCATTGCTATCCTCGTGGAGGAGTAGTACTACTCCCAGTAGGTTTAGACGTGTAGTTCACGCTCACCATTTATCATATCACAGGAATATTGGTTTCAAGGGAATCCAAAATTCAGCTACAAGAATTAATACTGGTTGCTTTAAGCTGGGTTTTGAAATTGGTTTTGGTGGAGTTGTATTATTTAATAATAAACACAATTTCTTACTTTCTATATAAATCAATGGATAAGGTTCCCAACCATTGGTATTAAGAAGAGGGAATTGTCAAGATATTAATGCATTCTAAATTCTCAAATTATAAGTATTACTGCATTTTATATTGTCAAGATATTTAATATATTTAATTTTTCACTTAATGCTTTCTTTATAAAACAATACAACGATTCATAAAAAATATTATTAGAAGAGTAATATTACTCAAAACTATTATATATATATATATATATATATATATAATTTGTTTTTTTTTTTTGGTAAACTGATTTGCTCTTCTTTGATTGATTGTTAGTTTTTACTTGTTAAGCTAATAGGGATTCTACAATATTGTATTCTATTGCTACGAAAGGAGCTAAGTGATAATTCTCTCACTTTTATTCATTGAAATTCATAACATATTTATACGCGGATACAAGATAATTTTTCCCACCAAAAAGAATAACAAACTAACAGACTATCAAAATTCAAACTACAGGTTGTTGAAACTAATTTCAGGCAAAGTAGTGGAATTGTATAACAAATTGAGACAGTTACACGAAGTCCCTTAGATGGGTTGGTCTGCTGCTTCTCCTCTTGGGCCTGCAGTTCTCGATAATTTTACCAAAAAAAATCATATTTAATTTTTCACTTAATAATTTCTTGAAAAAATAACAATAACCCTACCCAATCATGTAAATATTAAACTTTGTTGTATTGTTATTTGTTAATCAATCATAGATTAATGGCATAGTTAGGTTCACATTTTATAATATTAGGCTCTATTTCATACTAATTGGCCTTTAATCAGACTCCAATTCATCATTCATTGAGACTCTTGTTGAGCAAATATTGAAGCCATCATTGTCCACAATCATTCCTAAGAATTCAAAGTAGCTAATACCTTCTTTTGTTAGTTTAAATAATTCTTTTACATATAGTATTTTAGTGTTATCATTTTAAGGTTGAGAATATGAAATAAAAAGAATGATCATTCCATAACCCAGTTAAAAACATTTATCCTTTTTTTCTTTACACCTGTGCACTGCAGGAGTCACTGCTAGTTGGGATACAAATTTTATGTTGATCACCAATACTACTGTCTGTTTGATTACTCTTCTATTTCTTTCAGCCAAAATTTCTTGATCTAGCTTTAGGTGCAGCTTTGGCAATTCTCCTGACGTTAGAAATTATTCGAGTAAGTATCTTGATATAAATTCAAGTATTCAACTTACTAGGAGGGATGATGTCATATTTTGAAAAGGTTGTTGTGTGAGTGTGTGTTCATGGTTCAAGAATTCAATATAATATGATATTTTTACTATTTGCTTATATGATTTTTTAAAACAAAAAATGAAAAAATAATATGATATTTTTTTGTAATTAAAAGTGAATAAAAAAATAAAAAGAAATATTTTCTCAAATCAATTTGTCAGCTATATACTCCTGTGCAGCATTTATAATAATTCATTATTGCAGCTTCTTTTTTTATCCTCTGACTTAAAACACCAATTGTTTATACTAATACAATTAGGGTTCCTTAAAATTAACGCTTAATTATATAAATGAGTAACTTAATTATATTTTAAAGTTTAATTTGGTCCTGTAATTACGAGGCCAAAAATAACAATGTTGGGGAAGATTCCAGGAACAGATATATATAGAAATATTGATTAATACAAGGAAGTTGTGAGAATACCTGGATTTCTTATTTTAAGCTTGGAGGCTCCCATCAATTATGCTAACATCACATATCTCAACTAGAGGTTAGTTTCACCTTTGTAAATTTCATGATGTAAATTTCATTTTGGTGCATAGATGCTACCCTTGTTACTAAACTATTGACATGTTATGTTAGAACGTTGTAAATTTCATGATGTAAATATCAAGTCTTACTATAATCTGTGGATGCTCTCACCTCCCATTTTCAACTTATGACTATGAAGAGTCATAAGTTTGTGTGGAGCTATCTTTCTATGTTAAATAGTAGAAGGAAAGAAGAATAAGAGAGAAATAATTACACCCAAAAGAATTTCATTTTACATTGGTTCTAGAAAGACCGTTGTAGAATGATATCCATTCTAAGACGATCACTCAAGACCGTTGTATAATACAATACATTCTACATCAGTTCTACGATAACCATCGTAGAATGTGTATCATTTTAAGGCAGTTCTTACCACGTGACCGTCTTAAAATGATATCCATTCTAAGACGGTCTTTCAAGAACCGATGTAGAATAACTATGACATTTTACGACGGTTTTTCTAGAACCGATGTAGAATAGCCTACCCTTTTTACGACACCGCCTACAATGTCGATCGTAAACCGATGTAGATTTACCTAATTAACCGATGTAGTATGATATTTTTCTAATAGTGTCTATATATAGTTAGTGCCTAGTGATCCACATGATGTTAAGTATGAGTTGAGAGAATGACTTAAATGGTTCAATTTCCTTTTTCTAAATTACTTAAATAGCCCACAAAACCTTAATGTAAGCCTCAATTGCAGGTGTGCCTTTAGGGGGATCATTATGGTTCTGTGATTTTCAGATATGCATCTCATATTGGTGCTTGTCCCATTACTCTGGCTGAACTTGGGGAAATCTTTATTGGTATTGATATTGCTTGGGAGCCAAGGATTCAAAGTTTTCACACTGGAATATGATTCTCAGGTGACGATTAATTTTTTAATTCATGGTTTTCCTGAATCGTATGTGGCTTTTGGTATGGTTCAAAGGATTCTTCAGTTCACTCAGATTAGAGGGAGTTTTCAATGGTCTCATACTCTACGAAGCAAATCAAGTTAGAGACTTATTGGCAAATTACGGTCAATCCTTAAATTGTTGTTAGAGGATCTTTGATTTTGTTTCATCTTTTATTTCTCTAGTGGTATCAACATATTTCTCATACTATTTCCCCTCGTTGGTTTTTAATCAAGTTTTCCTAGGGCTTGGGGATCGCCCTTGTGATTCATAAGAAAAATAAAACACTATGGAGCACATGGGTCAACTAAAAGTGAATGTTAGAGGAGAGATTTAGAATTTGAGTTTTTGGTATGTAATTATGTTAAATACTAAAAGAAAAAAAATTGTTGTTCATAATGATCTAATTTAGCATAATTATCTTCAGTAAAAATTCCTTTAAAAAATGATTATATACTAAAATGATATATAATTAGTTCAAATTAATTTAATTCTTCATTGGGGAGCATTTTAGAGGAGAAATTTTTAGTTTCATGATCTTAGATTGAAAATTTTGGTTTCTCATGTTTAGTTTAGTACGTATCTTTTTTTTTTTAAAAAAAATAACATTCTCTAGAAAGTATGTTTCTGAGAATGTTTATAGCTAGATTTTTTACAAATTTTTTTTCATGAGAAGAGATGGAAATCTAATTTTTCCTAATTATTTTTTTATTATGGTAAAAATGTTAGATTATTTTTATTAGATTATTTAATATGATAGATAATTAACTATCTAATATAAATATCATGTATTTTTTTACTCTCATTAAACTTTTATAAATATTTCAAATAATATCTATGAGAAATTAAATCGATTTTATTTGTACTTAAGAATCATAATTCACAGGATTTAGGATTTATGATTTTCAGGCATTATGACTTTTATGAAAAAACGTTTTTCATATAAAGAATTTCTTAATATAAATTTTTATTTACTTTAGAGTATCACTTATTTATGCATGTTACTCTTAACCATTTAAAAGAGAAAAATATTATGTATTGACACTATAAAAAGATTATGTATGAAAAATATAAAAAAAATATTTTACACTGATTATGTATAGACATTAAACTCTTTAATTTAATCATACACTTTAAAAACTCATTATAAATTATGGCTTAAATATATTTTTTTTAATAAATATTTAATTTTTGAGTTTAATTCCTAATAAATTTTTATTCGGTGCTAAGTCCCTAATAAAACAATATAATTTTGTTTTAGTCTTTGATATTTTGTTTTATCCCAGATAAATTAACAAAATTTATGTTTATTCCCTTGATAAATTAATAAATTTTATTTTAATTTTGACTAATAATAAATGACAAAAATTTATTGATATTAAATACAAAATTCATTGATTTATGAAGGATTAAAAAAGTATCAATAATTAAAACCAAAATTATTGTTTTATTAAGAATTTATAGCTAAATAAAATTTATTAGATAGAAAAAATAAAAATAAGATATTTCTTAAAGATAAAAAATATATTTAACCTTAAAATTAACACAATTTTATACTATTATTCTAAAAAAAATCATCTGCCACTAAAATATAGTATCATGAATTACAAATTTACATTCACGAATTCAGTAGACAAGATCAAAATATGTACTTAGAGATTCAGAAGTCGATTTCGCACATGGCAGGGTGAAAAGAAGCCACCTTATTTCCATTATTAGAAGTCAAAGGTACCTTGAGCTCACACGTGCCTCTGGGATAGTAGTGACCTAACTGAAAATCATCAAGCCTGAACCTCATAGTAAAATGAATCTTAAGGTCAATAGGGAACACCCCATCTTTTTTATCTTCAGCGATTTGGTCTCTATTCAGCCCCATCACACGTTGTCCCGAGAAAACAGCGCCGAAGAAGTTCGTGCCCTTCTTGTCCTGAAGGTAGCCGTTCCAGGGCATGTTGACGTCGGCGGCGGAGAACTCCACGCGCCGGTAAAGCGCGTGGGCCCGAACGACGTCGTAGTAGATCTTGAGCCTCTTGTTGGGGTTGTGCGCGGTGATGTTGAGAACGAGGTCGTAGTAGAGAGTGCTGTTGTTGGCGGTGTAATCAAATTGTGTGAGGTTCGCGTCAATCAGGGTGAACCTAGATGAAAGTTATAAGATTGTAATTAAAAAATTAAAGAAAAAACGATTAGAGAAATATAATAGGTTCAAAGTTTATCGCTAAAATTACAATACAACTAATAATTAATATTTGCCGATTAAAAAAAATGATGAACCTGAAGGAGCGTGGTGTGATGATGATGTACAGGACAAGAATCGCAAGCATGACGATGGTGATTATGAGAACCAAAAGGATCCAGAAAGTTTGGCAGAGGCAGTGACAGCATCGTGTGCCGAGGCGCTCCTTCGAAGGAACGGCGTCGTTTGGTCGCGGTTGGGTATCAGCCATGTCTGGCGCGGACAAGAAAATTCGAACGAGCGTAATTAAACTATGGTGATGTAAAGTGCGTTTTGTTTCGTGGCAGCGAAGTGATAGGTATGTGTATAATAGTATATGTTTATGTGCAGGATAAGGAGGGGTTGGACTATTTGTCAAAACAAACGCGCTTTTGACTTCACTTTGCGCGTCTGTCGTGCCATGTTTGACATTTGGGCATGCGTAACTCAGTCATCTTCACACAAACCTTCTTTTATTTTTATTTTTTTTGGAAGCAGCACAAACACGTTCAAATATATATCCTCCGGTTAAAATTTGGAGAAATTAATCTCATACAATAAATTATATAATTAAGAGAAAGGAAAAGAGAGAACAGGGAGAAATATTGACAATTTTGTTGTTCCTTCTCAAGTGTATGTTGTATCGTACTAGTTATCTATTTTGATTATTTGTCTGGATTTTGTTTCAAGAATTGGGATTATTTTACCTTGCAAATTCTTTATTCAATTTCACAGTTTCGATGAAAACAAAAGGAATTTGAGGGAACACGCCATGTACGCGAGCAGTGTTTCAATTAGGTGGGGTGGGATTTTTATTGCATGGTTATTTTTTAAAAAGGTTTATTGCATAGTTAATGTGCTTGGATATCATAAAAGAATTAATTTTATCCTAGAAAATTAGGGTGGTACCATAAAAAATATAAATAATTATATTTTGCTTTATTGTTTTCTCTCAAATTAGTTTATCCATTCACTCTCGTATTTGAGTTAAGTTGCGATAGTGGCTTAGGATTTCGGTTCGGATCTTAGAATTCAAAACAAGTAATTTTAATTTTTTTAGTGTTAATTGAAGGTACGGAACAGAATAGGTTCAGGCTCCCCATAGGACGTACGGTCTAATCTACGTCAAGTTCAAGTTAGGTTAGGTTTTTTCAGAAATAGGTCAGGCTTAGATTTTTCTAAAAACATATTTGATTAAAAATATTATATATTTAGTTCATTTAAAAAATCTTTTAGATCTAATAAGTCAACATATTTAAGCAAGTATAAATTATTATCATTTATATCAAAACTAGTCGGTAACCCGTGCGCATGCACGGGTCTTTTGTCTAACTGATTTTCGATGGAAGAATAAAAAAAGACATTGTAAAAACATAAAAGGAGTAACATTCATATTAAATAGTTGTAATGTCAAATTATTTGAAGATAAATATAAAGACGTCTGAAATAAACATAAACAAACATTGTTTTGCAAAATAACACCGTAGATTTTCCTCATCTATATCACTATCATCCCAATCAATTGCACGCCTGATGACAACTTCCCAGATCTTCTCAGCACACCTATAGTAGAATGAGAGCTCGTCTCCATGGCTAAAATCACCTTCTTGAAGGAATTTATACCAAGGGAGAGTGACATACTTATCACCAATGCCTTTGTCGAGCACAACTACATTCCATTGCAATGGAGGTCCGAATCTTCTGAGAATTGTCATATGATCACCACAGTGGATTAGGCATTGTGTGACAGAGGTTGGAAGTTGCTGTAGGGAAAAAAAGAGTTAGGCATTGAAATTAATATTTGTATAGAAGATATAAATGGATATGAATATTTTACCAGTGGATAAGGTGTGCCTAGCATTGATCAGGTGATTTCATATGTCCAGATGTGTTTTCTTGTTGCACGACGCCTTTTGCATTTCTGTTGGTCTAATGGTGGAGTGAAGTGGAGGTCAAATTTTGAGGGGTGGTCGCAGGCCAGGAAATTTATCGTCACAGATTCATAAATCTGTAGTTCTGTCCTCAATCTTGTTAGGCCATCAGCAAAGTAAAGTTTGCCTTTGTGTTGTCTGACTTGAATTTCGTAGGTTTCCCCATCATACTTAAATTCAACAATTTCAGGATAATTTGGTAGCCATTGGCGCTAATAGAAGCCTGGTATTTCTATGGCGTCCTGCAATGGGAAAAAAGTATTTAAAAAAGGAAAAACAATATCAGAAGCACAAAGGATAAAATATGGAAAGGAAGGTTTTGATTTAACCTTGTCACAATGGAAGGCAGCTTTAAATTGCAATATCAATGGTTGTCTGATAGCAGACAATCTCAACTGCAGTGCAATGAGAAAAAAATGGACTTAGCATTTAAAAATCATGTATATCGACCAATTTAATTGTCTGTAGGTCTAAATTGGGGTGTTGCTGCAATGTAGTAGTAATTGGATTTAACAGTTCTAATTTAGGATAATTAAAATAAGATAAGAGAAGATGCATATAATATAACACCCAGGAAATTAGATGCAAGACATGAAAATAAGGAATACAGAACATGCATAATTCATGCAGAGTAGCGAAAGTCAAAGATCAAACGATGGCTGAAGAAAATAAAATAGAGATAAAAAAATGCAGCAAAAGCAAATACAGTAACAACAAAAGTTCTTAATCAGAGATCATATGATCGAACAGATAAGAAAATGCATTTCATGATTCGAATTAAAGGCCAAAAGCAAGAAAGTTTGAAAGAGCAGAATCAGGATTATAAAGAGAATATAATAGATGATGTATATCAGAGATGATATGATCGAACAAATAAGAAAATACACTTCATAACGCTAATTAAGGACCAAAAGCAAGAAAGTTTGAAAGGGCAGAGTCAGCATCATATAAACAATGTAATAGATCATGTATATAACCGAACTACTTTGAATCTTAATACAATAGTTGGAAATAATGGTAATAGAATGCTACGAAATTTAATAGGCATTTAAAAAGATTTAACTTAATATTGTTTCTGTTTTGTTTAGGATGGGGTATAATCGCACAGGATATGCATAGGCTGTTTTTTCCTACATGCATGAGTCAAATGTTATTCTAGATGACATGCTACCTAGGGTCCATTGACAATGACAATATAGTAGCATCATTCAAAATTATTGAATAATTTTCAGGATTCGTTAGCAATGAAGAAAAGTAAATTAATATTTAAATTTCTTACTATCTATTTAACAATAAAACATCAGAATCACTGGAACAGGTTTTTGAATTAGTATCAACAAAATGTCCAGATAGAACATGCATTGCGATAAAAGCACAACATGAATGCAAAAAGTGTGAGGGACAAAAATATGATTTAAACGTTACTAATATCTAAAGGGTAAGATAGATGATAATGTAGTATGCAAGAAACCTAAGACAATGGGCACAAATAAATGAAGCAGAAGCAGGGAAAATTGAATTAGGGCTTTGCCACAGGAAAGAAAGTTGAGTGAGACAATGATGGATTCAAACGTAAAATTGTTCAATATGTCTGTCCTAAATTGGAATTTGAAAACTTACAAACATAGATGGCAATATGTTGAATTTTGGTTCGGGATATGGATGAAAAATGTAACCAAATGCAAGGAAATGAATGAACATGCAGTCAGGTTTGGGTTTAGGCTTACCTTGCTTGAGGTAGTCGATGAAGCGGAAGCCATGGTGCTAGTCTCTTTGAGAGAATAATTTGGTTAGAGTTGAAATGAAGGTGGTAGAGAAACGAAATGTGATCTGATGATGTAAAGTAGTGGGTGATGGAAGGGTCATTGCTTTTCGGGGGGGTGTAAGTGACAGCAAGTTAAGTGGTTTGGGAACTGTGGAGCATTGAATGTTCCGTTCAAAGATTGGACGTGAATTGGCAGAATGATAAGTATGAAAGACTGTGGTGGTGGAGGCAGGTGAAGAGGTATTTTTATTGCTGAATATAACAAAGACTAAGTTAATTTTTTCTATTGTTATAAATACAATTTGCATCATCAGATGAATGACCTGTCTAATGCTGAAGTCGATAATGATCAGGCATAGATAATATTTTGCAAGGCCAATTGATTGTCTAAGAAAAGATAAATGGTTATACTAAAAGAATAATAATAAGTGTATCATCCAAGGAAAACAGCCAGAGTAACATATAGAATTCATTTGCTGAATGGTAGTATTTAAATTGAGATAAGCATTTTATTTTCTTTCGTGTAATTCATGAAAGAAATGGTTAATTTGGAGTTCATGAAAAGGGATGAAAATTTAAAATGCAGCAAATAAGAAAATGCACTCCATAAAGGAAGACTGGTTTTTTAAAATTAATGAATTATAGATTGGCTCATTTGATGATGTTTTAACTGTATATCAAAGATCATATGAGTAAGAAGCAAATACAGTTATGGTTAGAATTAAATTTGCAATCGGAAATAAATTGGATTTACCTTCTAATATTTGTAAATACCTCTTTGAAAACCACATTCGTGGTTGAAGTAATTTTTTTTTGTTCTGATCATGTATTAAAATTCGAAGTCCTTTCTTTGACTTGACTCTTGATAATGTAACATATAGTTGGCCATGTGAAAAAATTGGTTTTGGCAAGTAAAGTCCAACTGAAGATAGTGATTGCCCTTGGGATTTATTAATTGTCATGGCATAAGAAAGCATTATCGGAAATTGTCTCCTCAATAGCTTAAAAGGCCATGGTGACTGTGAAGGCGACATAGACATTCGTGGGATATAAACATGATCTCCGATATTTGTCCCAGAAATTATGTCAGCTGCAATAACATGTTTTGCTAGTCTTGTGATAATTAACCTAGTACCGTTACACAACCCTTGAGTTTGGTCTAAGTTCCTTAATAGCATTATTGGTGTTCCAATCTTGAGTTTGAGACAGTGATTGGGTAAGCCAGATGTTGTCAATGAATTCAGAAATTCAGTTGTCAGTGAGCGGAAATGACAACTTTCAATGGTTTCGGATTTGTCAACTGAATCAGAGCTTAGATATTCCATTTGTTCACCTATCAATATTTTAGACATAAAAAAGCAAATTCATCAACCAAAAATGTAAAATCCAGGAAAGTTGATTAAAAGATGAAAAATAGAATAAGATAATTTACTATATGATTACCCGGTATCGTTGTAAGCATATAATCATTAACTTGTTGTACTGTTTCATTTGTAGAAGCTAATATTGCTCTGGTTTGGAAGTATTCAGGATCATTGTGATGATGAGATAGATCTGGAAATGTAGAGTTAATTATACTATGAATAGGATCATTATATTTTGTGATTAATAGTTCCTGTGGAATTTCAATAGTAGCATAGCCATCATTTTCATCTCCAATAATACCATCACCAATATCTATATTCCACTGTGCAAAAGCTGCAATTTCTTCTTGATCTGTTGCTTGCATGTTGTTTTGTAAACACATGTTTTTTTGTCAGTCTCAAGATCTGACAATGATCCCATAGATAAGAGGAATTAATTATTGCGTTAACAATATCAGAGCGGCTGCCTCTTGGAATGACTGGCAGGATCTGCCGAAAATCTCCACCAAAGACCATGACTTTACCTCCAAAGATTTTATTGTCCTTTGAGTTGTGTTTGATGATATCTCTAAGACTGTGATCAAGTGCCTCAAAACAGAATTTGTGAGTCATGGGTGCTTCATCCCAAATGATCAGACTTGTCTGATTTAATAATTAAGCTAATTGAGTTCCTTGATGGATAATGCAAGTTGAGTCTTCAAAAACTGGAACTGGAATTTTAAATTTTGAATGTGTAGTTCTACCTCCAGGCAATAGCAGAGAAGCTATGCCGCTAGAGGCTACCATTATTACAATTTTATTGTCAGCTCTCAGTGAACTTGCAAGTGTTTTCCAAATGTATGTTTTTCTTGTACCTCCATATCCATAGAGAAAAAACATACCACCTTCATCTTTATTAACAGCTTCAACAATCTGGTTGTAAATTGAAGCTTGTTCGTCTGGAATCATTGATATGTGGCTTTAGATTTAAAGAAAAATGAATGAAGTTAAAATACTAATTTATAGATGAGAAAAGCGAAGAAGGAAATGCGCATAATAATTTTCAGAGGGGTAAATTGCTCTGTAGTTAATGTACCTGTCATGTGAGAAAATAGATGTTCAAACTCTGATCTAAGTTCTTCATTGTTGTAGTTTAGTTCAGCTAATATAAGGCTATTGTCTAGATAAGCTGGACAATTTGCATCCTCTGGATATGGCATTGAAGGATAGTCTCTAAGCGATCTTTGATTTGCTTGCAGCAGTTCTTCAATTTCAAGCAAGACCAAATTTTGAAGAGTTCTATCATCAAGCTTTAATGCTAATACACAAAAGGGAAAAAAGTCAAATTATGTGTCGTATCAATATTGATTTGTCTGATGGGAAATTAGCACTAACCTGGACTTGTTGATGATTTTTTATAACTATAGACAATGTCATCAGCCATCCAATGCCAAGTTTGGTCCCAAACTTGTTCAGGTTTGCTCATTGTTGCAGTTAAAAGTAACAACACAAATAGCTTTCTTATATAATGTGCTGAACCCCAGTCTTTTGCTTCCTTCATTGCCTCAATAAATTCTTTATCATCTTGTAAAAATCCCATAGCAAAACATGCTTCTTTATATGTAGAATACTGGACATTATCAACTGTTCTTAAATCCTCAAATGAGGTAGGTCCTTTACAAACAATAAGCATCATTCTCAAATAAAATAATTCCCCTGTAATTGGTGGAACCCATAGTAATCTGCCAATGGTGTAGCCTTTCTTCCTAAGTTGCCAACATCTTTTCTTCTGATTGTATACAAACTTAGAAACAAATTCTGCATAAGTAAGATTTCTCCCTTCAACAGATTTTTGGTTGGTGTTCATCCATAAAATAAACTTTGAATCAGAGATACTTGGCTTAGACAATACATCACCAATATCATCATGGTCTTCGTAGAGAACACTATGTTGGCCTGGAAGATGGAAGTGTAATCTTTCAATAGCAGGTTTTCTGCCATGTATTGGAAATCCAAAGATTCTCCAAGTAGATTCACAGGGACATATGTATCTGTTAGGAAGATAGAAGTAGTTGTTATAACAATGATGATCAGATAAATTAGAGATCAAGTTTTAATAATACATGTAATCTAGATATTCTTTGATCTCATCATTATGAGTGCCACCATTCTCAGTTTGATCGTTATCTTCATGAATCAAAACAACAGTTACTCTATCATATCCCTTGTTGATGTACTTAAATAAATATTTGATAGAAGTGTGTTGGTTACACCATTCAATATTGATATGTGCTTGGTATTTTCTGAGCAATCTTGGATTGTAAGGTACAATATACCTGTTATCAATTATAACACCATTTTTCTCAATTGCATGACCATTGTTTCTTCTACGATAGACTAGAAAATCATCAGCATCTAAAACAGTATGCGGTTGGAACATTTTAGGATAGAAACGACTACACTTGCCTTCTTTCATGCATGGAGATCCAGGATTCAGAGTTCCACATGGACCATGAGCCATATGGTTTTTTACTAATGAATACAGTTCTAGCTCATCTTGCTGTGAAGGTATCTCTGCTGATATAATTTGATCAATTTCATCTGAGGATAGGTATTTGTTATCAAGATGTAAAAAAAGTAGCAAATGGACATGAGGCAGGCCTCGTTTTTGAAATTCTATTGTATACATATCTGCAATTTATTAGTAAGTCTGTTAATAGATAGCAATTAAACTTATTAGATATGATTGTGTGATTAATATTGACAGTGTAAAATAACAATGTCACACATAATATAAATTCACCAAACTTAGAATCAACTTACATGCAATAACTTTTCCTAGCATGTGATTCTTTGTCAAGTCCATAAGCATTTGTTCATACTTTAGTTTGAAGACTCTGGAGATTATGTCTGGCCTATCTGCTGCTTTCAGATTCAACGGATTCAGCAATCTATGGATTTCAGGCCAGTTTGGATTGCAGGTTAAAGTAATAAACAGATTTGGGAAGCCCACATGGCTACATATGGCCATACCATCAAAATAAAGTTGATCCATATAGCACGGACTGCCAACAAAAGTTGAAGGCAAAATGACTCTTTTACCTTTATTTAGGTCTTTCCTGCTTCCATCATCCAATGACTGTTGTAAGCTACAAAACTTGTCAACAAGAAGTTTTTTTTGGTTGTTTCTGATGTAAGAAAGTCTTTCTGACTCAACCATAGTATACCCCTCAACAACAAATTGTTGGAATAGTCTCCTAGAATTCAACAAAGTTTTAGACTCATTTGATCTGCATTGTAGCCTATAAGAAAACCACTCCCTCATTGTAAGACGATTTCTTTTCCTTTTCTTACCATCTGATCAACTGCTATGTAGAATATCAAGTCTATATCCATCTTCCCCGTAAGGAAATAAGAAATGGTATTGTAGAGCTAGATAGATAGAATGTAATTCATGGATCCTTTGTAGTTGTCCATGCTGAGTTTCAATAATAATATCTCTTTTTGAATTTGCATCAAAATCGCCTACTATTAGTGTTGCAACTTCAGGAACAGTAGGTACATTATATGTACGACCATCTTTCTCACGATTAGCAATCAATTTCAACTTGATATTATCCACTTGAACATCTTGCAATCTATCTCTTGCCATCCTGAAAGTTTTTGCATGCACGTTGTATTCATCCAGCATCTCACTAAGTTGTGAAACAATGTGTTCTTGAATTTGATTATGTGGACTGCTGAGCAAAGCAAACAATTATATATACGATGATTGCAAGATTAGTAATGCAGAATAAACAATTGAATTCTGTTTAAATGTAAGATTGTTGATCAATGTTGTGCATTTATAATAATAACAATGAAAGACTAACTACCTTATTGCATTAATCCTATTCCGCACTTCATTTTCTGTGTCAAAGATATACAATTGTGCAAATTTTGGTTCTTTCCCAGGCATTGGTAACATGCTACCTATTCTATGACATGGTTGACCTTGAATTCTTATTGTAGGAGGTCCTCTTGAATGATTAATTGATTTGTCAAACTTAATACCAGCAGAAGTAAAGGCAAACATCATGTTATATGTCCTTATGTTCTGTTGGTAATTATTACTATCAGATGTACCATGATCATACAAAAGTTGGTAGAGATATTTAGGTGGATTCTGTAACAATGGAAGTTCAACTTTGCCATTTCCACAACATAAACTGAATCTTGGATTTGTAGTTCTTTTATCTTTTGAGACTCTTTCATCATACCACATATTTGCATTACAGTGACTACACTGCATGAGTTGGTCACCAAGATTAGAATATCCTGAAATAATTTAATGACATATGGCAAAGTGAGGTTGGTCATTGAAAATGTTTTAGGAAAACATGTAAATTGAAACACGATAAACAAAAGCAGTTTTGTACAGTGCAAGATATTCGACAGTAAGCTAATAACATAGTGTTTATGAATATTAATTGTTACCTTCTCTATTAATTGCGGGGTCATTAGCTGAGGACATATAATTTTGGTGAAGAAACTGAAACACAGCCTATGAAAATTGTATTTAGATTAGATTATAGCATTATAATGTTGAAAATTAATTTGATAAAGTCAATTTTAATTGGTACCTTGTGTTGATTCAGAACATCCTCTGATGAATCACGAATATTAACTAAAAAAGTGAATTAAATCTAAGTTTAGTGGAATTTATTTAATGTGGAATGGATTCACATGATATTGAATGCACCTTACAGGTTGCTTGTCTTTGTGAGAAAAAAATTGTGGATATTGTATTACTAAATCAAGAAACTAATTAAAATTATTAACTGTAATTTGGAAGATAATATTTTGAATTACTTACAATCAATATTCTGAGCCTGATCATTAACTCTGTGTTGCCTGATACCTTTATTTTTTATCTTGGTTTGTGCTGTATCACTATGATTTGCATGCTCATGGTTATACATGTTCTTGATGGTTGTTGTTAATCTTGACTGAGTTATAAAATTTTTACTGACTTCTTGTTTGAATTTTACAATACATGCTAAATTAAAATTGCAAAAGTCCATGGACATGCAGAAAAGAAATGTTATTCCACTCGGACCAAGACATAACTTGACTTGTTGACTAAAATGATTAATGTTGACAGCTGGTTAAATGGATCATACTTTGATAAAAATGATTAGACATGCATGTATAGCCATGATTATAGCCATGGTTTTGACGACCACATTAAAACTTGAAAAGTAAGTAATAAAAAGTAAGCATAAGGAAAAACACTAAAATTATGAATGCTGACAGCTAATTAAATGCACTAAAATGATTAGACATGCATTTATAACCATTATTATACCTATGCTTTGGCGTCATCGATAAGAAATGTGATATCGAAAATGTTATGCATGACAGAATTAGGATGTCAACCTAAAAAGAATTTGTTTTTTTACTTGTCTTATTAATTGAACATCATATTAAGACATATGATGAAAGATGGAGTAAATTTATCAAATATCCGATTCTGCATTTGCCAAAGTAAAATCAAGCAAAAAATGGCATCTAAAATAACAAATCATGCTAAACGATGATTGATAATAAAGAAACACTTAATTACATATCATTGATGATCCAAGATCATGTTTCTCAAGACTCCAAAGCTGATACTTTTGTCTTGGTGTGTATATTCTGCTGTTAGAAAATTAATCAGATATGAATGCTGATTTAGTTGTGCTAGTAATCAATATTTCGTGGTCATTATTTCTAATATTTTAATTTGATTCCCGTGAATACTTTGTGCTCAGACAATTAAGGATGCACACCTTAAAATCAAATGCTATAATGGCCCGTTAAAACTTTAATTGAATTTTAAGTTATCATGATTGTGAAGAACATGTTTTCTGAACTTTCTGTCTGGCAATCTCTGATTTGTATTTTCAAATCATACTTGTTCTATATCTCACGATATATTTGAATTCATAACATTTTCATAGGTCGATTTCTTGAAACATGGCTTTATAACCATTAATATAAGCATGGTCTGTCGATATTTATTTTAACAATTGAACAAATAAGGATTTTGAAATATAGTGCAATAGTTAAGGTGACATCAGATAAACCACAAAACTAAAATCCCAGAATACTTGCATACAAAATAAGATTAAAATTTAAACAAAAGTTCTTATCAGAGTTCTAAAGCAACACCACCACAACAAAATTAAATGTAGGAGCCAATGTACAATATACAAATAGCAAGGAAAAAAAATTGTTCAACACAACTTGAAA
Organism: Glycine soja; assembly: GCF_004193775.1. Classification (NCBI taxonomy): domain Eukaryota; kingdom Viridiplantae; phylum Streptophyta; class Magnoliopsida; order Fabales; family Fabaceae; genus Glycine; species Glycine soja. The sequence goes on from NC_041011.1 coordinate 9,262,794, forward strand.
ACAACCAAATGCACTAAATTGCGCCATGTTTTTTTAATTTGTTGGATGAAAGCTGTGCAGGTGAAATTTGAGAGGTCCCTGCTTCATCATCACAATCTTGAAATGCCTGCTGCTTTGTAGGCGTCAAGGGGAGTCCAAGCAGTGGATCATGGTCTGCTGTCACAGATAGGGATTGTTGGATAAAACAAATAGCAATGAATAAGTTGAATGCTAAGTTGAAAGCCATGAAGTGTCAAAATGCAAGAATTGCAAGAAAGATCATATTAAAAAATGAGAGCAGTCATCAAAACTCAGATTCATGTTGAGCAGAATGATTGGAATCAGAAACCGGGATATTCATTTTTGAAGATGTCTGAATAAGACATACATTGAAGATAACATAACCCATGGAAAACAAATAAATATGAATAGAATACATACTTTTCACAATAGTTAATGTCAAATAACTTGCATTGAACATTACCTCAGCATCAGCTAGCATATCCATCACAGCATTTATTAAGCTCGAGTCAGCTGAACACTTCAAAACAACAGAATTCCTGAACTTGGGTTGCACCTTTATCTTGAAAGCAAGTTCATAACCCAGCAGCTTATCAAGTGCTTGGGGTGAAGCATTCAAATCAACATCACCGTCCTTGTTCAAAGAGAATAATTGTATTACACAAACAAAAAATAACATATCAAACATAAACAGTTACGGTTGAATCCAAAAACACACTTCAATTTTAAGCTTATTAACTACATCAGCTGATTGACCAATTAATTCACTGCATTCACGGTCCTAAAGCAGGAATTTTGTGCTTTCATTTCCCTGGTTGATCATCACCTCAAGCCTATACCTGCTACCATATGCACCAATAGTGAAAAAATGATGAAGGTATGAAAAATACACAACATTTTAAAAGATCACAATGACCTAAGCACAACTTCCTTATTGTATTTGCCGCATGCACATGTAAAGGGCACCATCTCTGCATCACTTTTTTTATGGCACTGAATGCAAGCTGTATAACACCATGAATGATTGTCCAGAACAATCCTAGTAATTGTGCCAACAGTGACACAAACAATTTCCTGTGTGAAACAACATACACATCAAATAAAAAAACTTCAGATAATGCATGACAAAGAATTAAAATCTATACAAGATCATTACTTCAGAGATGGTGTTAATGTCAGCAATAGTCTTTGCCTCAGCCTTGCCAAAGAATGATTCTATTGATGATAATTGGATAGAACCTGAAAGCTGTGTACTCCCTTCACCATGGGATTTAAAACCTGACCGGGCCTCAATGCCCAACTCTGCAAGCCTACAAATATAGAATGAACAACAAAAATAAGACAAAAAATGATCAACATATATTACATAACACATACAAAAAATACTATTCATTGAATTCTTGAATCTCGATCACGGGCTGGTTAATAATTAACTTTGAAGCCTTGAAAGAATTGTTGATCGATGCGGGATAAGATCCTAAATCATTTAAAAAACAGAACCATAACATGCAATAACATAAACAGAGAAATCAATAAATTCAAGATGAGGATATACCCTGCGCTTCCTTGATCCTACAATGGCTCAATAGAACTATAATTGGGCCATCACCTTCATAATCATCTAAGAACTTCAAAAACTGCAAGCAATAATCATCCCACAAAGTGCAAGATAGCGATTGCTGGCTATCAGAAACAAATAGTTATGAGACAATCAGTTATTAATAATAATGTAATCATAGCCACAACTTGACAAAGCATATCACACAAATTGTCACCAAGAATCGAACTTTACCTCAAGTCCTTTAGTTTAAGGACTACCCTTCTACCTTTTCCTGAAACTTGGCGAAAGACAACCTCCTCCACAACACCAATAACATCTAAAGCAAGTAGGAAAATCAGGGAATGCTATTTAATTCCAAAAAGAACAGAACTTTCAAAATAAACTCAATTGCAAAAATATAAGTTAACATACCAACCAATAGTCCAGGTTCAAACTGGCCAGCCACAACATCCGCAAATCCAGCAAACCTGTATTTTAGAACTTTAAAATTGTGCATGACATAAGTACAATTTTCTTTCAAGTCCATTTTTTTTTACTTCAATTGGTCTTGTTTACAAACAGCGTGGATCTCATCACCCTGGATTGCATTAAGGTTACAACACAATGAACTGAACAATAAGTAATAAGTAATAAACCTACAAAAAAAAAACACAAAATTGAAGCATACATCGGAGTCCACGAACACCATTTCATCTTGCTCAGATTTGTTAGGCGTGCCAATAAACCATAGATCACTGATCCTCACACTAAGTTTAAGAGTTTCTTTTGAGCCATCGAAGCTCTTTATCTTGTCTGGAGAACGTGCCATAATACTGCAAAAAAAAAAAACAACAAAACCACCATCAAAACAGAAACACGATAAGCTAAGAAAAAATCCAAAACCTCGTTCAACACACAAAAATGAGAAGCTAACATGCATGTAAGAAAACACACATGAAAACAGCACCAGAACAGAACAGCAGAAGTACCACGAACAGAAAAACACGATAACCAAGCATGCAAACCAAACATCGTCCAACACAGCAAAATGAAAAAATAACATGCATGTAACAAAACAAACATGAAAACAGCACAGAAACAAAAGCCAAAAACCCGAAAGGTAATATGCATGTAAGAAAAGAAAAGCCAAAAAACCATAAGCTAACATCGAATGTAAGAAAACATACATTAAAACAGCACCAAACAGAACCCAAATTAAGTTGGTCTGTATCTGGAAAAATGAAAAGCAAAAACACGCAAACTGAAGAATGAAGAATGAAATGCAAGAAACCACGTAAAGAAGCAAAGGCCAGCACATGCACAACATGAAAAATAAAACACGTGTAAATGCCACAATCAACAAAATGAAACACCTGTAAGCATCAGAAGAGTGGAAAATTAAAGGGCTAAAAGACCAAAAAACCAAGGAAATGGACAGCTGTCACAATCTTAGTCAGGGGTATTTTAGGAATTTCCAGAGGGTTCTCTTTTATAGATAGTATATAGATCATATATTTATTTATCTTTTAACAATATTTTGAATGTTGACCTACAATAAGAGTCAAACATTTATTGAGTGATAAATTTATGTTTTAATTAAAGAACTTATTATAAAATAGGTTTTATTTTAATTAAGTTATCTTAAACATGATAAACATATATCATATTAACGTGTTAGACTTGACTCTTAACTTAATTTGTTTATTTCTATCTTTGTTTCATGCGTTTGAGTAATGATAATTTTGATTTTTTTTATAGATTATAGTTTGATGCACATAGAGTTTTTTTCAATGATTTGTGAGCATATTATCCAATGTAAAGAGAACTTAGACTTATATAAAAGCTTTAATATAAAATAGGATTTTAAGTAGGCTAACATGTCAAGCTAGACTTTTAAATAGGCTAGGCTTATTTGCACCCCTAAACTTTTCAAATAGATCATATTTAGTTATCGCACAACATCCCTTTCATCCAAACACTTTTAACAAAGTATCATTCTACTCCGACGAGGGCCACATGGGTGTGGCGAAAACTTTAGCACAGCTCATTGAAAATTTTTATTGGCCTGGATTGAGAAAAGATGTAAAATGTTTTGTAGCAACCTGTGTCGACTGCCAACACACTAAGTATGAGACTAAGAAGTCTGTCGGTCTCTTATGTCCATTATCGGTACCCTGTCGGCCATGGGAGGACTTTCCCTTAGACTTCATCACAGGCCTACCTCCGATTCGCGGAAATACTGCCATATTGGTTGTAGTAGATCGATTTTCAAAAGGCATACACCTAGGCATGCTGCCAACTCAGCACTCAGCTTACTCAGTCGTCATCCTGTTCATGGACATCGTCAGAAAGCTTCATGGCATGCCACGCAGCTTGGTCTCCGACAGAGACCCATTATTCATAAGCAATTTTCTGGCAAGACCTGTTTCAGATGAGCGACATGAAATTGCGGATGAGCTCAGCTTATCATCCACAAATAGATGGACAAACGGAAGTTTTGAATCGCATGATCGAACAATACCTGCATGCCCTCGTCCACAAGAAACCTTTATCTTGGGGCAAGCTTCTTAACTAGGTAAAATGGTCTTATAACACGTTGCAACACTCAGGCTTAGGTGTTTCACCGTTCAAAATTACATTTGGGAGGAAACCACCAAACCTGTCATGGTATATTACAGGCTCGTCGAAAGTGGAGGCAGTGGATGAGTTCTTATCAGATAGAGAATCTATTTTTGCTGAACTAAAGAAGAAGCTTCAGAAGGCCCAACTGGCAATGAAACACACACCTAACAGGGAGTGTAGGGATGTCCATTTTGACATAGGAGATTTGGTCATGGTGCGACTTCAGCCTCAGAGACAGTCCTCTATTATAGGCCAACAAAGGGGATCCTTTAAGCTTAACAAGAAATATTATGGGCCCTTTAAGGTACTATATCAAATTGGGCCAGCTACTTATAAGCTTCAATTACCCGTAGGTACCTGCATCCATCTAGTGTTTCATTATTCTATGCTTAAACCATTTCATCAGCCACCCCTGCCCGATAATAATCCAGCCCTCTCATTGCCATCGGTTGTAATCGATAATCAACCATTAGTGTCACCACTAGCCATTGTGGAAACTAGATATAACTTAGAATCCAGCAAGCCCAGACTGCAAGTCCTTATGCAATGGGATGGTTTTCTTCCGGAAGATACCACTTGGGAAGATTGGGAGCAACTACAAGCTGGTTACCACCTTGAGGACAAGGTGATTCTTGAAGGCCCAGGGGATGATAGCAAGCAAGATTATTCAGTAACCAAACCCAAGAGAAGGAGCAATGCACCTGCATACCTAAAGGACTACATATAATAGCTTTGCTAACCTGGCACCCATGTCTGCTTTTTGTCTACCACTAGTCCACCACTACACCTTTCTTTCCAAATTTTGTTACACTTTGTCATCACAGAATTACAAATTCTATTAGTCCATCTTAGTATAAATACTAGCATAATGTAATAAGGCATGCATAATGAAAATTACTCCTTCTTATTCTCACCCCTTTGCTTCTTGGAGGAACTAGACCCTCGAAACAAGAAAGTGCACTTAACAAGGTAGCAGCTTTTTCAGCACTGTAGTTTAAAGTGAAAAAACCGTGATCTAAATCTTACAACCACGACCACTTAGAGTGTGAAAAAAAACGTGACTTAAACTTAAGACCATAGTTTTTTCACATTTGAGCATGATTTTTTGGTGTGGTCTAAAGCCCAAAATGTTGTAGTGATCATCACATGTTGCCCCAAGAAAACCCTGCTCATGTGGTTCATGCTCGTTGAGAATTGACAAAACAATGTGAGCCACGTGATCACGCCCGTGGAAGCGAGCTTGATTTCATCGTAGGACATATGAGCCTCCACTATTGTCATTGTAAATGTTGAATTTTTATATTCAGGTTTCACATGGTGAACTTGAGGATGAGGTTGTAGCCAAGAATGTTGGTGGTGCAATTGAATTGTGTGAGTATCACATTGGTGACATGGAACTTGAAAGAGCAAGGTTGGATTATGTTGTATGACATGAGGATTGCGAGGGCAGCGAAAATGATAATGCAAATGAGGAGGATTCAAAGAGGCAATTACAACATCCTTTACCATGTTGGCAAGGTTGCTTCAAGGGTTTGGAGTTGGTGACGTTCAACTAGGGTGATGTAATCCTTACTAGGAGCGGATCGCTTGATATAGGTCACAGAGTTTGGAATGCCACTTCCAGAGAAGGAAGATAAGTTAGGATAAACGCCACAAGAATTACCTTGATAAGTCTAATATTGGTTCAATAAGGAACCCAGAGAGATGCTCTCACAAAATGCCAAAAACTCCCTTTATTGAAAACGAGTTCAATACATATAGTGTATCTGAGATGCAACTGAAAAGGCGCCAATTTTATTTAATTTAAAATTAAAAAATGAAAATTAGAAAAGAAATAGCATGGGCCTTCAAATTAGTTTAGGCCAAAATGACAACGAAAAAAATAGAAATAAAAAAATATATATTTGGCATAGGCCTTCAACAACTATTAAAATTCTTAGTAGTGCCTCTGCCTCTGGGCCTTCATCCTTTTCCACTTGTGCCTTGTTAAGTATGTTTGATACCATTTTTTGGAGGGTATCCACTGACTGTTTGGTCCTTCTCCTGGTCATAGGTCCCTGTATTTGGGCAGTTTTAGGATTCTCGTCATTCCCTCCTTCTTAGAAAGCATTTTCTCTCAAATGTTCAGAATCATCACCTACAACAAATGGAGTCATGTTAGCAACATTAAATGAAGAACTTACTCCATACTCACCTGGAATATTGATCTTGTAAGCATTGTCATTGATCTTGGAAAGGTTCGTCTCCTCTAGGTTGAAGTTTGGACTTCCTTTGTTTAGGGAACCTCTCTTTCCTTATTTATACCCAAACCCAATCACCTGGTTCAAGTACCACTTTCTTCCTATTCTTGTTGGCTTACATGGCATATCTTTCATTCTTCTTTGCAATTTGAACCTTCACTTGTTCATTCAATCTTTTCACATACTCAACTTTAGTCTGTGCATCCTTATGCTTAGTTTGGCCATCGGTTTGAGGATGACGTATGGTGGAAAAGAAAAGCTTTAATCCAACCTACCCCATAGTGTTCTCCAAAAGTGACTTAGGAACTTGGTGTCTCGGTCTGAAATGATGCTTCTTGGTAGTCGGTGGAGATGCACCACTCCCTTGAAAAATAAATCAACAACCTTAGTCTCGTGGGGGTTGCTTTTGTAAGTTAAACCTGTTAGGCAATGAAGCTCCTGGAAGGAGGTCAATTTAATGTTCTATGCCTCTTGAAGGTGGCAGTCCTTGGGAAAGACATCTTTAAATTCTTGCAATAAGAGTTCAACACTAGGAAAAACAGAAATAGTTAACTCATTAGAATTATCAGTAGAAACTTTATTGTCTTTGCAGTAAAATAGATAGAGCAGCTCACGAGCAAGTAACACTTTCCTTACTTCAGTCGCCTTCGCTAAACAATTAAATTTTCTCTCATGTGTATCACTTTTTCCCTCACATGTATCACTCTTCTTTTTTCTATTCCTCTTTGGTGTTTTTAAGCTAGATTTACAAGTATACCAATTTGTACAAGTAGTAATTAAAACGGTAAGTCCGAGTATCGTGTCCACAGGGAATTTGTTATACTTAGATGTCATATATTCAGTTTGTAAGCATTTTCAATCACAGTAAAATAAAGTAGAGAAACTCATTCGTGTTTCAAATTCTTTAATTAATTTTTCTAGACTTAAACGCATAGCAAAACAAACGCCAAACTGTAAAACAAAACAAATATCAAGATAAAAACATCAGGGAGTATTCTACTGAACTTTCTCTTGCTGTAACTAAATGGGTTTTTCTCTATTCAATATTACTCTAATGTTCTTGCACCGTCAAATTACTCAAACCATAATTCCTCACATGAAAGAGCCTAACCCTCTTAGTTTTGTTTTTGATTCCTCAACAAACTCATTCTAAGCGGGCTACACTACGCACAAGATGCAAAACTTACTAGATTACTGCACACTATTCCTAGAAATGCAGACTTCTAGCTATTCTACCAAGTTCTAAGGACTTTAAGCATTTTCCAATACTCAAAACCTAACAAAACATATAAATGGGTGATCAAACCACAAATATGTAACATAAACACAGATAGAAGCAGAGAACACTAGTAATAACATTAAATATATAGTTAGAAGCTTTACATTAAGAGTGCTCAGTAGAAAAACTCCCCAACAATGAAGTGTTTAGCCCTCCAATAGCAAGGAGGGCTTAATAGAAAGGTGAAATGATGTTGGAATGAAAGAAAATGGTAAAAGTATGAAGAAAATGTCTTCTCTTCAGCCTTGGTGCCTTCTTCCTTCCTTCTTAAGTTGTCTATCTATTCACTTCCCTTTATTCTCAGTGCTTTTAAAGGCTTTTGGGCTTCTCATCTTACGAAGGCGCGCTCAGCGAGCATGTTTCACTGAGCGAGAGTAAGTGGTTGTGCACTAAGCGGGCTTGGACGCGCTAAGAGCGAGAAGAAACAACGTCCTCGCTAGGTGGGCTGGCTGCGCACTAATCGCGCTGCTCTCTGGTTCAACATTCTTTAGGGTTTTGTTCTCTCTTAGTGAGCATGCTTCCTCACTAAGCGGATGAGCCTCGCTTAGCAAATTTGGCTCGCTAAGTGAGTCCTTTAGCAGCATTTCAAAATCTTCTCTTCTTTAGCCTAAAAACCCAATTAAATCCAACATTAGTCAACAAAAATGGAGTTTCCACTGTATAAATTCACACAAGAATAAATTATTTACAAATCTCGCAAAAGAAACCATAAATTAGAGGTACATTGCTACTTTTTCTCCTATTTTTAATGCATTTAAAGCTCATGAATAGCAATTAACAGTGTTTCACTCTTTTCTTTCTCTTGCTCTCTCATTATGATTGTTGGATCAAGTGGCCTCAGAATAATTAAGAAGGGGGGGTTGAATTAATTATTCCTAAGCCTTTACTAATTAAAAATTACTCCTTCTTAGGCTTTTACAATGTTGTTAAGTAAATGAAGAAGAGAAATGAGACTTAACCAAAAAGTAAAAGCGGGATTTAAAGTGCACAACGGAAATTAAAAGAATAGGGAAGAAGGAAACAAACACACAAGAGTTTTTATACTGGTTCGGCAACAACCAATGCCTACATCCAGTCCCTCCCATGTTCTCTTTGAACAACTTAGTGGATGTACCCTCTACTAGAACTGATCCACAAGAGATGTACCCTCTCTTGTTCTCATTCAAACCCAAGTATATGTATCCTCTACTTGTACCACAAAGGATGTACCCTCCAATGTGTTAAGACAAAGTTCTCAAGCGGTTAAACCTTTGAATCTTTGTGAATGGGGATACAAAAGAATTCTCAGGCGGTTAGTACTTTGAAATCTTTTGTATATGGGAAAGGGAAGAATCAAAAGAATTCTCAGACTGCATCTTATTAAATTCTTTGACAAGGGAGAAGGGAGACACAAAAGAATTCAGGCGGTTAGTCCTTTGTTCTTTGACACAAAAAGAATTCAGGCGGTTAGTCCTTGGCGAATTCTTTTTGGCAAAGGGAGAAGAGAATGAAAAGATGAATAGCACAATTTTCAAGGTTTGGAAAACCAGAAAACTTTGGAAAGCTTTTGGAAAAAGGAAGAAGAAGAAGAAAAAGAAGAAGTATCAAAGGTTTCTCAAAAATGGTTCTAAAAAAATGTTTGAAAAGTTGTTGTTTGCAAATCAAAGCCTTGTTTTTATAGACTCTTCAAGTCTAGTCAAGAAAACTTTTAGAAGAGTTATAACCTTTAGAAAAACCTTAAAAACCATTTGGAAAAGATATAACTTTCAGAAAAACTTGAAAACCATTGGAAGAGTTACATCTTTTGATTTTCGTTCAAAAACTTTCACTGGTAATCGATTAGCAAATCAGTGTAATCGATTACACAAAGCTTTTTGTGAAAGGATGTGACTCTTCACAATTAAATTTGAATTTCAATGTTCAAAGACACTGGTAATCGAATACCAAATACTTGTAATCGATTACAGCATTTTGAAATTAATTGGAACGTTGTAAATTCAGTTTGAAAGCTTTTTGAAAACCATTTTGCTACTTGTAATCGATTACAATAATCTGGTAATCGATTACCAGAGAGTAAAAACTCTTTGGTAAAAAGGTTTTGAGAAAAACTCATATGCTACTCAGTTTTTGAAAAAACTTTTTAATACTTATCTTGATTGAGTCTTTTCTTGATTCTTGAATCTTGATCTTGATTCTTGGAACTTGAATCTTGAAACTTGATTCTTGATTCTTGAAATCAATTTCCTCTTGAACCTTGAAGTGTTCTTGACTCAATCTTGAACTCATTCTTGAATGTCATTATCTTTGTTATCATGAAGTGTTCTTGACTTTTGAGCTTTTTGTCATCATCTTTGTTATCATCAAAACTCCTTGAATCAATCTTGATTCATCATGAAGCTTGCTTCTACACTGATTTGGTCATCACACACTTCTCTAGGGGATAGAGGTTTAAGAATAATTTTTCGGGCATGGTGCTGGAAAGAAATCTTGTTGGTGAAGCCATCATGCACTGCGTGTCATACTGCCATGGTCTTCCTAACAATATATGAGTCGCCTCCATTAGAACCACATCACACAACATTCTATCATTGTATCTTCCAATGGTGAGACGCACCTCAACTTACTGAGTCACTTTTACCTCTTCATCTTCACTAAGACACTGAAGTCTGTATGGCCTAGGATGGGGCTGAGTATCCAAATTCAGTTTAGACACTAACCTGGAACTTGCAACATTGGTACAACTTCCTCCATGAACAATTAAAGAGCAAAGCTTACCATTAATTGTGCATCTGGTGCGGGAAATATTTTCTCTTTGGGTGTCATCCAGTGGTCGCATCTGACTTTCCAAGAGCCTTCTCACCATTAGCATATCACCCTGCATAGCTTCCTCCTCAAGCTCTTTTTCCACTTCTTCTTCCTCACTGATTTCAGATTCACAGGTAATTTCTCCATCATGGTCCTCCAGGTTGGACATTCAGAAGCAATAGGTCCTATGCCTAAGCATTTGAAGCATTTTATGTTTCTAGTAGCAGTGTTGGATGATGAGGCAAAATCATGTTTGGTTGCAGCACTAGACGCTGCTAACTTTCCATATGGAGACTGTGTTGATGGATTGGATGAGTTGCCTCCCTCCTTCTTGGATCTGTTGGTCCAATTTTGGTTGAAAGTGTTGGATGAGTTCCTTCTTGCTGCAATTTTCCTTTTCAACTGTTGTTCACCCGAACTGCCTTATGCAGCAAGTCATCCAATTTCATATACTCCCGTAAATCAACAACATCTCTAATGTCAGGATTTAGGCCACTCAAAAAATGAGCCATTGTGTCCTCAGTTTCCTCTTCAATGTTGGCCCTCACTAGTGTCATCTCCATCTCTTTGTAGTACTCCTCCACAATCAAACTTCCTTGGGACAGCCTCTGGAGTTTCTATCGCATGGTTCTGCTGTAGCTAGTTGGAACATACCTCTTTCGCATAACCCTTCTCATCTCAGTCCATGTATCTATCTCTCGCCTTTCCTTTCTCATCATCTCTCTTTGATTTTTATTCCACCAAACAAGGGCATAGTCTGAGAATACAACTGCTGTTAACTTTACCTTCTACTTTTTAGTATAACCATTGTAGGAGAATACATGCTCAATTTTCATCTCCTAGTCAAGGTAGGCGTCTAGATCACTCCTGTCTTTGAAATGATGTACATTGAGTTTTACTCCCTCAATTCTGTTTTGCCCCTCCATTCTATTTTGTCTGGGTTCATCATTGCCCCCTATGTTCCCACCATAATGTTTTGTAATCTGATTCAATTGGTTCTCCAATCCTTCAATTTGTCTATAGAACTCTTCATTGTTACGGTTTAGCAAACGTTGCATCTGCGTAGTCATCACGTCCAGTAACAAACGCTGAGTTCCGTCTAGTTGATGATATTCACCACCACTATCACTAGTTCCTTCCATAATTAAGGAATAGAAAAATTTGCAGTAATTTAAACAAAGGTTTTAGGACCTCAACACACTCTACTCATGTGTTTCTCTATTTGATGGAAGCACACTCGTGTTTGATGCTCTCAATATAGGTTTTTGTGTGATGTTTTCACTCTTTCCTTTTACCACGCACTCCCTCTTAAGTTCCTGGATGAATCAAATTGGAACCCAAGGTAATAGAACAAAAAACAACAACTTAATTATCACAGATTCAACAACAGATTTGATTAATAGATTTGGATAATAGTTTTGAATAATAGATTTGAATAACAGATTTGGATAACAAATTTGAATAATAGATTTGGATAACAATTTTTGCCAAAAAAATGCCTCAAACACCCACTTATTTTTTCAAACTTTCTGCAACTTTTTTTTAATAATGCTTTCTTTTTCAAAATTCGTCTAGGATAATAGATTGTTCTTCAATCAATCAATCCCACTGGTCCAAATTCAAGAGGCAATCAGGCAATTCGTTCAATAGGAAAATAGATTCAAGAGCCTACTAAACCTTAAACCCCTAAATTCTTCTAGTAAGCCAAATTGTTACCAAACAGAATTTGTAATAGAATTTGAAACAGAATTCAAATCGAATTTTTGACACAGAATCTGAAAAAAAAATAAGAACAAGAACAAGAACGAAAACAAGAACACAAGCAAGAACGCAAACAACAATGCAAACAAGAACTCAACAAGACGCAAACAAAAACGCGAGCAAGAATGCAAATAACAGAATAAAACACGAACCTAAGAAAAATTACAAAGAGAAAAAAAATTGGATAGGATAGAGCCTGTAATAAGAGCGGAAGCTCTGATACCAGATGATGTAATCCTTACTAGGAGCGGATCGCTTGATACAGGTGACAGAGTTTGGGTGACGCCACTTCCAAAGAGGGAAGATAAGTCAGGGTAGACGCCACGAGAATTACCTTGATAAGTCTGAGATTTGTTCAACAGGGAACCCAGAGAGAAACTCTCAAAATATTCGCAAAATGCCAAAAGTTTTCTTTATTGAAAATGAGTTCAATACATATAGTGTATCTGAGGTGCAGCTAGAAAGGCACCAATTTAATTTAATTTAAAATTAAAAAACGAAAATTAAAAAAGAAATAGCATGGGCCTTCAAATTAGTTTGGGCCGAAATGGCAACGAAAAAAATAGAAATTAAAAAAATATTTGGCATGGGCCTTCAAATTAATCTCGATCTTCAGCAACAATTAAAATTCTTGATAGTACCTTTGTCTTTGGGTCTTCATCCTTCTCCACTTGTGTCTTGTTAAATATGTCTGATACTCTTTGTTGGAGGGTATCCACTGACTATTTGGTCATACTCCTTGTTATAAATCCCTGTATTTAAATAGTTTTAGGATTCTTATAAATTAAGGTTACTTTTTGACCATGATGTGTGTTGTAGTTCACTGACTTACAACGATTAAGTGGTTTTTGTGTTTTGTAATGAAAAGGGGTGATGAGTCTATGTATGTAGGAATTAGGATAATGCTTTATGTGTTTTGTGGGCAAAAGAGGGTGACATGTCTTTAGATGTAGGATATTTGTTTTGAAAGTGTCTTTATATGGTAGGATAAAGAATGATTGAATTCTTTTATTTTCTCCTATGAATTTAAGATATATATTTAAGAATTTATAATAATTCTTGATTTTATTTAATAAATTGAGTTAGGACCTGCATGTGAACTTGTATGTGATATATCTATCAATACTAACGTGGTTCTGACTTGTATGTGCTTGACTACACATGTTATATGTCATGTTATGTTTGACTTTTCGTCGTAATTCTGTGGCTTCAAAACAAACGAAGATGAGTGGCGGCTTGGTCAATTGTGAAGTCTTAAGGATGAGACAGAATGATTAGTTTGTCCCATTCCATCACGTAGACTAATAATCTATAAAGAAAATTCCTCTACCACTAGCTTGTACATATCCGCTTCAGTCTATTATGCGTATCAATTGTCTAGAGTTTAATTTAGAACAAATATAGACACCCTATAGTTTTATTTACACAAATTCTATTAATATCTAATATTTTGCTGTCTTTTTTTTCACATTATATCACCTATTAAATTAGTATATTTAATTTTCTACTGCGGTATTTACTAATTTCATTGGATGTCAAATAACATATATAAGGTTTTGAGCTAAGAGTATAAAATTGTAAGTTAAGGTAAACATAAAGGACAAAGTTGACAATTACGCACAAAAATTGAAATTTAGGAAAAATTTTACTTCGTTTTGATATTCTTCCACTTTCATGCAGCCTCAGCCACAAAAGCAACGTTAACACCCTCTGTAAGCCGCAATTCTCTAGCACCATTTTTTCAACCCACATCATGAACCGGCCTCTTTAATGTCCTCTCACAGTATTAAAAGACGTAATTGAGATTTTAACTTAAACATTTTCTATAATAATAAAAAAAATCATGCCTAAAATTGAAGAACCTTATATAACTGTGATTTTTAACTTCTTTGGTCTAACGTTTAATGTTTTGATTTCTACTAAAATATAATAAAAATAATTTTTAGATATGGTTGTTCCTTTATTGTTGAAAGTTGAGGGTAAAAATGGGTTTTGCAGCTATTTTTTTGGAAGAAAAAAAAATGGAAGAATGAGAAACTTATTATCAACGTTAATGCATTTTGTGAGGAGTTTGAATCCCCCAACCAAACTCCCATTGCTACCATGCACACGCACCTAACATTAATGATAGTTTGTAGCAGTTGAAGTTATCTAAATTAAGGTGGAAGTAGTAAAACAGAATAGAGTTAGAATGAATCATAAATTTTTTCTTCATAAAAATTATATATTAATTTAGCCATGTATGTTTATTTTAACTTTTACTTTTATCTTATTTAGTCAAAATGATATTTTGTCGCACGCAGCCGTCCTATATGTTAAAGCAGAGTTATATACTTCTCCTAGAGATCCTACGGTCTCGTGATTATTTTATTTTTACGATTTATAATGTTTAATTGTCAATTAAGATTTAACTAACAACTTAAACTTCACGTAATTACACTTTCGTTGAGTAGGGTACGTAGCTATAAATAATAGAGGTCCATTAACAAATAATAAAAAGTTACACACAAACATTATTTTTATTATACATCAACCATGCCTTCCACGTAAAAAAAAAAAAAGAAAAAAAAAAGAAAGAAGAAAAAGCCATACTATGTAAATTTAAACAATCTATAAGGGGAGAAATTAAAAATGAAAATCCAACCAACGAATTTAATAAACATGAGTGACAAAATTAAATGCAATGCACGTGAAACGGGGACCCTCATCAGAATTTGACATGGCACCTGGTGGGAAGAAACACTCCCCTCGAAACCAAAGGAACCTGAAGCTCGCACTTCGCCCTAACCCTTGAGCTACTTCCTATGAAGTCACCAAGCCTAAACCTAATGTTAAAGTAAAGCTTCACATCAATATCAAAAACCCCACCTCTCTCATCTTTTTCGAAATCCTTCACGTGATCGCCATCGAACACCAACCCGTGCTGCCCCGTGAAAACCCCGCTCATGTTGTTCGTGCTCTTTGTGTATTGGCGGAAGGAGTTTCGCCATGTGATCAGGTCCGCTGAGGCGAACCTCATCCCCTCGTAGGACACGTGGCCCTCCACTTGGTCGTAGTAGATGTTGAGTTTTTTGTTAGGGTTTCGTGCAGTGAGATTGAGAACGAGATTGTAGCGGAGCATGTTAATGTTATTATTGTTGTTGGTGGTGAGGTTGAATTGGGTGAGTTTGGCGTCGGTGACATGGAGCTTGAAGGTGCGTGGCTGGACCACAGCCCAGAAGACGAGGAATACGACAACGAGGAAGACGACGATGGCAAGGAGAAGCTTCCAGAAGAAGCTGAAGAGGCAACAGCAGCAGCGTCGGCCACGGTGGTGGTGACGTGGCAGCTCCGATGGAGGGATTGCGGGGCCGTAATACGCACCGTTTAGTTGGGATTGCTTATCAGCCATGTTGATGTTATTGTGAGGAGTGGAAGAAGCCAATGAATGAAGCGAGATTTTGTGATGGAAGGAGGAGTACTTAATTACGCATATATAGGATAGGATAAATGGTATGCTTGTTTTTTTTTTTTTTTATCTTAGTTCAATTTTCCCTTGACGTTGAAGATAATGTACTTATAGACTTATATTATAGCGTTCAGTTTGTTTAAAATTAAAATAAGTAATTTAAAAATAAATATTTTAAAAACACTTATTTAATAAGTAGATATAATTTTTTTTTTCAAAATACATCAGTTTATTTAAATTTATTTGTTTAAATAAATTTTGATTTTAATAAAAATAAACATTTTTTTATTTGTAGTGTATTTGTCTAAATTATTTATGATTAAAAAAATATTTTTTCATTTATTTTAAGAAATAAATCTTATCGGCTTCTTAAATAAGTACTTATATAAAAATGATTATTTTAAAATTATTTTTTAAAATTTAAATAAATTCACTTACTAAAAATAAAAAATTAATTATTATAATAAATATTTTTTTAACAAATAAATTTAAACTTTCAACAAACTAGTGCATAGTTATATAGCAACTAGAGTTGACGGGTGCTACGTATGTGGTAGCAAAGAGCGATAACGTGGTTGAAAATTCAACTAAGACGTGTACCGGTAGTGATAGGGACATAGTGTGGGGGCATTGAATAATTTTTGCATTCACAAATATCATAATTGATTTTTTAAAAATTATGAATTTTGTCCCTGAAATACGAAACATTATCAATTTAGTCTTTAAAAATAATAAAATAATTAAAACGTTCTAAAAAAATATAATTTGTCACTCGTTTTAATTCAAAATGCACGATATTAATTTAATTTCGAGGACTAAAATAATACTAACAGTTAAGCTTAAGAATTAAGATCATAGTATAAAAACTTTAAGAGATTGCTTTTGTTATTTTATTACTTTTACAAACTAAATTAACGTCTCGTGTTAGGACACAAAACTGATCATGTACTTTTTTTTTCGGTTATGGAGCGTCTCTTGTTACTTATTCAATTTAATTGTCGTATATGGAAAAAATTGTTCTAAAATTATTATTTTAATTTTTTAATGTAATATTAATCATTTTTTAATTTATATCTTTTATAATACTAACGATAAATTATAAAAGTAATAATAAATTAATTAATGATCATATAAGATTAATTTTATAAAATAATTATTTTTTTATCTATTTATATTTTTTTTTGTTAGAAAAATAACTATTTTGAAAGGAAAGGAAGGAGAATCTAGTACCATATCTAATGCCTAGTTGCCAACTAGGCCATGTCATCATTGTCCATAGGGGCCTCCATTCTAACTTGGTATGAAGCATCTAAGTATCTAACCAATTACGCGTCTTACAGGGTCGGGATCCAAGTGGGTTGAGTAAATGTATGTGGGTATCAGACAAGGCATGGGGTTTTATTATGGAGTCTAGTAAGCAAGTGACTTGAAGGTAGGGTAAGTTGGGTAAGCTATACGTAACGATTATTTAATGGAAGGCAAAACTATGTGCCTTCATATTTTACCAGGTACTACTGTACCTTTTTAAGTAAATCAATAAATAATAAATACATTTACTTGTAATTTTTCATTTTATAGGTAATATAGAATAGATAATATTTTTTTATTCATAACTATCAAACACAAGATTAAAAGATTTATAACATTCATGCACTGTTTTCAATTAATTGAGTTAGATCATTTTGATATAAAGTAGATAGTATAGTTTCATCTTTAACATTTGAAAAAATGAAATAAATTTATTGAATTTTTTTTCCATTATAAAATTTAAAACACCATTAAAATTAAACTACAGTTCATTTATGATAGGATTCTAACGTATAAATGATTATTATTATTTTTTATTGATTTGAGATTAAAGAAAAATGTAGCAGTAGTCTAGTACTCTCTTAACATTGAAGGTATTGAAGCAATGATGAGAATTATATCAACTATATTTATTTACAAATTAATATTTTAAAAAATATATTTGTAATATAATACTATTTTTTTTCATTTTTCTTGACCAATATAAAAGACACTCGACAACTAAGTTTGATTTTGAATTTGAATTTTGAGAATATAAGGTTTAAAAAGAAAAAAAAAAACTTGATCATCTTTAAAAGTATCATTCGGTTTGGTTCGAACAACGTGAGTAAAAAAATAAAACAAAAATACTAATATATTATTGGATCGATGAGGCTTGGACTACAATTTGAATGGGCGTATCATAAATAGCATTTGACTGGGCCTCCAAGTCAGCCCTCTAGCATATAACTATTTATTTACTGCATTCCTATTGTTGTATCATGCATTTTCCATTATAGCAAGTAGACATGCTTAACACAATAAGTGTCAAAGCCTAATAGTAATGTAATTTGTTGTGTGAAAATGGGCCCAATTCCAGGGATAACCGTATTTTTCATTATTTATTTTGGGAATTGCTATTGGTCCCTACAACCTTTGTTATTGACCCCTACAAATTTTACAAACCTGTGAAAAACACTTTTTTACCCCATAATTCAAACTCCACCATCCCTCCCTTTTCCCCCTCCTCCTTCCCCTCTCGTGTTTTCGGATACAACGAAATCACTATTTTTTGTGCTAGGAACACACAGAATCGTCATTCCATTGCATTTTTTTAAGCAAAAAAATATTCAATGGAATCACGACTCCATGTACAAAATACTCAACGAAATCATTCAGTATGTTTGTATGCACTTTGTATACAACAACGAAAATGAATTTCGTACAAGATCTACAATGGAAACATGTTTCTGTTATAGTATAGGGGATGCATACAAAATCAACAACGAAAATCGTTGTAGACTTTGTTCCCACTCCCTGTACTACAATGGAAACATGTTTCCGTTGTGAATTTTGTACACACTTATACAACGAAAATGTGTTTTCGTGGGAATGACATTTTTGGAAAAAAAATAATTCAACCACTTGGTAAGGACCATTAACAATGGTGTTGGTAACAGTATCAACTCCCTTATTTCCCATAGACTTGTGACTATTATTGTTTAAAATAAAGTCATTTTGTTCAGTATCTGGAACAGAGAGGCCTATGGCCCAAGGTATTTTTAAGATAATTAATGGTGTGTCTTCTACTTTAGAGAAACCATGATGAAAAAGAAAATATCAAGAAGGGAATGACGGAAAAAGGTGGCATACTAGGAGAAGGCTGAAAAATCAAGAGAAAAACACCCAAAATAGTGACATATAGAGGCTCTAAGGGTTGGAAAAAGCATGGCAAGAGAGTTAAAAAAAAAGGGTAGCCAAAAGGATCAACCTGCCCCACCTTGTCATTAATCCATCAAAAATGGGTTGACTTACCCTACCCTACACAAGAAAAGTGAGTTGGAAATTTAAACCTAACCTGTTTATGTTCAGGGGGTAGTTGATGTACCAAAAACAAAAAAAAACTACAAAATAAATAAATAATCAATATATTTTAATTGATTTAATAAATTTTCTTTTATAAATAATAAATAATTATTAAAAAAAATTAAATATACAACCTTAAATTTTGAATAATAATATATTTATATAATTAGTAAATATTAATTATATTTTTTGTTTTATAAAATATGGGTTGGTGAGTTTACCTACCCCTTAATTTGTTTTTATGAATCAAAAGGGGAAAAGTCAAAGCAGGGTGATGGGTTGAAAAACTTAACCCAATCCGCCAAAAAAAAGATCAAAACGGGTTGACTTGATGAGTCCAAATCGTTTTGTCACCCTTAATAAATTCAAAGAATAGGAGAAATGGTCATGAGATAAGTTATTTATAGACATTTTTCCAATGTGTAACCAACATTATGACCTTGAAACTAGGACTAAAAATAGCATGTCAGTTAGAAATTTAAATTACTATGATTATGATATGAAACATCGTGACTAGTATTATAACTAGTACAAGGCTTGAAATTTGATATCCAATAAAAAAACAACACGCATCTCACTAACTAATGCATTTTAATTATGACAAGTAAAGAGACATGACTAAAGTGATGCTTTAGGACAAAGATGTGTCCTCATTTCCTAAAACCAAGCATCTTTCTACAAAACCTTGATATACGACATCATATGTTGGTTTTTGCTTTGTGCATCCAACATATTTTTGAAATTCCAGAAATAACCCTAGTTATTTCTTCTTCCTTTTGCCTTCTTCACTCATTCATTCAGTTGCTTTTGCTTTATGCTTATTATTTTTTGTGAGAGGAGAGGTCATTTGTTGTTGTGTCCGCTTTGGTCAAGATGCAAGTGTTACGGTGGTTCGTCGGCAAGTGGTGGTTGTGGTGGTGGTTGGTTTGGCTGTTAACGGCGGAGGTAAGGTCTTTGATCTACTATTTTTTGTGTATATATTTTATGATTGATAATCCATAAGTAATATAAAATTTACGGATTGATAATCTGTAAGGTTCTTATGGATTACCAATTCGTAAGAACCTTACGGATTGCCAATCCATATAGTTCTTACGAATTGTCCTTTCATAAGTTCTATTTTTATTTATCTTTTTTTAAAAAAATATTTTTTTTGAAACTAATTAGTATTATTATTTAAAATATATTTAAATACATATAGTTTGATAATTCATTCGTACCTTTTAGCGGTCATTTGTTTGTCATTGAATTTTTTCAATGTTTTGTTAGAGATGGACGAAGATCAGTGGATGCATGACAACATAATGTATGAATGAGTTGATATGAATGAAGAAAATGAAGAGGAACATGGTGTGCATCAACACGTTGATTGTTGTGATGCCTTCAATACTTCTCAGGTATTAATATGATTTATTGTTATTAAAGTAAGTAAATGAATGTCCCTTTAAGACTAAACTTGTATGGTTTGCATTGTAGGTGTTTATTACTCGTGATGATGTTTTGCATTGGACTCGATCTGTTGCTTATGAAATTGGTTTTGTGGCGGTGATTATGAGCTCAAACACAGATTATGGTATTAGAGGAAGAACGTCATTTGTTTTAATTGGTTGTGAAAATAGTGGTCAATATAGGGTCACGAAGAAAGATTTAGTAAGAATAGTTATTGGCAGTAGAAAATGCGGGTATCCCTTTAAGCTTCATGTGAAACTAATGGTGGGAGGCGAAGGATGGATGGTGAAATTAATGTGTGAGAGTCACAATCATGAATTAACTAAGTCATTAGTTGGACATCCATATATTGGTCGATTGACTAAGGATGAGAAGATTATTATTACTGATATGCCAAAGTCAATGGTGAAACCAAGAAATATTCTTCTAACGTTGAAGGACCACAATGTCAATAGTTATACAACAATCAAGCAAGTATTAAATGCAAGAAATGTATTTCCATAAGAGGCAATAATACTGAAATGCAACAACTAATGAAGCTTCTTGAATGAGATCAATATATTCATTGACATAGATTGAAGGATGAAGATGTTGTACGTGATATATTTTGGAGTCATCCTGATGCAGTCAAATTATCTAATGCCTGTAATTTGGTATTTTTGATAAATAGTAACTATAAAACAAATGGGTACAGGCTGTCGTTACTTGACATTGTTGGTGTGACACCAACAAGGATGACATTCTCTGTTACTTTTCCCTAGAGTTATTGTTACTGACAGAGATCTAACATCGATGAATGCAAAAAAAAACTGTATTCCCTGAGTCTACCAATTTGTTGTGTTGGTTTCACATTGATAAAAATATGAATGCAAAATGTAAAATACTAGTTGGTCAAAAAAATACATGGGATTATGTCATGGAAGCCTAGGGTAGTTTGGTGGATTGTCCTTCTGAGCAAGAGTTCGATGAGTGCCTTATGAAGTTTGAAATTGCTTGCTCACCATGGCCAATGTTTGTTGACTATATCAAGAAAACATGATTGATTCCCCATAAAGAAAGATTTGTTAAAGCCTGAACAAATAAAGTGATGCATTTAGGAAACATAACAACTAACAGGTATAAAAATTGTAAATTTTTGTTGTTGTTAAGGTTTAAGATTTAATGGATAAAAATAATTGTCTTTGTTTGCTTGTTTGTGTATTTCATATGCAAGGTTAAGTATGCTCATTGAGCCTTAAAAAGACTACTACAAAATAGCCTTGGAGATCTATGTAGTGTTTGGGAAGCCATGAACAACATGATCACGCTGCAAAACACTGAAATTAAGGCATCTTTTGAGACAAGTACACATGTGGTTGAACAAGTTTTTAAAGTTACCTTATACAAGAAACTACTTGGCATGGTATCAAGATATGCTTTAAACCAGATTGTTGCTGAGTTTGAGCGTGTAACTTATGTTGGTATTGACAGTTCTCGTTGTGGATGTGTAATGAGAACTACTCAAGGTCTTCCTTGTGCATGCGAGTTAGCTTGATATGTTATCGGTATCATACCTCTTAGCGTAATCCATATGTTTTAGCGGAGGCTAAGTTTTTCAAACCAAGGGTTATCTGAGCCTGAAGTCAGCATAATCGAAGAGATGGAAATCATTTCCAATCAGTTTGAAGAGCTTGATGCTTATGGAAAAGTTACTCTAAAGAGTAAACTTCAGGAAATTGCCTATCCTGATCTAAACTCTATGTGTGTTCCTCCAGAAAAGGTCAAAACAAAAGGTGCTCAGAAGAAACCAATGACCAAACATCAAAGATCAACAAAGTGTGATTCGTCTTACTTGGAGTATGTTGATGCATTACATTTTGTGCAAAATAGTAATTCTTCAATCAAACGTAGTGCATCATCATCTGAGCAAGCAAAACCAAGAATGATCATGCCAATGTTGGATCAATTTCATCCATGCATTCATGATTACATTGAAAACATTGCTGATGTCAAAGCTGATGGTAATTGTGGATATCGTGCAATTGCTGTCTTATTGGGTATGGGTGAAGATTCATGGTCTTTGGTTTGCAACCATTTGCATAAAGAACTTGCAAAATGGTCTGATGAGTATATCAACCTACTTGGTGGCATAGACAGATTTGAGGAATTAAAGCGATCTCTATTTGTTGATGGATTATCCATGGTATATAAGTTTTTTTGTTACGTTTTGATGGATTAAATTTTCTTTAAATAAATGTAATTATAATTGTTACATGCAGGTTACCATGGATAAGTGGATGAATATAACCAACATGGGATATGTGATTGCATCAAGGTATAATGTCATCCTTGTTTCTCTTTCTCTCCAACAAAACATGACGTTTTTTTCCTCTTAGAAGTCAACCACCAAGAGATTGTTTAGTACATCGCGTTATATGTATCGGTCATGTGCATGACAATCATTTTGTTCAGGTAAAAGCATGATCATCTTGTTTGTGTAATTTATGTAATAAAATGTGTTATGATAATTTAAATGTGTATGTTCCTATGTAACAGGTATTTCTAAGAGACAGTTGTCCCTTATCGCCAGTAGCTTTGTTATGGTCTACACATTGTCATCATCAAGCAAAGCAGTGGCTTACATCATATATTAATAGAATGCAACAGTATACAAATTTGATGAGGTTGAAAGTAGACTTTATTGATTTAAGGGAAGATTGAACATTGTCATGCAATACGATAATATACGTGTGTTTCATTGGACATTCATATAATTATCTATTTTACTTAAGTTTCAAGTGGTATATAATTATTTATGTTTTAGTGTTTTTATGACAAAGTTATTTGACTACCAAGGGTTTAAGGTTACTTGACTAATGAGGGTTTAGGGTTACTTCACACCTAGGGTTTAGGATTACGTGACTAATTAGGGTTCATGGTTACTTTACGACTTAGGGCATATTGTTACACGACTAATTAAGGTTTATGGTTACTTCATGACTTAGGGTATAGTGTTACGTGACTAATTAGGGTTGTTTGACTAATTGGGATTATTTAAAATTCACATACAACATAATTGAAAATAAATAAAAATCTTATCAATTAACATTAAATAACAAACATTGTTCAGTCATATTGCATACATAATTGATATAAAACCTAAAAAACTCCTAAAAGTCTTCATGCGTCTTCCATACGCCGCCTTCGTCTCGATCGAACATATACATTTTGTTGTGCAGTCACACCTCTTGTGATCCTTAGGTAGTCTTTAGTGATAGTGTATGCTTTTGTTCCTTCAGTGACTATCCTCAAGTTGATCAACCGTTCCAACCTTTATGTTATTGCTTGGCAAGCCTCCTAGGACATTGAAAACAAGGAAAAAAGTTTACACTTAATGCATGACACATACAATGAGTAATAGTGACAATTAAAAATATATTATACCAGCGCATGTCGAGGCTGCTCTACATCAGCAGGTGCATCTGCAGGTGGTTCTGCCATAGCTGCTGCGGCTATCGATTGTTGAGGAAGATTTGGTTCAATAAATGTCTCATCGTGCACCATGGGTGGATGTCTAGGAGGATCCCCAGGCTGTGTCAAACTCATGAAGGGATGAGATATCATGTAGAACCACTCCATGTAGTCTACTACACATTGTCCAAGTGCAACACATATCTGACCCACCGATGTAAGGTATTCAGAAAACTAGACCTATCTATCATCAATATCTTCTATACATCGAGATGGAGCAACAAGGGTGTGGAGGAATGGTCTGCATATACCCAAACTATCGCACAACCCTCTTTGGTCGGTGTATGACAATAGATGGACCCCATCTTATATGTCTGGAAAATAAAGAGATCAGCTCAAACACTCTGAATGCACGGTGGTCACCATAAGGAATCAGACGTCAATTTATCCAAACGCTTACGATACATCGACATTAGTAATGCCTTCCCAGACTTCCAACGACAAGTACGTGATTTTCTCTCATGATAATCTTCAGCAGCAATAGAAGAAGCAATAGTAGGAAAATGCTCGTAGATTTAACACTACACATATTTAAAAAATAAAAAAATTAAAAACAATACTCAATATAAACTACAAAACTAAAAATAAAATTTAAAATAAATTATAAATACCTATAAAAGTGTGATATATCTTGCAAGTTGTTTGGTGCTTCTCTTTGACGCATCATTCTAATTCTCATACATATGGACGAGTGCAGCGACTCCCCATGCGTAGCTTCTAATCTGGATAAGGTCACGAAATGCATCCAAGAATACCACATGCACGTGTGTAGCACTCTTGTTAGCAAATAGTGTGTAACCTACCAAATGCAAAAGATATACTTGAGCTTTTATAGTTCACTATGCTGCATCATATTTGCTACAATAAATGTCTCACAACCAGGATAGCCGAACATATGCCACATGACATTGTAATGTATTGGCTCTTGCTTCTTCTAAACTAACTTCAAGCAATTCAACTAACAGGTTGACGACTTCGTCCACATGAAGTCTCAAAGTTATGGAAGGCGCATGTAATGGGCAGATGTAGCAATTATGCCACATCATCCAAGGTGATAGTCACATCTCCTACCGGAATATGGAAACTACTAGTTTCCTTATGTCACCTCTCCGTAAAAGCAGATATAAGTCTCCGATCATTAGTGTCCAAGGAACATGCAATCAGAGGACTTAATCCTATGGTAGCAACTAAGTCTTCAATCTTTGGAGCAGGCCTGCCAAATTTCTCTACTTTCCTTCCATGGGAGGACAACTTCAACTCAGAATGTTCCTGAAAATAAAAATTTAAATCATTTCAACAATAATAAGAAATAGTTATAAAAATATTATTTATTTATAAATATAAATACCTCTTCATTCCAAACTGTCACTACCACATGATGAACATAGTCCATAAAAAATGATGTATCATGGGGCCTACCTAGAAAACCTTCGGCATGAGTAACTGCATCATCAGCAGTTGCCCCTTCAGGCTGTTCTTGGATCTCGTCAACTGCATAATCCAAACGCTCAACATCCTCATCAATAGGTGCAGCTTCCCATTGCCTATGTGCAGATGTTGTGGGCCTTCGCCGCTGAGGGGCTTCATCCGCATCACCACTAACTTCTCTCCCTAAGGCTCTTCCTATAACCCTGCCTAAAGCCCGACCCAAACCTCTGGTTGTAACCATAATTTGCACATTTAAGCAATCATAACAATTAATGTTGTCATTCAAATAATACTTCAATCAATTACTATTTAATAATTCGTAAATAAAAATATTTTTTTTAAATAAACTCTTTTATTACTTTTATATATTCATAAATGAATATAGAAATTATTTTTTCAAATTTATAGAGTTGACATCACTAATTGTAGTAAACTTAAATTAATGACCAAAATCTAAGTTCAATTTTGGTTTTTATTTCTAATAAATGACTATTTCAATTTTTAACAAATTACTATCTCAATAACTTTAAATAATTTTAAACAAATGAAGAAATTTTAATTTTATAATTCCAAACACTATTTACATAAATATTTAATACTATAAGTGTAATAATATATATACAACTATATCAATAAAAAATTACTTGAATAGAAAATACAAATAAACTTATATTTTATAAATAAATAAAAATAATATTTATACATTCATTTTAAAAAAAATTCTTAAATTATTTATTAAAAACCAATTTCAAAAACAAATATAATTAATTAAATATAAACACATATAAAATATATAACAATATTTATTTATTAAACAAATATTTTTACAACAAAAATATTAATTTATTTTTAATTATAAAAATTTATTCAATTATTATTTAATTAAATATTAGTATAAAAAAAACAAATTATACAGATTAACAATTTGTATAACTCATGGATTACCATGAGTTATATGGATTGCCAATGGTCGAAAATTGTAGAAACAACACAGAGGAGGAGGAAGATGATGAACAATACGCGTGAAGGAAGAGTGAGAGAGAGGGAGTGCTTTTTAAAATTTCAAGTGAAAAACATTTTCACCACTTCATTTAAATATTGGATATACTAACAATTTTGCTAGGTGGACAAAGAAAAATCCTCATACTTTTTAATATTGAGCTTGGGCCTAATAATTTAAATAACTAACTAGACCTAAAGAGATAAGTGTTGGCCCAAACTACTAAGTTAAATTGTTGAATAACAAAATAAGTAGTGTATATTCATGTAAACTTTTAAATTTATATTGTTTAATTAAATGATAATGTTATTTTTAGAAGAATAAATCTGTGACAAAATGAGGAGGTTAATCTTTTTTAAATTAGTATATATGTGGTAGATAATAGCATTCATGCTACAAGTAACTTATAAATGGTATCAAAAAACATAATAAATTTACTTGACATTATAATTCAGTTACCATATATATCTTCTCAAGCCTTGTTCATTTGATACTTTATATATGATGTACTTTGCTTTGTCAATCAATTTTTATATAAGCCCAGAGCATACCAAAAAAAAAAAAAAACACAAAGGCCAAGAGAAAAATCTCATCTTCTAACTTCTAAGATATAGTAAATATTAGGTTGAAAAAGGTGCGTACTAGCTAGAGGCCAAAAGATTATGACTGATTACGCTTGTCCTGTTTCTGGGTTAGCTGAATTAATTGGATGTGCTTGGCGAATATCATACAGTTTGTCAAATGAGGAGCATCGTGAGTCGTCTTCACATTCACACGATGCTGCATGATTGTGATTTTTGACAAATCAAAAGAAGGTTCCTTTAATCTTTAACATTGTTGTCTGGATTGGACTGGTAGGTCTGTCGATTAATGAAGCAATTAACCTCCCAATTAGCTTTTTGGTTAAATGTAATAACTGTGTTTTCAAGGTTGAACTGGATTAAACGAGTTAAAACTACAACGATCGGGTTAAACTGGGGTTAATTAAAAGTTATCATGAATTATAAAGCTTGACGTAGTGTTAACTTTTGACCTGCAATGAAAGTGTTATATATGTAAGCTTAGATTAATTTAACAATAAAAATGTACATTAAAATTATATATGCATGTATGTAACCAGTTAAACCTATATTGAAAATTTTGACAGTTTGCTTTCCGGTCAGGCTTTGAAAATATAGTGCCTAGTGATCCACATGATGCTGAGTATGAGTTGGGAATGACTTAAATGGTTCAATTTCCTTTTCTAAATTACTTAAATAGCCCACAAAACCTTAATGTAAGTCTCAATTAAGAATAACAACATACTTATTTATATTTTTGTCAAAAAAGTCAAGTAGATCATATTTAACTTACGTAATACATTGAAAAGTGCATAAATCTTGTTTTGCGTGTATAAATTAAGTCATTTAATAAATATGATTTTTGGTTTAATAAGCAGCATATTCTATATTCACGATTTATATAATTGTTCTAATTTTTTTTAAACGTTACTCTATTTTAATAAATTGTGAAAAACAATCACATTAGTCAAGTAAAAAAGTCCTTGAGTTGGGTCATCTTAACTTTGATTTAATTAACGTATATGGATGAAGATAAGGACAGCTCATTTATACACTTAATGGAAGGAAAGCTTTCTTTCGTGATATTATTAGTAGCCAAAGTAGGTGAGGGAGTGTGAAAAGGACCACCACCACCATGCCGTGTGTGGATCGATCAATACACACACCCACAATAATATTCCTCCAAAAGACACCCACAACCACTTCAATAATTCACCCTTTACCACTAAATCCGTTCTCATTAGAGAAAAATTTGATTAACTTTTGCAAGAGGCTTTTCCCTATGGTATTGCTACCACTTTTCTTCTAGATATCCCACAACATAATCTTTTCTATCGTAAATAACATATACTATACACCAAATGGAACCTGAAACTCTGTGCAGGTATATCTCCAGCCGAATGAATATTCAATCTCCAACCTCAAGAAAAAAAAATTAATTGTAAATAATACTAAAAGTGGTCCAATTCGTGCAGATAAATTAAGCGAGATGGAATATGGGTTGTGAATATACACACATATACCAATACAATAATATAAGCAACCAAAGGAATAAAGAAATGTCCAAAAGGTGTGTAGTAAAAGAAAACAAAGCCACAAAAAACGCGAATAGCACAAGAATATTATTGAGAAAACGAAAGATAATGACACCGTGTGGACGTTTCATCACACTCTCATCTCATTTGTTATCCAAATTGAAACAAGAAATTTTATTGCCATCGTAGCTCAATTACATTTAGTCTCCATCTTGCATCTTGTAATTTTGCTATATCTGAGACTCTTTTGTCTGCTTCACATTTCTATAGCAAAACGTAAAATAGAAACATCTAACGACCAATTCGTACACAAGGTACACGTACAATAACAACAGTGGAAGAAGAAATTGGTACCTATAAAAATACACTGGATCGGATCGAGTAGAGTATACATACCACAAGTGTCAATAACATATTCTTTATTACACTCATTTTAACACATTTTTTATGATTAGTTTAAATTTATTAAAAACTATAAAATCACATAAAAAAAATAACCATGAATTTTCCAGATTTAATTTTCAATAAATTTTAGTGACGAAATATTTCATATGTAACTTTTGAAAAATTCATCACTAAAGTTTTTGTAACTTTAGAATTAGTGACGAAAAGGCAATACATCACTAAATTCCGTCACTAATAAACATATTTAAAAGAGTGTATTAGAAAATATGTTATTAACATTTTTCTTGTCTGAGATTAAGTTTAGACACTAACGGAGCACCGTTGGATAATCTGGAACTTGATGGCGTTCTCTCCGACGACGATTCCATTGCTGCGGGGTCCAAAGCTGATGAACGCCGGGCAGCGGACGTAGAGGTGGTAGCGGCCGGAGATGAAGGTGCCGACCTTCCAACGAACCCTACCCTCGGCTCGGATGGTGACGAGGACGTTACCGTTACTCTGGTCCTGGCTGAGGCCGAGGAAATTGAACGGCGCGACGGGGATGTTGGTGCCATAAACAAACGGAGACCAAACATTGATCTCTTTATGGCCTTGATATGTCGGAGGGATGGCGGTTCGGTACGTGACCTGCTGGCTCCGGTAGGTCACGAAGGTTTCGAGGCGATCATAGTAAACACCGATGCGGTCGTTCGGGTTACGCGAGATGAGCGTGACCTGAAAATTCGAAGTGAGGAAGTTCGCCACGGTGGCGTTGAAGGCGTAGACGGTGACGTCTTGGAGCGTGAAGGTGGGTTTGGTGGGTCTAAGGATTGCCCATATCAAAAGAATTGTGACCAGCACGATGAAAAGGAACACCACTAAGCACCAGAACACTTGCCGGAAGATCTTCCTCTTCTTCCCCTTGTGGTGCTCGCACTCCTTCACCGACATGGTCTTTTATTGTTGTTGTTAGTTTCAGAGTGTTGTTGTGTGTGTGTGTGTGTGTGTTTTTAATGGTAACAAAGAAGAAAAGAACAATGAAGATATTATTATTATGGTGGGTGTGAAGGAATTGCGAGGTTCCGTGTGGTGGACGCTTCTAAGAAAGAAAAATGTCTGTGTGTGTGTGTTGTGGGCGCGTTTGGTGTTGATTTATTTGCAAGGTAAACTTTTGTATTCGGAGGATGTGATGATAAGATCGTGCTATGTTTTTTAGAGTTGGGGATGGTATTTGAATGGTGGAGGCTGCTTTTGGTTGTTGAGGACGAATTTTCAGCAAATTACTTTTTTGTTTAGTTTCATTAGAACTGTGTGAATTTGGGAACTATGAGTTTGGTCATTTCGTACGTGTGCCCCACTACTTATGCAAATCAAAATAAGGTTTTTACTTCAGGTTTTATAGATAAAAAAATGTGATTGGAAAAGTAATTAATTAATTTTTTTGATAAAAATTAATAATTGATAAAACTGGTCCTCCATGTAAGTGGGTGTGACCCAAAAACCAACTAGTTTTGTTATTTTCTCTATATGGTCACGAGTGCTTGTTTCTTACTATGATGAGTGGAGAGGATCTAATTTGTACTGTGCGTCACGCCTTTACATATAGTACCCGCTTGTAGACATAGGTCGCTAATGACAGTTCATTATTGGAAACTTACGAACGTAACTTTTATATAAAACAAAAAGTAGATTTAATATCTACTCTCTATGTAGTTTTATTAGTTTTGGCTGTTCTTCTCATGTGGTGAGAAAATTAACGTTTGAAAAGTTCATGTCCAGAAAATTGTTTCTTGCTATCCTAAATCGTTTCCGACAAAATAAGGTGATAAATTAAATAATTCGGACATATGACAACAATTATAGACCATATTTCTTCCCTTGTATTTTATCTCATTTTTCACAAATTTCAATCACAGTAGATATACTAATACTTATTACTAGAGATGATTTTAGATTTTGATATTGATACACCATAATATATATCTTCGCTCACACTTGCAACTCAGAAAAGTAAAAGTAAAAAAAATGTTTTAACGTGTATTTTTTTTTTAATTTAAAAAGTAATATAAAGACTGTGATGAAAATAATATATAAAACAATTATTGGATAATTTTTCGTTCGAGAAATTAGACAGCTATTGATGTTACTTAAAAAACTTGTACTAATCTAAGGTGTATATTCTACGCTTTTGCTTGTCAATGACGTCCCACTCGTCACTCGCCATTTTCATTGTGACATGGATTTCGTCGTTAATGTTTGATGGTCGTCAAAGTCAATACAGGAGTGCTTTACTTTTGAGTGTTGATTAACCCTCACTCTATTTTGGGTGGATAGATTATACGAATAAAAAGGTATAGAAAGAAAGTATAATTTTTTTGGGTGCATAAAAGAAAGTATAGTTAAGTTTGATAGATAAGGAAAAAAATGGGGTGAATGTGAGAGGAAAAAGAAAATAGGTAGATAATGATAACTTTTCTTTACTCTCTGTTAATCAAACTCACAAAGGGACAAAAAGGCAAAAGTGTGAGATTTTAAAACTAGGAATCAGCTTCCATGATTTGAAACAGTAAAAAAGATACACATTAAAATAGTTATATAGCTAGTAGTAATTTATACTATTCAATCAGTTACATTTATATTTATCTTATTTTTCATATATTTATATCTTAATTTGTCATAAAAACAAACTTAAGAGTATGATTGCAAAAATAAAAGTTTAATAGACACATGTTATTATTATAATTTTTTTACACTAATAATGAATCAGAAATTAGTATTGACATAAATTTTAAAATTATTACTATAAAAATTAACAAATTTATTATTTATAATAATTTATAATTAAATAATAGTAAAAAAGTTTACACTATCACTCTATCGGTATTATTTATTCTTTATATAATTAACATTTTTCATTTGAAAGTGGATCAAATTTTATGACAAAATATTAAATTAGGATTTCCTGTCCAAATATATTAGCTAAAGGCCCTTTCAACATGATAATGCTTGTTTCACGTCATCAAGCAATAGACAAAATTATAATGCAAGTGTACAAAATGTAGATAAGATTAATCATAATAAAATTATAATTAGCTCTCCTTATTTCTTCCAGAGTCCCATGATGTTTCGGGAATGATCTTGGCTGCTTTCAGATAACTGTTTAATGGGTGATTGGGAAGAGCACCTTCAAGCGACACGTCTGGGAAATAATAACAAGGCCCTACTCACAAGTTACAACGACCGAAGCTTTTTAGCTCAGACATACCAACGCATTTTCTAGACATTATTTCTTACTATAAAAATTACAAAAAAAAGTATATAATTATGAGAAAGATAAAAATATATACTCCTTCTTCATTGTTATAAAATCAGTATTTGATGAATACTTGCCTCTCCGTATTTAATTATAAGATTTAAAAAAAAAATAATTATTTATCAAGTATAATTTTTTTCTTCTAATTTTTAGATATATTAATTAATTTTTTTCTTATATATCATTATTTAATTATTCTTTCTCTAAACATTAACCAAAAAAAATTAAATAAATAAAAAAATATAATTAATTTTGGAATCATAAAATAATTAATTGACATATTTAATATGATTAATTAAATTAATTATTTTTATTAAGAAATATGAATGGTAAGACAGAGCCAAGAATAAAGTAATTAAAGTTTGTGTTTTAGGTATACTAACATTTGCTATTAATTTTTTAAAATAAAAAAGTCACACATATAAACTAAAAGATCCCATATCATTCTTTTCTTTAAAGTAAAAAAAGTTGATTATAATTTTTGTTTTATACTTCACTCCCTGATGGATCAATTCTGATAAATTAATTAAAAATATTTTATAATTAAGGAGGCAGAGAGTAACACATTTATTGTTTTTTTTTCAATATATATTTTAGAATATACTTGGCAGAACCAAGGCCCATACTACATGCAGTCGAGCTGATGCAAGAGGGTAAAGAATCAATGCATCTATTTAATCAATGAATCAATTTAACGAATAATATATTTATTGTATCATAACTCTGTAAGACAAAGAAATCAATTTCCATTTCCATGAATTTAATTCTCCTTGTGTAATCTGTGGGGCCAAACAGAAATTCCTATGGTTTCATCAATTCTGTATAATAGAAACCAAACCAGGCACAGGGGGAAACCTTAATTAATTTAGCTTACAAGGTAACACTCCTCTTGTATCTGTATTCCAGTTGAGGGTTAAAAAGTTTAATTTTATTTAAAAATGAAAACAAAATTTTGAAAGAAAAAAAGATTCATGTCAAATGGGGGATCATGAATTTAGACCCATATGCCTTATCTTAGTTAGCTTCGTTCTATTTTAGCCAGATACAACCACACTAGCTAGTTTTTCCCTCTGAACTTATTATTATAACTCAAATCTCCATGAAGCTTGTATTATACTCTGTTTTATAACAGAAAGCTCGTTATAGAAGTGATGATGAAAAGGCACGTGATTTTTCAATCTATTATTTTATAACAAACATGACTTTCGGTATATCAATTATTTATAAGAATGCTAATAGAAAACAATTAATATTAATAATATAACCCAAGTCTGGCTTGGACATTATTAAGAATGGGAAATTAAATCTTGGACACTATAGTTAAATACTTCTCCATACAACAACAATAATATGAGAAACGTGACAAAAAGCTAGTATGAGTTAAAATAATTTCGCATTGGCAATTCACAACCACACAAAAATCCCCACTAACAAACATTTTGTAATTATGAAACTTGAGTAGCCAATTCTATTCGCTGGAACTTGCTTCATGAAGTCTTTATCACATTTGGGTACAGTTGCCTACAAATAACATCTTAAAGTAATTAACACAAGCACATAAAAGAAAAAACAATTAAAAAAAACGATCGCTCTTTTGTTAGAATTAAACAAACTTAAAATAACTTTCAGATTATTGTTTCAGAAAAAAAAAAGCATTAACAATTTTGTTATAACTTATAAGCAAAACTTTATTTTAGAGTCTAAGAGTATAAGGGATACTCTAACCCAAATATAATAGTTTTACAAGATTAAATAAAAGAATAAATAAAGACAAATTACAATATCCATACACCGAAAAAAAATAGTGAACTCTACCCCTCTTTCCTTTAAACTGTGTTTACAATCTCACCTCTATCAAGTTTAAGATACCAATAATGTTAAAAGGAACACCTTGGAAACATATTATTACACATATTCCAAGTACATGACAGCATGGGGAAAAAATGTGACACAATTTCTTGTTTTTTTTTTCAGAAAATAAAAATATAATTATAAAACTAGCTACCAGGGGTACCTAAACTCATTTACAAAATGTTTAAATGACCTCAGCTATACTTCAAACAAATACCCTGCGAGGGTTATATAATATGAAATCATATGCATATGTAACATTTACCAACAGATTACAAAAAATGACCTCTTACAAGACCCCAGTATGATTCCTGAGCAATATGTATATTAACAGAGTAATGAACTATCAAATTAGAAAATCCCTGCATATACCACATTGTATTGAAGACCAACTACCAAAACTCTACAACTACCAACCAGCACGTAGATGTTTATCATAGCAAGGTATAGGATTGAAAATGAGTAGAGTTGATCAGTTTTACAGGACTTATTAATATTTAATTCAAAATAAACATTTTTTTAATTTGAACTCGACTGGGTTTAAGATGATGAACAAATCATTAGCTCCAATAACATGCACAAAGAATCAAATTTTTTAAATCTTATACATTTCAAATTTTCAATTTATTAGTAGATTTTAGATAAAATGATTATTTAACTTTTTTTAAAAAGAAAAATTAAACTTATTCTATTAGTTTTGTAGGTCATGATATATGATAAAAATATAATTACAACCAAAGTCTACATAAATAAAAACTATCACACCCTGAATATATAAAATATAAAAAATTAAATCAATTATATATATATATATATATATATATATATATATATATATATATATCAAATTCAACACATTTCATTCATCAATCAAATTTAATTAATAGATTATTGAATCAAATTTTAAATTATTTTAAGTCGGTTTAGTTGATTGTCATTCATATCAAGTTATATCCCTTCCGAAGCAGTTCCCACACCCCCATAATTAACTGTTTTTTTCTTGTTAAAAGAGAGTTGAAATGGATATAATTAGTACAAATATCATTAGGTAATATCTTAGAATTACCAAATGTTTAAATTGCGTTCTAAATCTGAGTTGTCACTAAGAAAAAACTTATTACTCTAATTATCTTAATTTTTCAACAAAAAAACAAAACATATAAGATATAACTTATACCTTTGACTCGAGTTGGTAATCTATCTAAAATGACTTGTCAATATAATATAAGAAATTTCATAAGAATGAAACACTTGTTGAGTTACAAGTGTGAGGTGAAGTCTCACATCAGATAGAAGTGAAAAAATTGAACAGCATATAAGATGAAAAGAAAACCCATAAACTTAAGTCTTAAGATTTTGAGTTAGAGTGTAGTGTCAGATTTCCTTATAGCACCAAAAAAATATTTTTCTCACACTGATCTGGGGAACCTTAAGTCCTTAACACAAAGAGAGAGAACCTAAACCATTAACTAGACTTACCAACAACCAATCTTCCCATGTTTTGCAAAGAAATAGTCCACTTATTTCTCCAAAAGAGATGGACAATATGCTCAATGTCATTTGATTGAATAATTAATCCAACCTCTTGTTTTAATAAATCCTCCATTTTTGAAAAACATACATGGGATAACAAATCCGGCCTTTCACTATGATTTCAAATAAAAAAGACTCCCCTTCACCTCCATGACCAACACGATTCACTATCATACCACTATCTCATTATAACCACACAATTATTCCTATCAAGTGAGGAAAATAATGCTTCGGGTCCATAACCTCGAAATCATGACCAACATATTCCCCATTTTTTACATTTCTATATACATGTTGAGTAAACCAAAACAATTGAACACAATTAACATTCTCTATCAAGTACAAATCCCTCCACCAAACGTACTGAAATAAAAAGAGGTTGTCTATATGTAGCCTTTACGAAAATACATCATATATTTCCCTACTTATAAGATAAAAGCGAGAACCAAACAACTTTAGAATCTACAAGTAATCACCATCCCCATTTACTCCTAAACCACAACAATATTTTGACTAACATTTTTTTCCCCAAATAATCCACACAATTTTAAGAGTCATCTCCTCCCAAATTACTAAAAAGATCTTTGCAAATCTTTTATGTTATTCAAGACCACCTTTAGTATCTAAAGGAATGGTATATATTCTAATATATATAATGTAGAAAATGACTCTTGATTTAAAAAAATCGTACCTATATTTGCTTCTTATTAAAAGGATAGTAAAGACTCAAATATGCAAAATATTAAAGTGAAATACAATACATTCTCTATTATTAATTAAAATTTATTAAAAATTATACAATTTTGTAAGACTTGCTTCTTGTTTAATGAGTTTTACTTATAATTTTTAATAAATTTAACTAATAATAAAATGTATGCTAAAAAAGTGTATTACATCATACATTAATACTAACACTCTTATATTAGATCCAAGACTCCGTTCTACCAACTCCTTAAATCTACATTGTTTACTATTTTCATCTTAGTGTGTTAATGCCTTAAACATTTTTGTTAATTTATCTTAGATTTTATAAGACTTTTTATATAGTAAAAAACTAAAGGAGGGTACCGGATGAGTTTCTCTTCGTTGATTTTCTCCCCTTCCTTCTACATAAAAAGTCCTAGAAAAAGACCGCTGGAGACCTTATATGTATTCATATACTCCAACGGAAATTTTATATATATATATATATATATATATATATATATATATATATATATATATATATATATATATATATATATATATATATATATATATATATATACACACTCCAACGGAAACAAAGGAAAATGAACTCCCATCCAAATGGTATTAAACGCAAATTGATCCAAAAACAGTGTGCATCACACATCTTTATCTGTATTTATTGCTTTCATACAATAATTGACATTCCAAGAACTTTCGCTAGGTCTATAATGTATTTGCCGGCTACAAATAAACAAGTTTTTTTGTTTTTTTTAGGGAAACGAATAAACAAGTTATTCACCGTCTATAATGCAAGCAACACCTACGACCTCATAAAATTATAAGTTGTCTCTCCTTCGCAGTAAGAAGGACGTTTATTTTGTTTATTAGTTGAAGATTTATGTCAGTCAACTTCACGTTTTGAACGGATTTAATTATTTATAGTGTGTTTAAATTCTCATTGGTTCAAAGTTTTTGGTCATCAAACAAACAAATAATAATTAATTACTTATATATATATATATATATATATATATATATATATATATATATATATATGGTTATTTTCATTAAAAAAAATCAAACACAGACCGAATATGAGTAAATAGTGTATCAATTATATATTGTTATTCAATTACAAATTATATATACGATAATTTTATTGGTTTTTTAATTATTATCTTAAAAATTAACTAATGATTATTTATAATTAATTGATAATTTTTTTCGGCTGATGTATAAAATTAAACTCCTTAAATATTACTCCGTCCTTCATTTAGCTGCCCAAACATTGAAAGATGTGGGTTTGGAATTGTAATAAAGAATTTAATTTTTACATTGTAAGTAAAAAAATTAATTATATAATTAATTAGAAATTATAATAAATATGATTTTTAAAATAATTATTATAAAATTAAATAAATTTATTATAGGATAATTTGTAATTAGATAAAAAGATAACAATTCTTTTATGCATCAACTATAATTCCCTCTTTAATTTTTTTACAGTAAATAAATGATATATGTATGTATATAATCCCATTTGCTTATGCAAAAATTCAACAGTCCCATTCGCTTTTTATATATTATTTGATTTATTCTAAGTTGCTACGGATCTGCAATCTGCATAATGATAATCTTGCTATGATGCCAATCACAATTATGCACATATCTATATGATGTCACAGCTAACTTCAAATTATTGTTATTCTTGATGTTGTTCATACATACGTTAGATATCCATGTGCGGAACATTAATATTAAGAACGACGTTCTTCTGCGCCGTCCAACTGGGACCTACATAGTCTGAATTATCTTATTAGAATTAGCATAAATTTTATTTTATTTTTTTAAGATAAAAAATTGAGCACCGACAGTGCAGGTAAGTCCAATATTACAAGCCAAGAAATGGAGAAAATTGTGTGGCTGTAGTAAGTGTAAGTTGAAATTAAGGACCGCATAAGTAGCATCCGTTAATTGACTTTCTCTGTGTGTTGATCAAAAGTTATCTTATTAATAATTATTACTGTATAAAATTACGACCAAGCCAATCTCAAGCTGAACTAATTAACGTTGCAAATTTAACTAGGTCACTCGCGCAGTTTCGGGGCAACCCATGTACCAGACACACTTTTTTTTTTTCAGGACACAAAGTTAAATACTTTAAAACAAAATAAACCTGTTATTATAAGTCAAACCAGTGGTGACTTAGGGTTCATCGTTTGCACAGAAAAAAAAACAAAAAATGAGTGAAATGAATAAAAAAATAAGTAAAATTATCTTATGTTTGGTAAAGAAGAAAAAAATAAGAAAATAAAATTTTAAAATTTAAATTGGAGAAAAAGTGAAAGGAAAAAAAAAAGTTTTTATTTCTTGAAGGTAATTTTTCTTCTGATTTTCCTTCCATTTCCTCTTCAACCAAAAAAAGAAAAGATATTGTTAAGCATGTTTTTTTTTTTTTTTTTCATTTCCACTCCTTCCTAACAGATTCGATCACTTTCATCATTTTATTCCATTTCATTCTATCCTACCAAATGAATCCTTAAATTAATACAAAATAAAAATAAAAGTACAACTTCCTCTGTTTTAAAATAATTATCTTGTAAGAAGAAAAATATAATTATCCCATAGTAATTATCATTTTAGCTTTTCAATTTTGTATTAATTACTCTTTGTCATTTATACCTTCAATAACTACTATTGTGTTGCATAATTTCTAACAAAAAAGGTTAATTTAGTAAAATGTTACTCTCATATATTTATTAATTTTCAGTTTAAGAGATGGAGATCTGATTTAGAGGTTTGATTCGAGGAGTACTCGATCCAGAGCTGGTTTGCGAATGCAAATTTTGAATGAGGACCATGACGCAACAAGTAGTTCAATAGAGGTGTTGCGATGCCTACAGTCACTCCGACGCTCAAGTTAGTAAGATTCTTAAGTCGAGTGATAGAATGAATTGGAGTTAGTCACATACCAGAACTTTGTGCCTTTTATACCATGTGTGGAGGTGGGAAAATTAGTAATTCAACTCTCACATGAATGTTCTAGCTGACATGCAACACACGTTTCCTGTTATTGAATCATGTGTACCGCGTGAGTCTTATTATTTCTATCGGGAAGTCAGCTTCAACCTGAGCATTGCGGCTTACTCCGAGCAACATGACTTTCTTAGTACAGGCTTAAAGTTCTCACTAGTTGGGATTAAGTGCGTGTTTGGATATGTGTCTGTTACGCACGTCTTTTCTTAAAACCACCTCAAATTGACTCATTTGTGTGAAAGTTAGAATTTATCGATTCTGCAGAACGTGAAGAAAGAGTGTATACGCAAATTGGATAATTGTAATCAAACAAGCACTAAAGCAACATCCTAATTTACTTATCATTAGATCACTTCTAGAACAGTTGTTCCCAAGTTGATTATTTCTTTATAGAAGTTGTTATCTGATAAGATTCAAGTATCTAGCTAATGTTGAATTCTAATTGTCGTGTACATGTTCAAGAGTGAATACATATTCACCAAGAACTAGATTTGGTAGTTGGGATTAGAACAACATCCGGATTTGTTTATCGTCATATTACTTTCCAGAATATTAATTTCTAGGTTGGTGGAAAAAAGACTCAGGATGATAATTATGATGGGATGACAGAGTAATAAACTTTTACTCCCTCCTATCTCAAATCTAAAAAATTAAAGTTTCTTATCTTTTTTGTTTCAAATAATAGAAATAAATCTCAATTATTCATGTTTTATTTAATGAAATTAACTCTAAAATATCTTTTATTTAATAAGATTAAAGATTTTTTTTAAAATAGGGGTAGACACATACCCAAATATGAGGTGTTAGATACAGAGTGACAACACATTAAAATTTTAAGATAAAATAAAAAACAAATTAAAACATAAGTCTGATTCATAGTTACTTGATACCAGTTCTTGGTCTTATCTTCTTCTATCTTCTCTCTGGATAGGGGTGAAAATAGGACAGGTCAGGTCAAACTTTAAAAGGTCGTCTGAGCCTAGCTTATAAATTTTTTAGGCATGAGTCTGGTTTATAACCTATCAAAGACTTTTATTTTGACTCGACCAAGCTTTTTTAAAAGCCTAATCTGGTCTGATAGTCTTTTTAAAAACCTTCTTCACATTAAATCTTTAATATTCCTTTGCTGTGAAATAGTAACGTAATAAGAAAGTTAAAGAAAAAGGAAACATCAGTAATAGGAAAACCAATAAAGATAATGAAGAATATAAAGGAGCACATATGACTCACACCTAAATTGTAATTAAAGTCTTACTTGATTATAAGAATGAAAGTTATGGAGCAGTAATGTGTAATCAAAGTCTGCTAGTTTTAAAAAAAAATTAATTGTATCAAAAAAAATAATAGAAGTATATATTGGTACCCAAAAAATAATATAAATATATATACAGACCGACCTATCAGGCTTATAAGACTTCTTAATAAGCTTAAGCCTCGTTTATTTAATTTAATAG
The DNA here is from genome assembly GCF_004193775.1 of Glycine soja. Lineage (NCBI taxonomy): Eukaryota > Viridiplantae > Streptophyta > Magnoliopsida > Fabales > Fabaceae > Glycine > Glycine soja. The sequence goes on from NC_041011.1 coordinate 9,303,583, forward strand.
ACTTTTTAAAAAGTCTGAGTCTAACCTTTTAATTAAATAGGTTAATTTAGATCAGACTTTATATAGGCTAGATCGTAGGTCCCTGTAGATCGACCTGACCTATTTCCACCCTTAGATCGTGGGATCGTGAGAGCTGCTGCTGCAACCAGAGGAAATACTAAAAATTTAAAGCATAAGAATATAAACACAATCTGAAAAACAGAACAATTCTTTCTTTGGACTTTTATTGTTCTTTTTCCCTCTTTGTTTTTCGTTAAATTTTTCCCCTCTTAAATTTTCTTCATTTCTGTTTTGATTCTCACGCTGCAGAAACTCAACAAATTAGCTTGTACGCAAATTCGAAAATACAAAAAACGGGATTGTTTCTGTTTAATACTTTTGTGGCCATTAAAGTTAGAATGTCTATTTGCATTTATAAAAAACAATTGCTGAACGCAAACTCAAATCATGGAGCAATTTTTTTTTTTTTTTTTGCATTGGTAGTTTCAAAATTCTTTCCATCAATTTTTTATTCTTATTTATTAATCGAAAACATTTCTGGGTCTTCAATCTACACAAGAGAACCAACAACATTTTGGAAAGGGGAATGGAAACAAGAGAGAAGGAAAAAGGAGTAAGGGGTGAGTAGTGAAAGAGATTGTGGATGGAGATGCAGTAGTGCATGCGACTTCATGAGAAGGACCTGGGTTAAGCTTTCTGTAGTGCCAAAAATAACTTCAAGTGGGAATTCAATCCTTTCATCAGCACTTGTGTTCGTCTGAGAATAAAAATTGGTATAGACTATTCGTCGTCTAAGCCGATGGAAGAAGATGAAGAGAACCAGATAAGAATTGATTAATTAAATATTCATCTTATTTATAAGAAACAAGTTAAAGTATATTTTATATTATAACTTATTTCTTTTATGAAGGATTGAAAGTAATATTATTTAGTTTTATTTTATATTTTTAAATTTTTTAATGTGTTGTCACACCAATTGATTGTGTATAACGTACAATTCACAATTGAGTACGTGTTCATCCAAGAGTTTTTTTTTAGATTTTTTATGTTTGATATTAAATTTTAATAAAAGATAACTTTAAAAAATATTTATTTTTTGATTAAAAATAATACAATTTAATTAATTTTTTTAATAAGTATAAGATATATGTATTTTTTTACTTGTAATCGAGAGCGAGATAATTTATAATCACATGCATGTCAATAACCTTTTAATAACAAAAATAATTAAAGAAAACTTGTTAAAAAGATAGTACTGGTAATAAAATTTGGGTCCTTCAAAAACAAAAAGTAATAAAATTTGGGCACAAGCATCAAGGAAGGAACCACCAGCTAAATTTCAAAGGATGTCGCCAATGTACACGTGGTGGCGTGTGCGGAGCCATCTAGTCGTATGTGAAATGAAGAACAATAGATATATAGATTGCGTTCATGCACTTGCACTGACATTTAGGATGATGTTATTCTCATCCCTGATCCCTAGGTTCTCTGTTATGCGGTGACAGTTTCAACTAAAGAGGTCCTACAAGTGCTTCTCCGACACTCTCAAATTCCCAACTTTTGCAATTTGTTTTATCACTTTCCCTATCTATATACGAATTCATTCACCTTATCTCTACGGAAATTTTTTTATGAACGTCAATTATCTTATAGACATTTAGAAGGAGGGAAGAAAAATGACAAAAACACAAGTATAATAGAAACAAAGAAATAGAGAAGTGTTAACGGCGTATTTAAAATAAAAGAGTATTTATACATCATTTTATGTGTTTATTTTTTTAATGATAATTAATTCTTTGTTAGGGAATTTGATTACTCATTTTGAATAAAAAAATTTCTTCTAATCATATTTTTACATCCACAAAACTCAAATCCAATACTTTACTTAAGTAAATCAAGTACAAAATTACTCGAACAAATAATTTGTTGGTTTTCTTTATATTAAAATTAAAAAATAATGTAAAATGCCCACTTCAATATTTCATACCCTCTTAAGTGATATGACCTTTTATTAATTTTAATAAAAACATTTCCTATGCATGCGTATATAGTGGCTTTAGATGATTAGTAATATTTCATAACCATATACCGTACATGGTATCTTACTTATCATATAAAATAATGCACACATTATAACAAAATAATAAACTATACAAATTCTCATTATATAATAATTTATTTGATAAAAATGTCCTTATTTCATAAATGATACCTCCTCTGTCTTTAATTATAAGATCAATTTTTTTTTAAATGTAAGATTATTTTTTAATTTATAGATATATTAATTATTTTTTCTTTTATACATTTATTTAATTATTCTCTATTCAAACATTAATGAGAAACAATTAAGACCATAAAAAAGATAAGAAGTGATAATTTTGACATGATAATATAAATAAATGATAAATTTAATGTAATTAACTAAATTAGTTATTTTTCTTAAAGATACGTGAATTAATTGAAACTTAAAAGAGTCTTATAATTAGCCATGGATGGAGTAATATGGTACTGTACAATTATAGTTATAAATTAATTTTATTTTTAGGGTATATATTGGAAAAAACTCAATAATGCTTTTTTGATATTATAAAGTGACAAATAATTTGAAATAAATAAACATTTCAAACATGAGAAATAAAGTAAAATAGATGAATATATACTAACACAAAAATTACATTTTTTATTAAAAAATAAAAAAATCACACTCCTTGCAAAAGGAGGAAGCACATGAGTCAACAGATAAATCATAAACTTTACCTAACTGGTTTTGCCTTTTTTATGCCCTATATCCCCCCCAAAAAAACTTTACCTTACTGAATTCAAAGCAGGATCAGAAAACAAATTTGGACGGCAGAAAATGGTTTCCTCATAGTTTGTCATGATTTCTAGTTGGATGTCAGCGGCTGAAGGAATCTGGCCTTTCATTATACTTGTTTGCTAAGTTGCATAGGTACATCTATAGAGGTACAGGGAAGTATATCACTATTGAAAATACAAATTGATAAAAAAAAATAGTGAAATTATATGACATCTTTTTTTGAGAAGACATCTACTAGTTTCTAATGAGAAGACATAAAAAAAAGAAGAAATTATAAGACATCTACTAGTTTCTAATTAATACAAATTGATAAAAAAAAAAAAAAAGAAATTATAAGACAACTACTAGTTTCTAATTATAAGATTTCAACAAAACTTCACAAAATATATAAACAATAAAAAATAAAAAATATATAAATTTTAAAGACGGTAAAAGAAGAAGAAGAAGAAAATAGTGTAATCAATATAAAACTGATTGACTTAAACTTGACTTACAACTATTGTCTACCCATAAATTAAATAAGTACTGAATATGTATATTCATACATACATTTGCACATGATGTGATGTGAAAAGAGACAAAAATGGAAAAGCAGAAAAGAACAGCGTTAGGCAGCTACAGGGCTGCATTGTAGTTGAAGGCATGGGTGATGGGAAATTCTCTAACGAAAGAAAATTCCACAACTTTTAAAAAGTGGAATAGAAAGCAACGAGTAGAGAGGATAATGAAAGAAAATAGCCCCGTGGTTTCTTTTCATTTTGCATCTTTTATATTCGTCCAAACGCCAATGATTTTTAATTAGACTAATCATGCATAGCCAATGGGTTAAACTATTCATCCCTATAAATAAGTTTTAAGTTCTATATGAAAAAATTATAAATTTTAGTTTCTACAATTTTTTGTCATGATTTTATTATCAACAATTATATACAATCAGATTTACTTTTTATATTTGTATGAATAAACTGATGAAAAATTATTTTAACTTAGTGATGTAGAGTTTGAATTCTTAATAATTTAGTAACAATTCTGTTAAATATGAAAATACTTTGTTATTTATTAAAATCTTACTTAATTTGAAAAATATTGCTTTCGATAAAAGGTCTATAAAAAATAAATCATAAAGTTAATATTGCATCCACAAGAGTTATAACTTATAAGTTCTTTTTGTTGGTGACGATATTATTTGCATTGGTAAGAAATAGTCTTTTATTGAAAACAATAATTAATTTTCATTAAAGATCATAAATATATATAAGATAAATATTTCTCTCAGAATATAATTTATTTCATATAAAAATCAGAATTTTAAGTATTTACTTAAGAGATACAAGCTTTTACAGCTCACACCAATTATCATTGGTTACAGTTCTTTTACTAAAACTTTAAATAAAAACCCATAAGAATCAAGTGAATACTTTAGCCTAACATATACAAATGCTTACATATTTAAGTTATCAATTGAATGACACTTTTTTCTCAATGTGAATTTGCTTATTCATGTCAGCATCCATTTCCTCCTGTTTCTCTATGTGCTTTTTAATTAGTTTAGCTACATTAGAAGGCATTAAGGAACGGTATAAACATTGATGTGATGTAATGAGAACTTTTCCGATAAGCGATTAAGCGCTTTCCATGGATTGAAGACATCGACCAAAAATAAGCACCACGTAGTAGCAAAACTACTTTACCAACCAAACCTAAAAATATATAGCATAATTATCTTGGGTGTTCCTAACATTAATCTATTATCAATATATTATATAAAAGTCCGTTGTTGATTGAGATTAATTGTACACGTGACGCACTGTGTTAACTTAGAGTAAGAATTGTTATATTTATTATATTAATTACATTGTAATTTCTTTTTAATTTGATTTGATTACTTTTTGAAATTCATGGAAGTATGCTATTTGACTATTTGACTTGATTTATTTTTTTATAATTTTATATCAGACTATAATAATAAATCCCATACATATAAAATAAAAATAAAAATAATAAAATTGAAATACCAATCAATTGTTTTTAATAATTTTAGATCAAAATTGATATTGTAAAATACATTTCAATATCGATTTTTGTCAAAACTGATGCCATTTTTATATTTTTTGTATTTTTTTAATATTTCTTATTATACAACATCGATTTTCATAAAATTTAATGTTATAAAATGGATTTCAACATTGTGTTTTATAGTCAATGTTAAAATTGATACTTTTAACGTCAGTAGTTTCAACATCGATTCGTAATTGATATTAAAAGTCCGAAATAATCAATGTTAAAAGTTCAAAATAATCGATGTTAAAAATCTATTTTCTAGTAGTGTAAGGACATCTAAAAATAACCAACGGTGAAAGTATGCCGTAATTAGTCACATTCGGCATATTATTCTAAGCACTAACAAAGCTAAAAATGTATCTAAAGATAACTAAGTCTTCAAGTCTCAATTCTGAAAACAACACTTTTAATGAGATGACACTACTAGAAAAAAGACATTTAACATCAATACTTTAACATCAGTTTTCAATAAAACCGATGTTAACGAAAAGGCAGTGACATAATTATAAATAAAATGAGTTCGTTAACATCAGTTTTTCCAAAAATCGATATTAACATCGCCACGTTAACAACAATTTTTCAAAAACTGATGTTAACATTGATTTTTGAAAAAATTGATGTTAACGAAGCAATGTTAACATCGGGTTTCAAAAAAATTGATGTTATTTTTTGTATATATATAATTACCCTCTTCTCGCGCCCACTCTCACTCCCAGTCTCGGTCTAAAGATCTCACTTCCATGACGCTCTGACTCCTCCTTCTTCTCACCCACACTCGCACTTGCACTTGCACTCACACTCGCACTCGCACTCAGTCGTCTAAAGCTCGCATCCCACTCGCACTCGCTGTCGGTTGTGTTCTCACTCTCGGTGACCACTCTCCGCAATAGTGACGAGTTTACGAAAGGAAAGTTGTTGTTTCTTGGTGTCGGTATCGATGACGACGTATGTCTTTCTCTTACCTTTGGCAACTTAAATGAACGGATTCCATTTCACTGCTATGTTAAGGTTTCACTTTTTTCTCATTTATTAACTTGTAATTAAGATTAAACAAATGCTAATTTAGCAAAGAGATTACCATATAAAAGGGACAGAAACAAAAACAGAATGTAGGTCATGGTAAGCAAGGTGGTAGTGCCGGCGTGGAGCTTGGTGGTGAAGGTGGAGTTGCATTGGGAGAGCTTGAACCATTTTCCAACTCTAATTGTGGCTACGTATTGGTTCTGAGCTTTGAGTTGTTACTAGTTTAATAATTTTGTTTGTTGGTATATGTTTTATTTTGTTATCCCAAATTAGTTTCTTGATAAAATATCTAAATTGATGTATTTACCAAATTTTAGTTCTTCATGATTGTTTCTTGTTCTATCAAGCTCAATGACCTTATGCTAAGTTTGTATATATTATTTGCGTCTTGAGTTATCTCATTGGTTCCATAAAAATGCACACATTGTTGAGTAACTCCTTGTTCATTAGTCTTGATGATCTATTCATGGCTGTTAATTCTTGGTAGGAGTTTAGCTCTTGGTAATTATAGTTTAAACCAAAATATGTATATGTAGAGATTGATATAAAAATGCTGACAGTTCATGTTTTTTTTTTGTTCCTTTGTTGTTGTTAGTCCAATAAAGAAAAAAGGACTTGTGGTGTTGTAATTGATGTGGAGCAAATTTGCCACTGTTGTTATGCTGTCATGGACCCTTTTTTTTTCCTTTTCTTTGTTTTTGGATAATATAGCTTTTGCTCTTAAACTGCCATTCATTTAGTGCATATCATGAATTGAATATTTTCTCATGCCAATTTTTTTTTGAAAGCATGGGTATATGCATTGTGTCTTGCAACTCCGTGGCATGTACTAGACCAATTTCATATCTCTTGGTTTACTACTACTAGGTTGGCATGCATATTTATTTTTAAGAAGTTCTAGCTTTTAAGCCAAAGGGTAATTTTAGATTAGAGACTATACAATGTTGGATTAATAGTTGATAACTGATTAAAGATTGAAAATGGGTTTGTCATGGACATGGTTATGTCCAGGCAAAGTATGAAGGGTGTTTCTGTAAGAAAAAAAGTGTTCAAAAACACACATTGCGAAATAAAAGGATCTATTTTGTATTTAAATTATATCATAAATAGATGACATATTAAATAATATACCTGTTGATGAGCTCTTGAAGTAAAAAAAAATTCTTCAATAGTGTGAAGACTCTACGTGTATTCACACCGAGACTAACATCTATTCGTCAACAACTTTGACAAGTGGAAAAATAAGAATAGAGAAGTGATATTTGGATTGGTTCAACGTGCAACCTAAGGCTCTATCTATAGCACGCTAAGGATACCAAATTTTTTTATCAAATCAAAATAATTATTGATAGTATCCTTTTTTAATCTATATTATTTCTTGTTACCTTTTATTGCTAACCATTTAAGAATTAAAATTGAAATAATAATTGACCAAATCAAACTTGTATCTAGCCACCTTTTTAACCCAAATTCCAAATACAAAATCATACATGTCTGTTTCTCTTCTTTCACCAAATTTTTCATATTATTTATATTTTCAGTACTAGCAAAAATATAATAATATTCCACCTTTTTGAAATCAATTAATCATTTGATCATATTAAATTCTCTAATTTAATTAATTATCAAATATTAAGATAATTTCTTTAACAGAGATTAGAACACTCATTTATGTGTGACCCCGTAGGTTCAATACTAAGCTGGTAATTGTTAGTCGTTAATTACGACTAACTTTTGTGTTGAATAGTTATATGAAATTTGCATTTTCCCTCCAATTTATAGTTCTTTTTGTAGGATTTGTACATATTTTCATGTTTAGTTTGATTTTGCTCAGTAGATACTCCCAATTTTGTGAATTAATATTGAATCAACTTTAGTTTAAGGCTAAAAGAAGAAGAAGAAGGTCAAGAAGGTGGTGTCTCGCTAAGCGAGGCATATGCACTTAGCGAGTGACATCCGCTAAGTGAGGCACTCAGCTCGCTTAGCGGGTTGAGAAACCCAAGAAGAGGATTAGTCATAGATGCATGCGCTCAGTGCGCCGTTAGCTCGCCCAACGAGTCATTTGTCCCTTCTCGCGCTTAGTGCACCCAGCTTGCTAAGCAAAAATTCACTAACTCACGCTTAGTGAGAAAATGGCGCTAAGCGAGCCTTCAGAATCTGAAACTTCAAGAAGCCTTTAAAACACTGAAGTTGGCGTAAAATAAAGGAGAGAGACAAAAAACAGAGCAAGAGAGGAAGTTAGAACGACAGAGCCTCAGCGTCCAAGAGAGTTTAGGTTTTAGGAGTGATTTTAGGGTTTTAGAGGTGGAGGAGACATCCCCACCATTTGTAACCTTAGTTTTTCTTCAAAAATCTATCCTTGGTGCTGAAAGTTGCAAACTTGCAATGGAAGGCTAAATCTCTTGTTGGGGATTTCTACTACACTTTGATGTGATATTCTCTTACATCTATTTAAAGTTGTTTTTATATGTTCATTGCTTCTATCTGTGCTTATTTCTTGCATGCTTATGACTTGATCACCCATTTGTATGTAAAGTTAGGATTTTTAGCATTGGAAAGTGTTTTAAATCCTTAGAACTTGGTAGAGTAGACTAGAGAACTGTATGTCTGGGAACGGAGTGTAGTGATTTAGTTTATATTATGTTGTAATCTTAATGCAACTCGTTTAGACTAAGTTTGTTGAGGGATCAAGGACGAAGTTTAAATAGAGTTAGGCCCATTCACTTCAGGGATCTTGGTTTGGGTAGTTGTTTTCAGCATAAGAACACTGAAACAACGTTAAATAGAAAAAAATATTTAGTAACATCAAAGTAGGTTCCGTAGAATGACCCAACATTTTTACTTGACTGTTTTTACCTCTCATTTTTAGACATTTTAAATTTATAGTTAATTAAAACTGTAGACAAAAAACTCTTTTATATTTACTTGTTTTAAACAAATGTTTGCTCATTGAATGCATATTTTCTGAATGAAACAAGTTCCTTGTGATTCGATACTCGGTTCTTACCGTTTTATATTACTTGTGCGACTGAGTACACTTGCTGATTAGCATCGCGGAGAGAGCGAACAATAATATATTAATCAAATTAATATACTAATCAAGGTAGGCGTCTAGCAACACTCCATAACATCCGGATAGCATGAAGTAACATTTTACTTTTAAGAACCATTAGAAGAGAGTGTAATAATTTCTTCCATCTTTATAACTCTGGGTTAACTCTAAAGTATGATATTACTGTTAAACCCTTTTGAGTTAACTCATAATGACTTAAGAAACCCATTTTTTCTTTCATTTAATTTTCCTGGCCAGGATATAATTTTATTCATAGAGCTCAAACTCATTACCAAGAGTTGATGAATTCCTTCTTGATTAATCATTAATTCTACAGGTATTTAATCATATCCAATATCCATTCAACAAGTGTTCTAAAGTATTAGGTGTCCAGAATCAAAATACAACAAATAACCTGTTAATTACTATGACAATATCAGGTCAAAGAAAGTTATTATACCTCTTCTTATAATTTTCTATTGACAGTTTATGGTAAATTTTACCCATTAGAAAATTTCAATTGAGTCAGTTCTATGATCACATCAACATGTGACTCATCTATATATGCAAATTAATAAATAAGATCTATTAATATTTATCTAATAAATACTATCATATATATATATATATATATATATATATATATATATATATATATATATATTAATCTATCCGGATTATTGATATCCTATTTACAATAATCCTATGATCAAGAACGGTTTAATTAGAACAAACTTGTTTCTCATTATCATAATCTCTATTATAATAACAAGTCTTTAATTTTAATCAAGGACATTATCAAATGGACCATTTGGTCAAATAGTTAAATATGACAATGAAAAAAAATAATACTTTATTATTAAAATTAGAATTGATTACATGATGACTTGGATCGTGGACATATAAATTTATTCCCAACAATCTCCCCCTTGCCTAGAGCCAATCATTCACGAACTTTATTCCTAATTCCCATTTGTGCTTGTCAAACTCTTTTATGCCAAGCGCCTTGGTGAAGGGATCTGTTGCATTCTCCTTTCCATCTACCTTTTCAATCTTAACGTCACCACGTTCTATTATCTCTCTAATCAAGTGATACCTTCGCAAAATATGTTTGGACTTCTGGTGTGATCTTGGTTCCTTTGCTTGAGCAATAGCCCCATTATTGTCGCACGCTAATGGGACCGACTCTTCTATTGAAGGAACCACACCAAGTTCAAATATGAACATTTTTATCCAAACAGCTTCTTTAGCGGCTTCACTTGCCGCTATATATTCTGCTTCAGTAGTTGAATCTGCTACCATAGCTTGCTTGGAACTTTTCCAACTTACTGCACCACCATTTAAAGTGAAAACATATCCTAAAATGGATTTGCTATCATCTTTGTCTGATGCAAAGCTTGCATCAGTATAACCCTTCAGTTTCAATTCAGAGTATCCATAAATGAGGAATTGGTCTTTAGTTCTTCTTAAGTACTTAAGTATGGTCTTAACCACTTTCCAATGTTCCTCACTAGGGTTTGCTTGATATCGACTAGTTACAGCTAGTGCTTAAGCGACACCAGGACATGTACAAGTCATGGTGTACATGATAGCTCCCACTGCACTAGCATATGGTACTCTACTCATGCGTTCTCTTTCTTCAGGAGTTGTTAGACAATTCTTCCTACTAAGAGTAATTGCAACACCTACAGGAAAATATCCTCGTTTGGAATTATCCATGTTATATCTCTTTAAGATAATATCAATGTACATAGATTGGGAGAGTCCAAGCAACCTTTTAGATCTCTCTATAAATCTTTATACCTAGAATATAGACTTCTTCTCCCAAATCCTTCATGGATAATTGTTCTGATAGCCAAATCTTTGTGCCTTGCAATGTTTGTATGTCATTTCCAATTAGTAATATGTCATCTACATATAACACTAAGAAAATAATTGCACTCCTACTGACCTTTTTGTAAACACATGGTGTGGCGTCCCCAAAATAATGACTGGTTTAATAGTAATGATTTAAATAACAAAAACCATGGTAATTTTTTTTTTCATTTTCTTTTTCATTTCTTTCTCTTTTCACAATAATTAGGTTCAGAAGGAAAATCCTCACTATAGAGTCCTGAATGACCAGTTCACAACTCTATTCAGAGTCATTTCTTTCTTACCACTCGTAATCTCTAAACTACTTTGTTGTTTCAAAAGGAAGAGTATACCAGCCATTACTTTAGGTCGTCACGTGAAAATAGTAAAATAAAATACGGTCGGTAAACTCTTTTGCAAATAAAGTTTGCTAATGCTTTCTTTTCAAATAACAAGATTAAACATAAGTACATTCATCACTTAAAAGCTGTCCAAAATATGGGAGTTTTACAAAATACATAGTGTCATCCAGAGCAAAGGTGTCCACTATGGTGGCTTCAGCCACATGTATACAATCATCAAATTCCTATACAATAGGTCTACCCGTACAAAAACAAAAGAGTAAACCTAACAGTCAGTCCTAGATACACCCACCCTCAAAAGTATATAAAACCAATCCAATGAGTTGTCTACTATGATGTAGAGCCTCCACTGATCGCCATCTCTCCAGGGCCACTATCCTCCGTAGAGTCTACCTCGGATGCCGACATGACGTCCTCGGGAGAATCCACCTCAGGGAGTGGGTCCTCATCACCCTCTAGAAAGTCAAGAGCATCCAGAACAGGCTCAGGAGGTAGCTCCTCAAGATCCTCCTCAGGGTCTTCCTCGGATGACGTCACCTTGATCACTTGGACTGGCTCCACGAGACGGTATGGTGTAGGCGTGGGTAGTATCCACTCCACAGTGCGTTGAAGCGTACGCGTGGGTTCATCTGGATGCACCAATGAAGTAGCCGTGAATCGAATTGTGCCCCGAAATCGGCACCTCGTGTTGCCTTCGAAGGTATCCCAAGCTCCCTCTAGGCACTCCATCTCCACTCGATCATGGATTAGCTGCGCCGCCATCACGATCTACAAGAAAGAAAAGAAAGGGGTAGACTCTTTCACGTGATATCTAACTACGGAGCAACACAATGTGTCTCATAACAACTACATGTAAGTAAAAGGGGTATCTCAAGGCTTTTCATCTCTGGTAATCGATTACACAACCTTGGTAATCGATTACCAGAGGCCAAACTCGAATTATACAGCTTCAGGACATGAAACCTGCCAAAAATGCAATGTGTAATCGATTACACATAACTGGTAATCGATTACCAGTGGCATGTTCCTCTGTGTAATCGATTACACAGCCTGGTAATCGATTACCAGAGGCCTCCACAACCTGATGCCTTCATTTATAAGCCTGGTAATCGATTACACCCCCTTGGTAATCGATTACCAGAAGCCCTCCTAGCTTCCTGACCTCGTTTTCAAGCCTGGTAATCGATTACACTCCCTTGGTAATCGATTACCAGGGACCATCTTAGTCTCCTGTCTTCATTTTAAGCCTTGTAATAGATTACCCACCCTTGGTAATCGATTACCAGTGGCATATCCCATATATCAATCAAAGTTCACAGCTGGCCAGCCACCACACAAGCCTCCTTGCTTTGTGGTCTTAGTTCCTTTTATCTGTTGACTGCTAGGAGCTCGCCTGCTTAGGTACATCACAGGTTCTCACTGACTGACTATGCCCGGGTTGGGTCGGGATTGGTCAAGCTTGGTTTTGGGCAATAGCACCCCACCTGACGTCCCCAAGGTCTCTTGACCCCCGCGACATATCTCCAGGTACCACTCCGTGGTCAACGAATAAAAGCAGGAAGTTTCACCCTTCTACACTTCCTCATTTCAAGCTTGTAGGATTATGGGGTACCCATCACATGTGGTACTAGGTGGCGGTCGGGCGATGGTGCAAAACAAGTTCTGCACATCCACAAATCACGTACAAATCCACCATCCCCTGTTGCCCACCTCCAACTGAGCTCACGTACTCCCACCTAGCCCTTATCCTCGTTCCTCTCAACGCCGAGTCCCCATCAATCCTCCTAAGCTTCCACAACATCCAAGTAATTCCACATCCAATCATCATGGACTAACAAAATCAAGCAAAACAGGGCAAAGGCAGAAAACTCTGCCCAAAACACAACTCAAAATCACAGCTTTTCACATACAAATACCCCAGTAACATTTCCTTCGTTCCAATTCTTTAACCGTTGGATCAACTTGAAAATTTTACTGAAAGTCTCTAGTACATAAGTCTACATTTTGACCGTTGGGATCTGCTAGAAAATGTCTAGAACTCCATATGTACTACCCTTTTCACAACCAGCCATACACAAGCATTTTTCTGCACTTATACAAAATTATACTGCACATTTCAACAGCAAAATTCTGCATAAAGTGCAGATTTCGAAAACCACTCTTTCCCTCATCCAATTTTGCCCAAATTGAATCCTACAAGTCCCAAATCATGTACCAATCATGTCTAAACCAAGGACAAGCTTCAGACTAAAGCAACACAAAATCTAGGTATCCAAAACCCCTTAATTTAATGGATTTTCAAGGTTTGAGAAGTGAAATTGAGAATGAGGTAAATTTGGAGCAAACTCTCACCTCACACAAGTCTATAACATCAATTTAAACTTGCTCAAACTGGATTTACACCTAAAATTCCACCGAATCAAAATTTGACTCCTCAACACCCAATTTTACCCTAGAAATGACTCTTTGTTCAATTTGGTCATTTGTTTTTCTCTCTTGCACAGCCCAAGCTTTCTCATAAGTCCTAAATGACATTTCAAACTAGGATTAACTCACTTTAACCTCCAAATACCACTAAATCCAGATTTGGCCTTCCAACTCTCAAAAACTCACTCTTTTTCCACTCATAACACCATATTCTCACTTTCTAACCCTAAGTTAACTCTACCCTTCATCCCTAGCAGTTTTCCATAAGCAATTTCAGCACACCAACATCAAAAGCATCATCATAAAAACCCTAAAACTGAATGGGTAAGCTTAACTCATCCAAACATGGCAAGTTCAACATGCTTTCAACAAATTTCTTCACAAATAACTATCGTGAAGCAGAAACCTAGCAAAACTACCCATCATATCTCCCAAAACCCAATGCCCACGAAAATCAAGTGAGAAAGAAGTCTACCCAAACCTGAAATTTCAAAGTCCCACACGTAGAGATGCGCTTCACAACTCCGAAAATACCTTCCTTTCGCGATTTGGAGCAGAAATGGTGACCAAAGGTTGAAGCTTTGTTGGGCAACAATGGTGGATGAGAGAAAAGAAGAAGAAGGCTGCATGAGAGAGAGGGAGAGAGCTTCTGAAATTTGGGGCTGAGTGAGGAGAGAGAATACAGCTTTTTAGTTTAAAAGAAAGGCTTTTCTCTTTTCTATTATTTTATTTTAAGCTATGCCACATGTCTCCATTTGAGTGGAGCAAAAAGGGCCCACTTTTTCCTCTTGATGTGACTCATACTCAGTCACAAAAAGGGAAAAATTTGACCTTCGCAACGCTAAAATCCTGCCTCGATTTGCGTGTCGTTTCTCTGGTTCCAGTTCCTCGCGTTTCTCTGCACCCGTCGGGGCCAGTTTTCGAAAGTAGGCAATATATATATCAAAACGCTTAGAATGAAACCCCGAGCGTGGTTCAGAGGTTGGTTTTGTTAAATTTTAAGTCGCACGCAAAACGATGATTTTTAGACTAATTAATTGAGAATTAACCTATAACCTTCCAGTTATGGATTTCTGTTCCTTAATTAGCCTAACCCGCATATCCTGCCCCCACTATTCCTACTTCTACCAGGAACATATATGCATATACACTGAATAATACTTATATATATATATATATATATATATAATCATTCAAAATACACCGTTTACAAAAATTCCGGGTAGAAATTTCTATGATGTCACAATACTCCCACCCTTTTAGGAATTTCGTCCCCGAAATTAACTACTCTAAGAACAAACTTGGGTACAATTCTCTCACCCTATCCTCCAACTCCCATGTTGAATCACCCTCATCGGTTCCCCACTGCACCTTCACCAACGCGATCTCCTTTCCTCTCAACGACTTCATTCTTCGGTCAGTGATCTTCTGAGGTTGTGCTTTATAGGTGAGGTTATCCTTCACCTGTACCTCGTCCACTGCAAGTATATGTGATGGATCCGGGTTGTACCGTCTCAGTTGAGAGACATGAAACACAGGATGCAAATTCGATAAACTCGGAGGTAAAGCGATTTGATAAGCTACAGGTCCCACCTTCTTCAAAATCTGATACGCACCTAGATACTTGGGCGTCAACTTCCTAGATTTGAGAGCTCTTTCGACTCCGGTTACAGGAGAAACCTTCAAAAACACATGTTCTCCTTCCTGAAAATCTAGTGGCTTCCTTCTTCTATCATAATAGCTCTTCTGCCTATCCTGAGATGCTTTTATCTTCTCTCGAATCCATTTCACTTGTTCGGTGATCTGTTGTAGCATTTCAGGCCCAAGGAGTACTGCTTCTCTATCATCGTACCAAAAAATAGGAGTTTTGCACTTTCGTCCATACAGAGCTTCAAAAGGAGCCATACCTATACTGGCTTGGTAGCTATTGTTGTAAGTAAATTCAATCAATGGCAAACAATCCATCCAGCTACCTTGTTGCTCTATAATACACGCCCGAAGTAGATCTTCTAGAGTCTGAATGGTTCGTTCAGTCTGACCATCTGTTTGAGGATGATAAGCTGAACTAAGCTTCAGCTTTGTCCCCAATGCTTCATGTAGACTTGTCCAAAATCGCGAAGTGAACCTCGGATCCCTGTCGGATACAATACTGGAAGGAATTCCATGCAACCTTACTACTTCTTTGATATACAACTCCACTAGCTTCTCCATCCTATACTTCATATTCACTGGAATAAAATGAGCAGATTTGGTAAGTCAATCTACTATGACCCACACAGCATCATGTCCACGACTAGTCTTAGGTAAACTAGATACAAAATCCATAGATATGCTCTCCCATTTCCATTCCGGAATTTCCAATGGCTTCAATTCTCCTGATGGTCGCTGGTGCTCAGCCTTAGCCTTTTGACATGTCAAACACCTTGCTACATATTCAGCTACATCTTTCTTCATGCCATGCCACCAAAAACTTCTCTTCAAATCTTGGTACATCTTAGTCATTCCTGGATGGAAACTAAGACGACTTTTATGCGCTTCTTCCAAGACCTTAACTCTCAAATCATCTAAAGATGGCACACATATCCTCCCCTTGAATCTAATTAACCCGGTTGTGTCCTTCTCAAACTCTACATCCTTATCCCCCATTACATCTAATACCTTGCCTTGCAAAAATGGGTCATCCTCTTGAGCCTCGCGTATGTGATCTACAAATTCATTGGTGATCTGCAATGCTCCCACAAATAAGCTCTTGGGTCGCATCTCGATTGCTAGATTCAGATCTCGGAACTCTTCTATCAATCTCTGCTCCAAACTCATCATAGTCGCAATATATAAGAACTTCCGGCTTAATGCGTCGGCTACTACATTAGCCTTTCCTGGATGGTAGGAAAAACCAAAATCATAGTCCTTGAGGAACTCCATCCATCTTCGTTGCCTCATATTGAGTTCCTTCTGATCGAACAAGTATTTGAGACTCTTGTGATCACTGAAAACTTCAAAGCGAGTACCGTATAAGTAATGCCTCCAAATCTTTAAAGCAAAGACCACTGCTGCTAGTTCCAAGTCATGGGTCGGATAGTTAACTTCATGAGGACGTAATTGACGTGAAGCATAAGCCACTACTCTTCCCTCTTGCATCAACACGCACTCCAAACCTTGCCCGCTTGCATCGCAATACACTTCAAATGGTCTCTTAGGGTCGGGCAAAATTAATACTGGAGTTGTTGTCAACCGCCTCTTCAACTCTTGGAAGCTTTGATCACATCTCTCATTCCAGACAAACTTCTCATTCTTACGAGTCAATTTAGTCAGGGGCAATGCCAATTTAGAAAATCCCTCAATGAATTTTCTATAATAACCAGCCAACCCTAAGAAGCTTCGAACCTCCGTTGGAGTTGTCGGTTGTTGCCACTCCATAACCGACTCCACCTTGTTCGGATCCACCGCAACCCCGTCTTTAGAAATCACGTGTCCCAAGAACTGCACTTTCTCCAACCAAAAGTCACATTTCGACAGTTTGGCGAACAACTTCCTATCCCTCAGGATATGCAACACAATCCTCAAGTGCTTCTCATGCTCCTCCTTATTCCTTGAATACACTAGGATATCATCAATGAACACAACCACGAACTGATCCAAGTAATCATGGAATATACGGTTCATATAGTCCATGAAATAGCCGGAGCATTATTCACTCCAAATGGCATGACTAAATACTCGTAGTGCCCATACCGAGTCCGAAACGCAGTCTTTGGGATATCTTCCTTCTTAACTCGAATTTGATGATACCCCGATCGCAGATCGATCTTCGAAAATACCGTCGCTCCCCTTAATTGGTCAATCAAATCATCTATCCTTGGTAGAGGATATTTGTTCTTGATAGTGACCTTGTTTAACTGCCGATAGTCTACACACATTCTCATACTTCCATCCTTCTTTTTAACCAATAAGACCGGCGCTCCCCACGGTGATGCACTTGGGCGAACAAATTGTTTGCTTAAAAGATCTTGCACTTGTGCCTTCACCTCTGCTAGTTCTACCGGAGACATCCTATAAGGTGCGATCGACACTGGATTCGCCCCAGGCACCAAGTCAATAATGAATTCCACTTCTCTCTCAGGTGGTAATTCACAAACGTCGTCAGGAAAAACTTTTGGAAATTCTGACAGCACCGATATACTACTAACTTCAGTGCCCTCTTCCACATTCATAGAGAACAACACCATGTAAGTTCGAACATCCCCCGCTCCATCGTTGGTCGCATCCCATTTCGACGGTTCATTTGGGACTACATCTCCACCAAACACTAGCATCTTCTCCTTGCAGTCTAGAAAGATATGGTTAGTAGATAAGCAATCCATCCCCAAGATCACATCTAGATGAGCTAAAGGTAGGCAAATCAAATCCTCCATAAAAGATCGACCCTCAACAATTATAGAACACTTCAAACACACCCGAGAGGTGGTTACAGGCTCGTTAGTCGGAGTAGACACCACCATATCATATGGTAACTCCGTCGCACACAACCCCAACCTCTCCACACATGCATGAGATATGAAAGAATGCGTGGCACCCGAATCATAAAGTACATCTAGTAGTTTATCAACAATCAAACACTTACCCCATATCAAATCGTTTGAGGCAGCCGCTTCTGAACCACTCATAGCAAATACCCGGGAGGGTACTTTTGGTCTTCCACCACTAGTGTTGTTGTTGCTAACATTACCGCTCCTTGTGGAATTAGCGGGTCCACGATTGACGGTGTTGGAATTGGCGGTCACCGTCGGTCTCCCGGTCACCCTACATTCTCGAGCATAGTGGCCCACCTTGCCACAAACATAACAATGGTTCTCCTGTGTCTGCGGGAGTTGTGGGCAATTCCTCTTAAGATGCGGTCCCCCACACTGAAAACACTGTACCCCAGTCCCCGTTGACTGGCTCATATTAGAGGTAGCCATAGGTTGTTTCCCCTTGTTGCTAGCATACGGCTTCATCCTCTTATTACTATTTCCTCTAAAAGGATGGTTTCTCTGTGGTCCTCCAACGCCTCTAGCTTGCCTCTCCTTCATCTTGTCTTAAAAAATCCTGCACTTTGTCACCAGCTAATTAAAATCCGTGATCTGCATATAACTAACCGCCTGTTGAATCTCCAAGCGAAGCCCATTCTCAAACTGAGCACATAAATCTTCCTCATTCCGAGCATCTTGGTATTGAGGCCAATACTGTAGAAGCTCATTAAACTTGGCCGTGTACTCCCCAACATACATGCTTCCCTGTTTCAAATCCAGAAATTCCATCGCCTTCCGCTTCCTGAGATCTCGTGGAAAGTTATTTTCCAGAAATTTGTCCTTGAAGGCATTCCATGGAATCACGCCTCCAGGTGCAACAAATGAAGGCTTCACGAACTTCCACCAATTCTCGGCCTCTCCTTGGAGCATAAATGTTGCATAAGGAACCTTATGCTCCTCGAGGCAACCCATCGCCTCGAAAATCTTCTCCGTCTCAGCTAACCACAACCTAGCACCTTCCGGATCATAGTCTCCACTAAACTTTGGCGGGTGGTTCTTACGGAAAGCCATGAGTCCCCGATACTCCGCCGGCTCCACATCACGTTCCTGCACCAGAGTTTCCAGCACAGCTGTGATGCGGTCGAGGACATCACGGTTCTGATCCCTACCACGTCCTGCCATACCTATCCTATAGGGAAACTATTAGTATCCACAAAATCCTACTGAGAGAGTGTACCACACAGGCTATGACAGTTATAACAATACCCTTCTCCCTAGACATATACATACATATACACACAACAATCGTACTGAATCAATCGCACATTCATGCTTAAACAAGAAGGTAGAAATGCACACAATGTGTGACTTAACGTCACTCGCCGAAACCTACTTCCAAGTTTCAGAGATACACAGCATTCACACAGCAAGACCATAAACAGGTTCACTAGAATCCAACTTTTGCTCTGATACCACCAATTGTGGCGTCTCCAAAATAATGACTGGTTTAATAGTAATGATTTAAATAACAAAAACCATGGTAATTTTTTTTTTTCATTTTCTTTTTCATTTCTTTCTCTTTTCACAATAATTAGGTTCAGAAGGAAAATCCTCACTATAGATTCCTGAATGGCCAGTTCACAACTCTATTCGAAGTCATTTCTTTCTTACCACTCGTAATCTCTAAACTACTTTGTTGTTTCAAAAGGAAGAGTATACTAGCCATTACTTTAGGTCGTCACGTGAAAATAATAAAATAAAATACGGTCGGTAAACTCTTTTGCAAATAAAGTTTGCTAATGCTTTCTTTTCAAATAACAAGATTAAACATAAGTACATTCATCACTTAAAAGTTGTCCAAAATATGGGAGTTTTACAAAATACATAGTGTCATCCAGAGCAAAGGTGTCCACTGTGGTGGCTTCAGCCACATGTATACAATCATCAAATTCCTATACAATAGGTCTACCCGTACAAAAACAAAAGAGTAAACCTAACAGTCAGTCCTAGATACACCCACCCTCAAAAGTATATAAAACTAGAAATTTCCATGATGTCACACATGGCTCTTCCTTACATTTAACAAACTCAAACTTATCGATTGTCTTATTAGAATGAATGTTCCAACTTCTAGAAGCTTGTTTCAATCCATATATAGATCGTTGCAACTTGCAAACTTCATTACAACCAGCCAATGATGTGAATCCTTCAGGTTGTGTCATGTACACTTCCTCTTTCAACTCACCATTAAGGAAAGTTGTTTTCACATCCATTTTCCATATCTCATAATCATAGTATGCTGCTATGGCAAGTAGAATCCAAATTGATTTGAGCATTGCCACAGGAGAAAATGTTTCGTCATAATCTATTCCTTCTTGTTGACGATATCCTTTAGCAACAAGGTGAACTTTATAGGTCTCGACCTTTCCATCTGCTCCAATCTTTTTCTTGTAAACCTATTTACAACCAATTGGTTTTATATCCTTTGAAGCTTCAACTAAAGTCCATACTTTGTTGATCTTCATTGATTCTATTTCAGGTTCCATGGCTTTTTGCCATTTGTTGCAATCCGAGCTTCTCATGGCCTCTTCATATCTCTTAGGATCATCATCATTATGATAAACCTCATTTGACATGTCATCTTGCACCATTAAGTTTAATTTATCAGGTGCATGATGCATTCGAGTAGATCTTCTAAGAGGTTCTTGTGTTGGGTTCAAAGGTTGCTGCAATTGTTCTAAGATTAGTTCATTAACTTCTTCTTAAACAACAACTTGTTCTTGAACAATAGCTGGTTCTTGAGCCATAATCATTTGAGTTGAAGAGCTTTGTCCTAATTTCAAAAAAGAAAGGCCTCTCAGTTTCCATCTCATGTTCTTGAGTTATGTTATCATTGGTGACTTGAGTCTCATCAAGTTCAATTTCTTTACCATGGTTTCCTTATACAAGAAACTCTCTTTCCAAAAAGGTTGGTCCTCTTGCCACAAACACTTTATGGTTAGAAGGTTGGTAGAAATAATATCACATTGTTTCTTTAGGATAACCAATAAATCTACACTTATCAGACCTTGCCTCAAGTTTATCTGTTTGCAATCTTTTAACATAAGCAGGGCTACCCTAGACCTTGATGTGTTTAAGACTTGGTTTCTTTCATTTCCATATCTCATATAGAGTTGTAGGGACTGCTTTTGTAGGAACTTTATTTAGCAAGTAGGTTGCTGCTTCTAAAGCATATCCCCATAAGTTTAATGGAAGATCGGTGAACCCCATCATGGATCTAACCATATCTAGTAAGGTTCAATTTCTTGTTTCTGATACACCATTGTGTTGTGGTGTTCCCAGAGGTGTCCACTGAGAGAGAATCCCATTGTCCTTTAGATAGTCAATAAAGTTATCACTAAGATATTCTCCTCCTCTATCAGATCTAAGCATTTTGATACTCTTACTAGTTTGCTTTTCAACTTCACTATGAAATATTTTAAACATTTCAAATGATTCAGATTTATGTTTCATAAGATATAAAAATCCATATCTAGACATGTTGTCAGTGAAGGTGATAAAATAAGAATATCCTCCTTTGGCTTGAATCTTCATGGGCCCACAAACATCTGTATGAATTAGTCCCAATAACTCAGAAGCTCTTTCTCCACTTTAAATAAATGGAGATTTAGTCATTTTTCCTTTGAGAGAAGATTCACAAGTTTCATATGATTCATAATCATAATTATCAAGGTAACCTTCCTTGTGCAACTTGTTAATTCTTTTCTCGCCAATGTGACCTAGCCTATAATGCCAAAGATATGTTTTATTTACTTGATTATCTCTTTTTCTTTTGAAACTAGAAGAAACATGCAAAATCAAGTTATGATTCACATCAAGTAAGACATAAATGCCACGTTGGAGATAACCATTCACATATAAATCATCATCATGATAAATTGAGCAAATGTTATTATTAAAGATAATGCGAAAACCTCGCTTATCCTACAGGAAAATTGAAATAATGTTTGAAACAAATTTCAGAACATAATAACAATCTTCCAATACTAGTACTTTGCCAGTAGGCATTATTAAAGAAACTAATCCTAAAGCTAAGGCGGCAACATTTGCTCCATTCCTTACTTATAGATTTATTTCTCCTTTCTTCAACCATCTAGTTATCTGTAGTCCCTGCAACGTATTGCAAATATTAAAACTACTGCCTGTATCTAATACCTACATTGAAGAATCAGTGACAGTTAAAGAAATCATGAAAACATTTTTCATTAATGTCTTACCTTGTTTCTTGTTTTTCAAAGAATCAAGATACTTCTTGCAATTTCTCTTCCAATGACCTTTCTCCTTACAGAAGAAACATTCAACATCAGTTTGGTCAATCTTGTTCCTTTTGTTCTTGGGTTTGGTCATACCACCCTTAGGTCCAAGATGCTTCCTTTTTGGTACTTTTCCTTTCTTCTTGGAGCTCTTGCAACCTACTATGATAGTTCCTTTCTTCTTCTCAGAAGAAATTTGATTCTCATAATCAATTAGTAGATTAAGCATCTGATGCAAGTCATAACTCATATTATTCATGTTGAAATTCACAATAAATTGTGAAAATGTATCAGAAAGTGATTGCATAATTAAATCTTGAGAAAGCTCTTTCCCAAGAGTGCACCCCAACTTCTCAAGTTGTTCTATGAGATCAATCATGTTAAGAACATGGGGTCCAACCTTTTCATTTACAACAAGTGAGGATCTAAACAGGGCCTTAGATAACTGAAATCTAGTTGTCCTGCATTGACCACCGCACATCTTCTTAAGATGTTCAACGATCTCATATAGGTCCATGTCTTGATGTTGCCTCTGGAGTTCTGAACTCATTGATGCCAAGATAATGCACTTAGCAGTAAGGCACTCATCTAGGTACTTTTGAAAAACCTTGGTTACTTCAGCATCACTCAGATCAGGTGCTTCCATGGGAGGCTTATCAATAGTGTCACTAAGCTTTTCATGCATGAGAACAATTCTCAAGTTGCGGTACCAATCATCATAATTGGCTCCAACTAGTTTTCCAGATTCAAGAATACCATGAAGCGATAAAGAAAACATACTGTTGATTAAGCACACAACAAAATATAGTTATGCCAGAGCATAATTTTTCAAACCTTTAAAAAAATATAAAAATATTAATGATATTTCCAATAATTACAATAATAATATAGTAATGCAAGAAATACTTATTTCTTTTAAGTGGATCACATAAAGCCTCTTAAAAATTATGAGCGAGCCACTTAGTTATCAAGTCGTTTCTCATACACATTCTAAGACAATGTATCATATATATTTTCAAATCAAAATAAGAAAATATCATATCACATAGGTTCCTGGTTGTCAAGCCAATCCTATTGATATCAATAAACTAATTTTAATACTTCCCTAGGTTGTCTAAGCGCTCAGTATATAATTAATTTAAAAAACATGCATCTTATGCGAGAAAAAAATATATTATTAATTATAAGTCTCATGTTTGTCAGGTCGTTCCTTATTATTAATCATGAAAAAAAATTACATCATATGTCTCAATTTATCTTTTTTTTATAAGTCCCCTAGTAATTAGATCGTTCCTTATGATTAAACAATTTAATATGTAAAATAAATCAGATGACAAACCTATTTAGCATTTAGATATATAACAATTATATAATTACGCACACAGCATATAATTTTTTTTCTCTCAAATAATTGAACGAGATACAGTGCTTGAAGTGCATACCTCTTTGATATCACATATCCTAATGCAGCGTCTTTCCATTAAATTAATATCCACCAATTTGAAAATAAAAGAATTAATAACAAATTGCTCAAAATTGAAGGAAATGTTTAATCTTTTAAAAGGAATCCAAATAAAATAAAAAATCTTTATTCTCCTTTATATAAAAACACCAACGTATATGATATGGAACACCTCCAGCAAATCAAGCACCACATTAACAACCAATTGCAAACATTCTACCGATTCAAAACAACATCCATGTAATAAGATTACAAATTGCACAAAAAAAAAATTAATTTGATTTGACAATGTAATCATGCAATCATAACATGCAGCATTACGTGTAAGTAAATAAAAATTGAAACTTTTTCAAATTTTTGTTAAATATAATTTAAATACAAAAGACCCATGCTCTCATACCAATTGTAGGAAAAAAGGTGTTCAAAAACACACATTGCGGAATAAAAAGATCTATTTTGTATTTAAATTATATTATAAACAGATGACATATTAAATAGTATACCTGTTGATGAGCTCTTGAAACAAAAAAAATTCTTCAATAGTGTGAAGACTCTACGTGTATTCACACCGAGACTGACCTCTATTCGTCAACAAGTTTGACTAGTGGAAAAATAAGAATAGAGAAGTGATATTTGGATTGGTTCAATGTGCAACTTAAGGCTCTATTTTAAGGATACCAAATTTCTGATCAAATCAAAATCATTATTGATAGTATCCTTTTTTAATCTATATTATTTCTTGTTACCTTTTATTGCTAACCATTTAGAAATTAAAATTGAAATAATAATTGACCAAGTCAAACTTGTATCTAACCGTTTTTTCAACCCAAATTCTAAATACAAAATCATACATGTTTGTTTCTCTTCTTTCACCAAATCTTTTATATTATTTATATTTTCAGTGGTAACAAAAATATAATAATATTTCACCTTTTTGAAATCAATTAATCATTTGATCATATTATTTTCTCTAATTTAATTAATCATCAAATATTAAAATAATTTCTTTAATAGAGATTAAAACACTCGTTTGTGTGTGACCCCGTAGGTTCAATACTAAGTCGGTAATATATCAATCAAATTAATATACTAATCAAGATAGGTGTCTAGCAACACTCTTTAACGTCCGGATAGCATGAAGTAGCATTTTACTTTCAAGAACCATTAGAAGAGTAGTGTAATAGTTTCTTTCATCTTTACACGGTTAACTCTAGAGTATGGTATTACTGTCTAACCCTTCTGAGTTAACTCATAATGACTTAAGAAACTCATTTCTTCTTTCATTTAATTTTCCTGGCTAGGATATAATTTTATTTATAGAGCTCAAACTCATTACCAAGAGTTGATGGATTCCTTCTTGATTAATCATTAATTCTACAAGTATTTAATCATATCCAATATCCATTCAACAAGTGCTCTAAAGCATTAGGTGTCCAGAATCAAAATACAACAAATAACCTGTTAATTACTATGATAATCTCAGGTCAAAGAAAACTATTATACCTCTTCTTAGAATTTTCTATTGACAGTTTATGGTAAATTTTATCCATTAGAAAATTTCAATTGAGTTAGTTCAATGATCACATCAACATGTGACTCATCTATATATGCAAATTAATAAATGAGATCTACTAATATTTATCTAATAAATACTATCACATATATATTAATCTATCCGGATTATTGATATCCTATTTACAATAATCCTATGATCAAGAACAATTTAGATTAAAATTAGAACAAACTTGTTTCTCATTATCATAATCTTTATTATAATAACAAGTCTTTAATTTTAATCAAGGACATTATCAAATGGACCATTTGGTCAAATAGTGAAATATGACAATGAAAAAAAATACTTTATTATTAAAATTAGAATTGATTACATGATGACTTGGATTGTGAGCATACAAATTTATTCCCAACAGTTTCCTCATGTCAAAAGAATAGTATACTTCATGCATCTCTATTACTTTATTTATATGTGTAGAATACATTTTTGATACAATTTTATATTAAGCTTATTGAGATGTTATTCTTTTTATATGGTTATTTATGCTTCACCATTTAATAATAGTAACTTTTATATTGTAAATGGAATTTAGAAACAATGAATGAAGATCAAAAGAATTTGAATGAAATGACTAAGACAATGATGAAGATTAATAGAAAACCAGAGAAAATGTTAAACACGGTTCATATTAAGGAACATGCTAAGAATTTCAAGACTATTCTCAAATAAACATGACATGATATAACACATCACTATTGCTGATATTGGTTTACTTTAAATGTAGCCTTGTGGTGAAGTGAGTATGTCATTTGCTATAAGATGGAAGGATCAACTAAAGCATACTTGGCATCTGCTAGACAGTAATGGTAAACAGAACTCATAAATTTCTATGGACTGACAGGAAATCATCAAGTGACCATGACCCATTTTGGACAGAGTGTTTTCTTCCTGACCATCTTCCAAAGTAGCTCTCAACCAAAAGCTTATCCTAAATGACACTCCTTGTACCACCAAATTCCTAACTCAGTCACTTTTAAAGTCTTGATGAATGATACAAAGTGACTTACAACAGTTTGGTGAGTAATTCAACACGGTATATAATTAATACAAAAGCACCCATGTCTGTCAAATTTTAAATCATATACATATCTAAGATGAACTTAATGTTAATTTCAAGATGTGTCGAGTACCATGTACTCATTTATGAAAGGTGCACGATTCACCCATCTGAATTTGGAAGTGATTAAAGAATGCAAGGTTGTTGATAATCATTAAAGGAACTTAAATTTAGAAGCTATGGATGGAAGACTATATTTGCAAAAATTGGCTATGGATGGAAGACTTTTGCACAATCACAAAATTTAGAAGCTGGAACTTAAATTATTTGAGTTCCTAGATGCAACATCTAATTTTATTTTATTTTGGATTTGTTTGTAATTTAAGTACATTATACTATACTAATATCTATAAATTTTTTTTTATAACTCTTGGTGATATATTTTGTGGGAAATGATGTTTGGAATATTTCTGCTAGGAATCTTTTTGTCAACTTATTGTTTAGTGGATAGACAGTTTATTATATAAAATATATTGGATATTCTAATTTTATTAAATTTAGTTTTCATTTACTTATTTTCAAGGATGACTTATGTTTATTTTTAGAGTTTTTACAACTTTGAATAATAAGTTGTGTTCTGTATAATTACAATTGGTAATTAAAAAAACAGACAGGGTATTAAAAAAATTCCAAAACACAACATCGATTTTTAGAAAAATCGATGTTGTCTATCAAAAAACAACATTGATTTTTCTAAAAATCAATGGTGTGGTTTACTGACAACATCAATTTTTTTAAAAAAAATGAAGTTGATAAGTAGAAAACAATATCGATTTTTCAGAAAATTGCTTTTGTGTAGTTTAGTTTAATATCGATTTTTGAAAACTGAAGTTAACGTTTATATTTTTAACGTAGGTAGTTTCAACATCGATGAATAACTGATATTGAAAGTCCTTAATAACTTATGTTAAAAGCTTATTTTTTAGTAGTGTGATAATCTCAATAAATAAAA
The DNA here is from genome assembly GCF_004193775.1 of Glycine soja. NCBI lineage: Eukaryota > Viridiplantae > Streptophyta > Magnoliopsida > Fabales > Fabaceae > Glycine > Glycine soja. The sequence goes on from NC_041011.1 coordinate 9,331,045, forward strand.
TAATCATAAAGTGTTTATAAATAGTGATAATCTGAAAAATCAGTCATGATATCCGCAATGAATTTAAAATAAAATTATATATGTATATATATACTCCAATAAAAATCATATTAAACTCACCATTTATGACATTTTGAATAAATAAAATATTTAAATAAAGTCTACTTTATAAAATTAATTATTTGTGTGATTCTACAAAAAAAAGTCTACTTTTATATAAATGTTATACATAATTTAAAATTTATTTGACCAATATTTATTTTTATTATCTTTATTTTTATTATTTAAAATATAATCAACCACTATTTCTCTTATTTTTTTTCTAATGGTTTACCAATTGTTCATGTACAAGCATTTCAATAAAGTCAATTTTTTATTATTATTATTATTGTCTTTAACCAATCTAATTTTTTTCGAATGTTACATGAGCTCTTTGATACCTTCAGCTTCATTAAATTTCTGTTCCAGCAAGTAATGGATACCTGCTGCTGTCCACATTTCACGTGCTTTGCTGCAAGCCACAAAAACATGCCATTCTGATTCGAAGTGTTCTTGACAGAAAACGCATCCAGTAGTACAGTCTATGCCTCTTCTACGCAGATTGGTTCTTGTTGGAAGACATCCTCGGGTTACCCGCCAAAGAAAGTGCTTTAGTTTTGGAGGCACTTTTAGATTCCAAATGCTCTTCCAATTTCCTTCGGCTTGTAAATGGTCAGTGGATAGAACGTCTTCCATTAGTTCATGATATGTTGTACGAACAGAAAAATATATTACCTGATGTGGTGAATTTCCAAGACACTCTATCAGGATCATCTACTTGCGGGAGGGGTAGGGCTTTAACTGGTGAAGCATCCATTTGGTTGAACATGTGATCTATGATTTCATTCCTCCAAGTCCGTGCAATGATCAATAAGAACAGCAACATTAAAATTCTCAAAGTCCGGAGGTGGGATGGAAGAAACATGAGGATTATCACTAAACTTGAGCCAAGGTTGGCTCCAAATATTTATGGAATTCCCGTTACCAATACACCATTCCATACATTTATTTAGTACAACTCGTGTAGCGTGGATACTAAGTCATATGAAACTTGGATTATGGAAAAGATTAGTCTCCAGAAAAATTCCCATTTGGATAGCACTTTGCTTTGAGTACTTTAGAAAATATAGTATCTTGGTTGGAAATTAATTTTCAGCCTTGTTTTTCTAACATAGCCAAATTAAAAGCATGTAGATGACGAAAACCCATACTTCCATGTTCTTTCTTCATTGTGTGTTTTTCCCACTTGAGCCAATTTATAACTTTGCTTTGTTGAATGCTTAAACCCCACCAAAACAAATTCATCATCCTTTGGAGCTCCTCTTCAAGGGTGGATGGTAACAGAAAAACCCTCATACAATATGTTGGGATGGATTGAGTCGGTGACATGATGAGTGTTTCTTTGCCTACCTTTGATAAATTTTTTGTTAACCAGTGATTCAGCCTGCTCCAAATTTTGTCTTTCAAAAAGTTGAAAACAACTTTTCTCTTCCTCCTAATGCTGATTGACGGAAGCCCCCAATATTTTCCTCTGCCAATAATTTCTGATACACCCAAAAGGGATGAAATTTGGGTCTTCACATGTCTCGGAGTGTTTGAGTTGAAGAAAATCTCATATTTTTGGTAGTTTATTAATTGACCAGTATCTGCTTCATACAAATCCAGAATTTCTTTGAGATTTATTGCTTCTTGGATATATGTCGTGCAAAAAAGAAAACAGCCATCAACAAATAAAAGGTGTACGTGTGAGGATGGGAGCTCCTCTACACACTTTTATCCATGGATATTTCCTTTGATCTCATTGTGTTTAAGTGTTTGGGAAAGATTTTCAGTACATAGGATAAACATGTAAGGTGATAAAGGGTCACTCTGCCTAAGGCCTCTCTGGATAAATTGGTCCTACTAAATCACCATTCACAGAAACTAAAAAATGAACTGTTTGAAGGCAAAGCTTCATCTGGCCACCCCATTTGTCTTCGAAACCCATTTTCTTTAACAACTGAAGGAAGTTCCAATCCACTCTATCAAAAGCTTTGCTGATATCTATTTTGAAAGCCATCTATATCACCTTTCCTTTCTTTTTGCACTTCATATGATGAATGATTTCTAAAGCTAATAACATTATCAAGGATGGATTGGTTTTCAACAAAAATTGATTGTTCTTGGGAGATATAGTTTGGCAAAAGGTTTTTAAGATAGTTTGCAAGGACTTTCGAGATGTTTTTGTAGAGGACGTTACAAAGTGATATAGGTCGGAAGACTTTCATGGATTAGGGGTTATTGGTATTGGGGATGAGGACAATGATTGTGGGGGGAGCTCGCAACTTTGAAGCCAAGAAACTGCTAAATGGAAAATTTCATGACCACAAAGGTACTATAATTTTTTGTAGAAATCAGGGTTAAGGCCATTTGGTCCAAGGGATTTGTCTGAATTCATTTGGAAAAAAAGTAGTTCTAAATTCATCAATATTGAAAGAAGCTAAAAGGAGGTCATGAAGAAGCTAAAAGGAGGTCATTGTCATACACAGAAACACATGGCTAAATATTATTAAGTAGTGGCTAAAATTGATTACAATTATTTTTTGATTGGAACAAATTGGTAAAATAAAGAGAAGCAACATAACCTTCACGGTTAAGGGAGGAAATTTGGTTCATATATTTTTTTTGGCATTGTCAAAGTTGGGGAAGAACTTTGAGTTGATGTCACCGTCTTTGTTAACGGTTTGACAAGTGTACCAAATGTCTAAGTAGTAAAGACTCAGAAGTCCAAGTGTCGATTTCCTCAGGGACTTTGTTTTGTACTTGTGATGGATAATTTCTAATTTATAAAAGGAAAAGATAAGATGAGGTAAAAGATGAGTTAAAAGAACATTAACTAAATAATAGATATTAATAGAAAACAAAAGAAATAATAGGGAATTCAATGAGACGGGAATGTTAGGACCTAACATGCCTTATTTTCCTAAGATATATTATTTTAAATTTTTATCTATCAATTAGGTTAATTTTTCCTACCCACATTTATTAGAATACTTTTCCCTAATATCTCACGATGACAAGACTATCTTACCTATCTATCTCCCAAATGTCTTTGCAAAGATTCAATAGATAAAATGCATGAAGTTCTAATTCTAGATGCTTGCTTTGATGCATGGGCATAATGCAATCACTCTATGTCTAACAATGATTTTATCAAGATACCCTTTCCTTTTAGTTCTATTAGAAATTACCCTCTGTTAAGCGACTGATCCCTAAAACTGATGCTTGTAAAATCTTCCTTGTATTTCTATTAAGGATTATCCTTTGTCGAGCACTTAACCCCCAAAGATGATGTAAGGATGAATGATACATGAAATTAAAAATAAGAAAGGATAATAGGAAAGAAAACCCCTGTTTGCATTGATAGATATGAAGTATACAATACATCTTTTGACTTTTTAGACCTACTAGACCCTAACTAAGGGTTTAGCCTTTCATAGTCATAAGGGGCCTTACACTTGAAAAGGGGTTTAGAAATTGATGGAAGAAAAGGGATGGAAAAAGGGAATAGAAAATGATGAGAGATAAGAAAGAATTTCCTAAGGGAGAGTTCTCAGGTTTTAGGTGTGTATTAGAGTGCTCTGAGACTCGGTGTGTCTTTTCTCTTTGGTTTGACTCTTTTTTATAGCTGTTGGAGTGGGCTTGGGCTTGACTCTCTTTTTATAGTGGTTGGAGTGGACTTGGGCCTGATACAAAAAAAATTTCTTATTTATATTTTTGATATTTTCTGGATTTGTTTTTGCTTTTAATCCCTCCTTTTCATATCTACAAGCCATAAATAAGAAAAATATCAATTCCTAACATTTAAGCAAAAAATAACTGCTAAATAAATATTTTTAAAACTATTTTCAATATATTTTTATTATAAAAAATAACTCATATTTAACAGTTATCAAAATCCCCCAAATTAAAAACTTTGTTTGTCCTCGAGCAAAAACAAAAATGAGAGCAGGCTCCGATTGCCCCAACACTTTCAATAGATGCAATTTTGCAAATTTCCTTAGTTGGACCTTTTTCCATTTTCCATCATGATCTTGCAATGGACACACAAACAAACATTGAGATACATTTGATTAGTAGCAGAAATCAATCAGGTCGGCTTGCCGCACTTTTCCTCAAAAGGCTTTAGTGTTTCTCTCTGTGCACAAGTGTCTTGGGTTAGTGTTTAAAAATCTACGACTTGCAATTAATGTTCCCAATTTTGCTCTTCATCTCAGTTAAAGTTATCATGCTTACACTTGGTGGATCACTAAGGACTTTGATTGGCTTGTAATGTGTCCCAGCTAATCAAAGAAATTATGGTTTTTCTAGGATTTCAAAAATTAAGGTTATAAGAGAGCATTTATCCTAGAAAAACTTCCACTTACTTAGCCTAGGCTTTTTTTTTTCAGCCTCAATTTATTGTTTTTTTTACAGCACTTATGGCACCTATTTATTTTCTTCCTTTTTTCATTTTCAGTTTTTTACAGCACTTATGGCACCTTTTTTTTTTTTGAAACTTTGGGCTTACAAGCTTTTTGAGGGTGCCTTATTGTCTACTATTTTAGCTTCCTAAGACAATTTTTTACCTTAACCCTCACTCAAATTAGGGGCATATCATGACTAAAACCCTTATGCTCTCTTAAACCCTACAACAAGGTAGGAAATAATTAAAGTAGGCTTAGGGGTTTTACATAAAACATGATTATCATTTTTGGCTCAAATAAGGTGCAAGGGATAAATTATCATCAAAGGTTGGCTTTTTGGCTAAGTGACTGAAAATAAAAAGAAGCAGGACCTTGATCATTTCCACCTCATGTAATTAATCTAAATGTCTAAGAATGATGCAAAATCAGGAAGTTAAAAATAGACATTCTCTCACAAATAAGTTTCACACAACTCACCAGGATAAAACTAAGTTGTTGGCTTACCGCACCATGATTTCTTTCAGATAGGCTAACCTTTTCTCTCTTTGTTATGATTCATACTTCACTACTTGAGCTGGCACTTGCCTTCATGGAACCAACATTTTTACAAAAATGGTATGCATCATTTCAAGTGTTTGAGTCCTTCAGAAAAAGCCTTAGTGCTAGTAGCCAAAAAGCCAACCACTACAAGGAAAATGACTTTTACCTACAGTCAAAATCTATCACTAGAAGTCCAAAATCCATAGGTAGATGTATAAAGGACTTTGTCCTACAGACGTTTTTTGCGTCAACTTTGAGGGGTATACAATGACAACTAATAGTCTGTCACTATAGGCTTTACCTACAGATATATTTTTACCTACAGTCAAATTTAACTATCACTATAGGTAACACCTACTATTTCAAATGTGTAGGTAAAAGATATTAATTTATACCTATAATCTTTAACTGTAGGTAAAAGTCAATTTACTTGTACCTACGGTCTTCTGTAGGTAAATGTCATATAATAATAATAAAACTAGTTCCTAATTACACTCTTTTTTTATTATAATTTTTAATTAAATTATATACATGAGCTTATTATTATGCTACACAAAGTTAGAGATCTGCTGCAACATGGCCTTTGAAAAGTTACAACAACCTGCAAAAGGAGTTACATCATGTATAACATATAAGAAACTGAGCAAGTGGACAATTTCCATTCAAATATACATAATGTTCAATAGAAATAGGAGAGAAAGAGAACCTTCTCATTTTGTGTAAACAAGCAATCTAGCAGAAGGGTGCGATCATCAACATTTAATGCTTGCTTAAGACAGTAACAAACATGCTATTACTTCAATGATGACTCCTTCACCCAGCAAGCCAACCAATTCCAACCCAAGAAGATTTTATTAGGCTATAGCAACAACTTTCTGATTTCCTTTATAATCGTTTACTATCTCAGAGAACCATAGTTTCAAGAGACAAATACATCAAATGTTTGAAATCTTGTTTGAGAATCACATCATTCACACTAATGATCACAACGAAACTGGTAAACTGGATCTTACAGGCAACTAATTTAGCAACAAATATTAAAATAGCAAAAATTAAGTGCAACATTGTTAGAATTACTCTTCCATGGCATGATTCTCCTCTGATTGCTGTTGGGAAACCTTGACTTTGATCTTTGGTAAAGTGAGAGATGGATCCTGTTGAAGCACAGAACGAGCTTTGACCAAACTGATGCCCTACTCCAACTCCTTCACTGCCTCCTTCAGCAATTTTTCCTTTTTTCCTTTCATCTTATTGAAGTTTTTACAAAATTTCAGTAAAAGGCCAATAGAAAATACGAAGTAAACCTTTTCAATATACATATATACAAGTTAAGTCAAAAAAGACCTGTTCTTATGGTGTCTCTCCTCCCTCGAGACTCTGATCTTATCAATCTTAGGAATGGCCTTGAGGACATTCTCCGCAAGATTCCTGTCATATCTTTCAGGCCTATTTCTCTTTCTCTCAAAGTCAAAAGTTGAGTCCTAAAACAAAAATATAACAACTGTGAAGTTTGCCCAAATCACGGCAATTAAATTAAGCAGGTATATGATATCCAAGTAATTACCTGTGTCATATCCTTTCCATGCACTCAACGATATGCCTTGGTCCATTTTACCTTACGAGGATTTCTCTTCATTTTAAAGTTCTTGTGGCATTTAGATCTACAAAACCGAAAAATCTGCAAAACAAAAAAATAAAGAATCATGAGGAACCTGAGCCACCACTTTAAAACAGTAAATCTCAACTGATCCAACAAGAACAATCAATTACATAATTACTAATTCTGAAGTAGCATTTACAGAAAAGGACCAGGGGAAGGTTCGACTAACTTTTTAAATATTTAATCTTTCATAAAAGAAGAAATTCTTTATGATGAATTGAAGATTATTCCAAAGTTAGCAAGGAGTGAACTTCATTTGTACCTTTGCATCATTACGAACAAACTGGATTCCATGTCCAGGGTATATGGTTGAAGAGCAAAACCAGCATTTCTCCAATCTCATTGTGCCTCAAACTAGAGCAGCACTTCACTAGAAAAGAAGAAGAAAAAGGTCCAAAACAGAAAACAATAATGAGGAACATATAAAATATTATTCAAGAATTGAAATACATATTCTTAGGTCCTGCTCCTATCATCAAATTAAACTACCGCAAGCAGAAATCTCATCAGTTGAATAACCTAGGGAATCAAAGAATACGACAGGGTCAACATGTATTAGATGACTATCATATGCAATAGAAACTATTAATTAGTGAACAATTAACTTCCAATAGAATGAATCCCTTGAATTGCCAAAAAACACTACTTCTCAGAACCCTAAAAAGCACAGAAAGTTAACAACAATAAAAAGTGCATCTTCATGAAACTTCTACTGCAAGCTGTGGTTCTATTAAAGCTACCAGTAGCCAAGTGTTTTCCTCTGTGTTACAACAGTATATAATCCTTTTATCCTACTTAGGATCAATCTAATCTTGACTATAACATTCAAAAATGTATAAAAATACAATGATGAAAGCATTAAGAAAATCGATATAACATTGTTCTAACTATATTATCGACGCAATTGGAATTAAAATGTGAGTTTGGAAGGTGTGGCTTTGCACTTACAGGACTTCTACTGCTGCTGCTACGGCTGCACTCCGATTCTGTCCACGCTGCAGTGGTGGTGGATTCAGAAGAGGAAAAACTGAAAACGCCCTAATTCTAAAACCCTTTATTTTGTTTTTATTATTTTTAAAGGGTTCATTGTGGGTTAACCCGTTAAACTATTTGACCCGAATAAACTCAACAAGTCTCACCCAATTACCCAACTGAGAACGGGCTTTCCCAAGCCTAATAACAAGGCCCAAAGTAAATAGTGTGTGTCACAATGAAATCTGCTCCACAATCTTTTACCGGGGTCCGGGGATGGTCCAATTAAGTGAAGCATTATTTAGTTTTTCAATAATTTGAGGTCGATTATAGTATACTATTAATTTTAATATATCAAAATTAAAGTTATATATTTTTATATGATATTTTGCCTACACTATGCTTCTGTAGGTAGTAATTCTTTTGAGTTTTACCTACACTAATCAACCATAGGCACAAGTTTTTTGGAGTTTTACCTACACAACATAGTTGTAGGTAGAAGTATTTTTTTAGTTTTAATGAATATGCCTACACCAAATAATGGTTGGTACAAGTGGTTGAGTTTTACCTACATTAGTCAGTTGTAGGTAAAAGTATTTTTGAGATTTACCTACACTAATTTATGTTTGTAGCAAAAAAGCGTCTGTAGGCATAGGTTATTTTTCTTGTAGTATCATGCAATTATTTGAGAGAAAAAAATAAAAACTAAAAACTGAATAAAATCCTGCTTTCTTCAACATAATTCTGGCCATAGGTCCCAATCAACTGTCAGATCTGCAATATGGTGTCATCCCCAGTTCCCGCTTCAGTGGTATCTCTGACCTTAGAGGGCTCACCCTCCCTCCCCCATTAGTGGAGGGTTGGACTCCTGGCTAAACAACCTGCTGGATGAAGGCCTCTGGGTCATCAATGGTGGATACATGCTAGGTGGACTGAGAGTCTATGAAGATCCTGAACAAAATCTTGTTTTTTTTTTTAATTGAAGAACAAAAATTAACAAAAATGTTGGGTTGCCTCCTAGTAAGCGCTTAATTTATTATAAGTGTTGTCAATTGATGATCCATCTTTTCTGAGGAGTGCCTGCTGTAGGGTCCACTAATTCCACAGCTCCATGAGGTCTTACTTCTTTGATCAAAAATGACCTTGACCACTTTGACTTCAGCTTTCTTGGAAATAGCCTGAGTCTGGAATTGAAGAGCAAGACTTGTTGGCCTGGCTGGAAGTTTTGTCTCTGTAGTTTCTTGTCATGAAACGCCTTCATCTTCTGCTTATAAATCTTGGATGATTCATAGGCGTTCATCCTCATTTCTTCTAACTCTAGCAATTGTAACTTCCTCTTCTCTCCAGATGCAACTTCATCAAAGTCAAGAAGTTTGAGGGCCCGACCCAGTAGGCTTTGTGCTCTAACTCTACTAGTAGGTGGTATGCTTTCCCATAAACCAACTGGAATAGTGAAAGGCCTATGGGAATCTTGAATGTAGTCCTGTAAGCCTAGAGAAAATCGTCCACCTTCAAAGCCCAATCCTTTCTTGATGATGCGACAGTCTTATCAAGGATTTGCTTTAGCTTTCTATTTGAAACTTCTACTTAGCCATTGGTCTGGGGATGATAAGGTGTGGCCACCTTATGTATTACATTGTAATGCTCCAAAACCTTCTTCAATTGTGTATTGCAGAAGTGTGTTCCTCCAACACTGATCAAGGCTCATGGTACTCCAAAATGGGAAAATATGTTTTTCTTCAAGAAGTTTATCACTACCCTAGTGTCATTTTTGGGAGTGGCTATTGCTTCCACCCACTTGGACACGTAATCAACAACTACCAGGATATAGATATTCCCGTATAAAGATGAGAGAGGCCCCACAAAGTCAATCCCCCAACAGTCAAAGATTTCTACCTCCATTATGTTTTATAGAGGCATCTTGTTCCTTCTGGAAGTCCCCCATATTCTCTGGCATTTGTCACATCGATGCACATAATCATAAGCGTCTTTGAAGATTGAGGGCAAAAAGAACCCTGCTTATAACACCTTTGTTGTTGTCCTATCACCGTTATGGTGACCACCGTATGGTGAATTATGGTAGTGCCAAAGGATGCTCTGTGCTTCCTCCATCATAACACACCTCTTCAATAGATTGTCTGCTCCTAGCTTGAACAAATGTGGATCATCCCACACATAGAAGCAGGCATTATGTAGAAATTTCTTCTGCTGACTCCAGTTAAGCTCTTCAGGGATGATTCCTGTGGCTTTGTAGTTGGTCACATCAGCAAACCATGGTCTAATGGTGACTTGTAAGAGGAACTCATCAGGAAATTCTCCCCTTACCTTCGGTTCTTCTTTGGTCACTTCTTCATTCTTCAACTAGGAGAGGTGATCAGCTACCACATTCTCGAATCCCTTTTTGTCCTTGATGACTATATCAATTCTTGTATGAGCAGGACCCATCTAATCAGCCTTGGTTTTGAATATGCTTTTGTGAGAAGGTGCTTGATGGCGGCAAGGTCAGTGAAGATCACCACCCTTGACTCCACTAAGTATGGTCTGAATTTTTCTAAGGCAAAGACAATGGCTAGCATTTCCTTCTCCGTAGTGGCATAATTCATTTGTGCTTCATTCAGAACTTTGCTAGTGTAGTAAATGATGTGGAATTTCTTGTCTTGCCTCTGTCCTAGGACAGTGCCCACTACATAATCACTAGCATCGCACATCAATTCAAACTCTTTCCTCTAGTTAGGTGAGATCATCACTAGGGCGATCGTGAGCTTGTCTTTTAGGGCCTGGAAGGCCATTGAACACTCTTCATCAAATTTAAACACAACATATTTGTTTAGAAAATTGCTCAATGGTCTTGCAATTTTGGAAATATATTTTATGAATCTCCTATAGAACCTTGCATGTCCTAGGAAGCTTCTTATGCCTTTAACATTGGATGGTGGTGGCAACTTCTCAATGACATCAATCTTGGCCCGGTCTACCTCAATCCCTCGGGCCAAAATTTTGTGGCCCAAGACTATGCCTTCTCGAACCATGAAGTGGCAATTCTCCCAGTTCAGAACTAGGTTTGTTTACATGCATCTCTATAGCACCATCTCCAAGTTCGTCAAGCAACATTCAAAAGAGGGCCCAAATGTTAAACAAGTGGCCTCAATAACTTAAGAGGGGGCGAATTAAGTTTAAAAAATTTCCTCTAATAAACTTTAATTCTCTCTTTAAATGGAATATGCAAACTTAAAAGAAAAGAAGTAAAGAACAATTCAATTGATACTTTTTTTTAAAATTTGTAAAATAAAATTAAAATGCAATAAATTAAAGAAGTTTAGGGAAGAGAGAATTGCAAACTCAGTTTTATACTGGTTCGGCCACGCCCTGTGCCTACATTCAGTCCTCAAGTAACCCACTTGAGATTTCCACTAACTTGTAAATCCTTTTACAAATTATGAACCACCCAGGGATACCCTTCCCTTGTGTTCAAAGAACTTTACAAATCAAGAGACCTACTGTCTCTTGATCAACAATTGATTGCTTTTGAAGTACAGAAGAATATTTCTCTCTTTTAGAGAAGAATGATACAAGTTGAAGAACTTATAAGAATCCTTAATGATTTTGCAAGTGTTTGGCCAAAGGTTTTCTTGTGAGAGGATAAGACAATGAATGTTCTGAAAAACTCTGAAGAATTTCGAGTACAAGTCACATATTTATAGGCCTTTGGTGACCTTTCAAAAACTTGTGAAGAGTTGTGGCTTTTTAGAGTTATTTTCAAAATTTCCTCACTAGTGATCAATTACAAATGTGTGATAATCAATTACACAGCTAATTTTGAGGAGTTACAACTCTTTAGTTTTGAATTTCAAAATTTTCGTGACTGGTAATCAATTACACAATTGTTGTAATCGATTACATATTTAAAATTCAAATTCAAAACTTTCTGAAAGTTGTTTTAAAATAGTTTTTCCTCTGGTAATTGATTACAGTCTCTTGGTAATCCATTACACATTTAAAATTCAAATTCAAATGTTTTCTGAAAACTGTTTAAAACTATTCTTGCTTCTGGTAATCGATTACTAGAGGCTAAGGCGGCAATCGATTACCAGAGAGAAAAACATATTTTTTTCAAAACTGAAATTCACTTAAAAACTTTGTAAAGTGTTTGAAAGATTAACTTTTAAGGCCAAACCTTTTCAATCTCTTAAAGAGATTCTTTTAACATATAAAGGACTAATTGTTAATCGTTTCTCTTGATTTCTTGATCTTGACTTGGATCAACGTTGAATAGCTTTCATCTATTTGGCATCATCAAAAGCTTCATACAACATATGCATCTACACCAAATACCAAGAAGTCATCCATGAATACCTCGATACTTTTCTTCACCATATCTACAAAAATGGCCAACGTGCACCTCTGAAATGTGGCAGGTGCATTACATAGCCCAAACGACATTCGTCTGTAGGCAAAGACACCAAAAGGGCATGTGAAGGTCATCTTCTCCTGATCCTTAGGGTCCACTACAATCTGATTGTATCAAGAGTATCCATCCAAGAAGCAGTAATAAGCATGTCCCGTAAGCCTCTCCAACATTTGGTTCATGAAGGACAAAAGAAAATGGTTTTTCCTTATGGCTTCCTTGAGTTTGCGATAGTCAATGCATATTCTCCAGCCAATGACAGTCCTTCTTGGGATTAGGTCATTCTTTGCACTCTGAATGAATATCAGGCCCCCTTTCTTTGGTACCACCTGGACTGGGCTTACCCAAGCATTATTAGAAATAGGGTAGATAAGCCCAACCTCTAGAATCTTGAGCACCTCTTTCCGCACCTCTTCCTTCATTGATAGGTTAAGCCTTCTCTGAGGCTGTTTGACTGGTCTATAGTCTTCTTCCATCATTATCTTATGCATACAATAGGCAGTGCTGATTCCTTTCAGATCTGATATGTGCCACCCTATTGCCTCCCTGTGTCTCTTGAGGACCTCCACCAACTTGTTCTCTTCTTTTGCTGTTAGCTCACCACTGATCACTATAGTCTCGGTCTCGGTCTCGTTCTCCTCTAAGAACACATACATCAAATGGTTGGGTAGGATCTTCAACTTTACCTTGGTCTTCTCGGATGGACCATCGTTTGTCAGTTCTGCAAAGTTGGTCCCCCCTGCAAAAATGTTTTCTTCATGATCTAAGTCTTCCAAGCAAACCCTTAGATCCTTCTCCTCTTCACTGGTTAGATAATCCACAACATTGATCAAGGCTTTCTCCAGTGAAGTTTGTGTGGTTGAAAGAGCATTGACGTCTTCTTTATCGACCTCCTTCACCTTGAAGCACCTCCTATCTTCCTATAGGTATTTAGTTACTTCGAAAAGGTTGAAGGTTACCTTTTGGTTGTCAATGCACATTTCCAGATTATCATTCCCCATATCTACCACACAGTTGGCAACTAGCATGAAGAGTCTACCTAAGATAATAGGAATCTATGTATCTTCTTCTATGTCTATGATGACAAAATCTACTGAGAAAGTAAAGTGGCGAACTTTGACGAGAACATCTTCTACTACCTCGTACAGTCAGGTGATTGATCGATTTGCGAGCTAGAGGGTCATCTTGGTAGGGTCTATCTTTGGGTTTCCAATTCTTCTACACATTGACAATGGCATCAAGTTGATGCTTGCCCCTAAGTCAATGAGAGCCTTCCCTACTGATTCGTTCCCTGTGGTACAAGGGATTGTCACGCTCCCGGGGTCTTTAAATTTCTTGGGCAACTTCCTCTGTATCATTGCACTATAGTTGCCTCCCACCATAATGCTCTCATTATCAATGTACTTCCCCTTCTTGGTGAGGATGTCCTTCATGAATTTGGTGTAGAGTGGCATCTGCTGCAAGGCTTCCCCAAATGGCATGGTTATCTCCAGTCCCTTGAATATCTCCAAGAAACGCTTGAAGTAGCGCTCCTTATTCTTCTTTGACGACATTAAAAGGTATGGGGGCTCTTTTAAAGGGGTTGGTGGCTCTTCTTTCCTATCCTTTCGGGCTAGTTGGATGTTGGTCTTAGAGGTTAAGACCTTCTTCTCTACTTTTTCTTCTTCCATCTTCTTCTCTTCTTCATTGTCTGCCCTTCCTTCCTCAGACTGGTCCTCTTCAGCTTTCTCTTCTTCTTCTTGCGCTCTCCTCTGGCTTCTAGTCAACACTGCCCTGCATTCCTCCTTCGGGTTCTTCTCTGTGTTGGCTCCAAAGCTGCTAGCGGGTCTTGCAACCATTTGTTTGGCTAATTGTCCAACTTGTATCTCTAGGTTCTTGATGCATGACTTTTTGCTCCTATAGTTGGACATGGATATCTGCAAGAATTGATTTAGGGTCTCCTCAAGCTTGCTAGTCTTCTCATAAAGATCGACCCCTTGGTTGGAATTCTGAAAAAATTGACTTCTTTGCTCCTTGTTGAACTAGTTCCCCGGATGATTCCTCCAGCTTCAGCCCTATGTGAAATTCCTCCCTTGGTTGAATCCTGATGGTCATCCTTGGTTGTAGCCTTGGAATCCGTGGCAATTCTGAGCTCTCATGTAGTTCACCTCCTTTAAAGAATCTTCTTGGGCTATGCATTTCCCTAGCTCGTGTGCTCCACTGCAGATGTGGCATCCCCCTATTTGCATAATTGAAGAGTGAGAGGGACTTACCGCTTGTAATTTTTAAGGGAGCTTGTTGATGGTCTCTGTTAGGGCCTCTATTTGTCCGGCCAATAGCTTGTTTTGGGCCAGTGTTGCATCTTGGGCTGTGAGTTCTAAGAGGCTTTTCTTTTTTGGCGTGTGTCGTAACCTACCTCACAATGAGATGGCAAAAGCGAAATAGATAAGCCAAAGCGTGTTCCTCTCCAAGGGAGAAAACGAATGGAGTCGCCACCAACATTTATTCGAGGAAAATGTTAGAAAAATCAAAAAGAGGTTTATGAATTTTAAAAATAAGGGTTCAAGAGTTGTTTACGCATGGGGAAGGTATTAGCACGCCACATGCCCATCACAAGGGATGACAACCTTTAATTGAGTGTTCGTAACGTGACTTCAAAATTATTTACTTTTCCCTTTTTATATTTTTTTTTGGTTGACAAGGGTGTTGTCCTTGCTCCTACGTATCCTCAGGTGCGATGAGGAATTCAGACCTACGTAGTTCTTTAAGTCTAAATATTTGTGTGTTAAATTGATTTTATGTTTTTGAAAAATTTATTTTAATTGCGAACAAAAAGTCGTCTAAGGCGTTGGACCTTGAAACGATGTTCTAAATTTTGAAAAGCGGAGAGAATTGTTAAGGCGTTGGACATTGAAACAATCTCAAGTGATACTTGATAAAAAGAAGTTATGAGTTGGTTTTATTTGAAACACAGTCAATCAAACGTTTTTTTTTAACTTTTTACTTTACTTATCATTTACGGCACCCTCACCAAACGTAGAGAATGAGCAATTTTTGATTGAACAAACTTGGAGATCAACTCAGCAGTGCAGGTCACTTGAGCAAACAAACCAACGACTTACATTCACATTCTAGTGAAAGTTAAAAAAGCAAAAATGTAATTGTGAGAGAATGAGAGACAAGGACATCAAATTTATCCATATTATTAACATTGTGACTATTGTTTACAATAATGAGTCATTGGAGACATCTAACAACAACCTTCAAATTGCCCCAAGCATCATACATAGTATTGGTTGATGACATTAGAACTCACGAGCGATTCTCCTCCTCGAATCTCAGCCAACTTGAATCAATCAAACTTTGCACCTTATGTTTCAGGGTCATACAATGCTCAATGGAATGCCCAGAAACTCCCCCATGATAAGCACATGTCATGTTGGGGTTGTATCCTCTTGGAAATGGAGGTTGAGAAATCCTTGTTAGGTTTATGACTGCCATTGCATTATTGAGCAGATAGGGGAGTAAGTCAGCATATGGCATTGGAATTGGGGTGAATTCTACAGGCTTCTTTTCTGGAAAGTTCCTTCCCTGGTTGGTGTTGGATCAAGTGGCCTCGGAATAATTAAGAAGGGGGGTTGAATTAATTATTACTAAACCTTTACTAATTAAAAATCTGCCCTTCTTAGGCTTTTACTATAATGTTAAGAAAGTAAAGAACATAAATAGAAACTTAACCAAAAGTAAAAGCGATAATTAAAGTGCACAGTAGAAATTAAAGAGTGTAGGGAAGAAGAAGACAAACACAAGAGTTTTATACTAGTTCGACAACAACTCGTGCCTACATCCAGTCCCCAAGTGACCTGCGGTCCTTGAGATTTCTTATCAACCTTGTAAAATCCTTTACAAGCAAAGATCCACAAGGGAATTACCCTCCCTTGTTCTCTTTGTAACAACCAAGTGGATGCACCCTCCACTTGAACTAATCCACAAGAGATGTACCCTCTCTTGTTCTTAGTTACAACAACCCAAGTAGATGTACCCTCTACTTGTACCACAAAGGATGTACCCTCCAATGTGTTAAGACAAAGTTCTCAGGCGGTTAGTCCTTTGAAACTTTGTGAAGGGGATACAAAAGATATCTCAGGCAGTTAGTCCTTTGAAATCTTTTGTATAAGGGAAAGGGAAGAATCAAAAGAATTCTCAGACTGCGTCTTATTGAATTCTTTGAAAAGGGAGAAGGGAGACACAAAAGAATTCAGGCGGTTAGTCCTTTGCTCTTTTGGAAAAGGGAGAAGAGAGACACAAAAAGAATTCAGGCGGTTTGTCCTTGGCGAATTCTTTTTGGCAAAGAGAGAAAAGAATGAAAAAGATGAATATCACACTTTTGTTTTCAAGGTTTGGAAAAACCAGAAAACTTTAGAAAGTTTTTGCAAAGAAAGAAGAAGAAGAAGTTCAAAGAGATTCAAAGGTTGTAAAAGAATATGTGGAAAAGTTGTTTGTAAAGGTTGTCGAAGATTATTGAAATGCAAATCAAGGTCTTGCTTTTATAGACTCTTCAAGTCTGGTCAAGAAAACCATTGGAAGAGTTATAACCTTTAGAAAAACCTGAAAACCATTGGAAGAGTTACATCTTTTGATTTTTGTTCAAAACTTGTCACTGGTAATCAATTACCAAATCCTTGTAATCGATTACACAAAGCTTTTTATGAAAGGATGTGACTCTTCACAATTGAATTTGAATTTCAACGTTCAAATACACTGGTAATCGATTACCAATATCTTGTAATCGATTACACCATTTTGAAATCAATTGGAACGTTGCAAATTCAGTTAAAAGCTTTTGAAATAAAACTTTGCCACTGGTAATCGATTACAGGAAACTTGTAATCGATTACCAGAAAGTAAAAAACTGGTAACTTAGAAAATTTTGAGAAAACTCTTTTGAAAAGAAAAATTGTGCTATGTTTGTTTTTTGAAAAATCTTTTCAATAATTCTCTTGTGAAGTCTTCTTGATTTCTTCTCTTGAAACTTGAATTCTTCTTCTCTTGAATCTTGAAATCAAACTTCTCTTGATTCTTGAATCTTGTTGATTTCTTCTCATGAAACTTGAAATTAAACTTGATCTTGAACTTGTTGACTTAATCTTGAAATCATTCTTTGGGCTTTTTGTCATCATCTTTGTCATTATCAAAACAACTTGAATAAACTTTATTCATCATCATGAAGCTTGCTTCTACAATCTCCCAATTTTTTATGATGGCAACCCTGAAATCAAGAAACACATGCACATTCTTTTTCCTAGTCGATCACTCACTTGATTCTCCATATTCTCCCCCTTTGTTTTTGAGTTTAAGCTTCACTTGAAACTAAGTTAATTAATTATGTGAGTTCTTGATTTAATCCTTATTTCTCTCCCCCTTTGGCATCAACAAAAAGCCAAAGTGCGTAACAAATATAAAACATACATAAATTACTAATCACTCACAAGACATTCATTGAAAAATCTAAACCAATCATGAAGCAAGAAACATGAATAGATCAAATATAAAAACTACATAGTCATATAACACAATTCATAATTGTTCAGTCATACTATGCAAATAAAAGAAATACTAAATGTTCAAATCTTATAATAATATAGATCATTTGGATAGGTCACTAGCATCTAGAAGTCCTAATTCTCTTCTAATATTGTAGAAAGAATCTTTGTTTAGTGGTTTTGTGAAGATGTCTGCAAGTTGATTTTTAGTATCTACAAATTCTAAAACAACATCACCTTTTAGAACATGATCTCTAATAAAATGATACCTAATTTCTATATGCTTGGTTCTAGAGTAAAGGACTGGATTTTTAGATATATTTATGGCACTTGTGTTATCACATTTTATGAGAATGTGATCTAATACTATTCCATAATCAAATGGTTGTTGTTTCATCCACAGAATCTATGCACAACAACTATCAGTAGAAATATATTTTGCTTCTGCTGTGGATAATGCTACACTATTTTGCTTCTTGCTATTCCAATAAACAAGAGTAGACCCTATGAATTGACATGTGCCACTAGTACTTTTCCTATCTGTTTTTGATCCTGCAAAATCCAAATCTGAGTATCCTACTTAATTGCATAAAGAATTCTTAGGGTACCATAATCCTAAGTTAACTGTTCCTAATAGATATCTTATGATTCTTTTTACTGCCATTAAATGTGAAAACTTTGGATTTGATTGAAATCTTGCACACATGCATACACTAAACATAATATCTGGCCTACTTGCAGATAAGTAAAGTAGAGATACAATCATACATCTGTATTGCTTTGCATCAACGGGTTGACCGGATTCATCTTTGTCAAGATAACAATTGGTGTTCATAGGAGTAGCCAAGTGTTTTGAGTTTTCCATTCCAAATCTCTTAATGAGTTCCTTGCAATACTTTGCTTGGTTGACAAAGATCCCATCATTTGTTTGTTTGATTTGTAGTCCAAGAAAGTAATTTAACTCACCCATCATGGACATCTCAAACTCACTTTGCATATCAATAGAAAACTCCTTGCAGAAAGATTCATTAGTAGATCCAAAAATTATATCATCAACATAAATTTTTACCAATAAGATATCATTATCCTTCTTTTTTATGAATACGGTAGTATCTACCTTCCCTCGAGTGAAATTCTTTTCTAATAGGAATTTACTTAATCTTTCATACCAAGCCCTAGGTGCTTGTTTTAAACCATAGAGTTCTTTCTTTAATCTATAGACATGGTCTAATTTTTGTGAGTCTTCAAACCCAGGAGGTTGTTCTACATATAGACATGCGTGTTCTTTCCTTTTGATTACAATGATTACAGTTCTGATTCCAAGGAAAGAATGCGATGAGCAATGCAACCAATGTGAAAAGAGAAATGGACATATATGAATGATACATTGTTGAAGTATTGTAAATTTTTACACAGGACATTCAGTAGAATATGGGATCAAATCAATTTAGATTTTCATTAAAACAACATTGTTCATTACATCTTGTCAGGGTTCAAGTGCAACTCTAATTTTTTAAATTATTTTGCTCAATCATGTGTTGGTAGTAGCCAAATAAGCTATGTAAACTCGATCCATCTTCTGCCCTAACTTTTGCAAGCTGGTTACTTCCATACTTGACCTTGACTTGATGAAAACCTTTTCTTAAAAGCATATGCTTGGTTCGACCCCATAATCCAAGGAATAGAAATTTTGATTGTCAATACTTCGACAACCTATCATAGAGATGAATGATTAGGGCATACTTATGCTATGAATGACAAATGTAATCATGAGATTGACATGAGACGCCCAAAGAACCACCCTTTTCTAGTTAACAATGCATTAGGTACCATGTTCACGTGATTTTCAATCATTTTTCAAGAGAAATGAGTGTGTAATCCCAATATGGTTTGTTTATAGCTATCATCATGGTACCCAACACATGTAACTAAGAATGTGTTGTAAACTTTCACGCTTCATTGTAACCTTACTTGGTTCTAGAGATATTATCCTCTTAGGTAACAAAATTGTGGTGGTAGGGACTACCAGCGAAAATGCCTCACCAAAAGAGGAAAACTCTAGGTTAGGCTTCACTTTTATCAAGCGAGTCGGAGATCCAACATGATCACAGATCGACCTCCACTCCATATGGCTCACACAGACCCAGGTATAGGGCCTAACATCTCAATGTGTGTGCAAAAGTGTAGGTGCCATTTGTGCATAGAACAAAAATATTTCTAACTACGAATGTAATAGATAGATAGACACACACCAAACACAATAACATAACATAGTTTATACACAAATATGGACAAAACAAAAGATAAAAGAGAAGAGGGAGCATAAATAAAGAAGAAGTCACGATAAAATATTGCACACTGATTGAATGACTTAACTCTCTAATAGTCCCCAATGGAGTCACCATCTATAGCAACCTACCTCACGATGAGACGACAAAAGCAAAATAGATAAGCCAAAGTGTGTTCGTCTCCAAGGGAGAAAATGAGTGGAGTCACCACCAATGTTTATTCGAGGAAAATGTTAGAAAAACCAAAAGAGGTCTGCGAATTTTGAGAATAAGGGTTCAGGAGTTATTTACGCATGGGGAAGGTATTAGCACATAACGCGCCCATCACAAGGGACAAAAACCTTTAATCGAGTGTTCGTAACGTAACTTCAAAATTATTTACTTTTCCCTTTTTATATTTTTTTTGGGTCGGCAAGGGTGTTGCCCTTGCTCCTACGTATCCTCAGGTGCGATGAGGAATTCAGACCTACATAGTTTTTCAAGTCTGAATGTTTGTGTGTTAAATTGATTTTATGTTTTTGAAAGATTTATTTTAATTGCGAACAAAAAGTCGTCTAAGACATTGGACCTTGAAACGATGTTCTAAATTTTGAAAAGCGGAGAGAATCTTTAAGGCATTGAACCTTGAAACGATCTCAAGTGATATTTGATAAAAAAAGAAAAAAGTTATGGGTTGATTTTATCTTCGTTTTGTTTATTAACTTTCAACCTCTTTTAAAGACAATTTTACAACACTAGTGATCGGTTAAGATTGAATTTTACAAAGAAAGACGAGATTGTTGACGATAGATGGAGAAGATGAATGTGCACATAATAACAAGGGGGACCCCTAAGGGTACATATATCACATTCAATCCCTAAAAATAAAACTAACCGAGGCTCGCATGAAGAACACAGAACAAGAAAACGACGTAGGAAATGATCGTGGTTGTGATTCGGTAGCGCCTCGACTTCGTTTCCTCTTCTTTCTTCTTCTTCTCTCTCAATTCTCTAAATTCCCTCCACCTCTGAACCTTGGAACCCTTTAAAACACCCCTAGGATGCCTATTTATAGGCAAAAGGCCACCTTGGGGTGGTTGCAGCTTGCCTAGGCGAGCTGAAACTTAACCCTAAAGCAGTGAACTCGCCCAGACGAGCTAGTCCCTTAGCCTTCAAGATGCATTTCAACTTATTTATTAATATTTAAAAAATACAAAATAATTAACTTAACTTTATAATCACGAAAGGCACAAATTTAATCTTATAGAAAATAATGTTGTGAGTGATTCATATTCATATGAACTAAGAAAACAAGAAACATGATCAATCATTTCTTTCTCATTTTTTGACCAGGGATGTTTTAATATTAAAATAACAATTAAAATATGTACATAATAAATGAGCAATAATTTAAAACATATATAGAATTACAAATGTTTACCCACTCTAATTGAAATTAAAGCTATGCTATTTTGAATATAATTAGTTTTAACATATGGTTTGTGTACTCAACAATTCAATGCCAAAGATCTTCACCATGAAGATCCTTTATTATTAGTAGTTTCTAATTGCAATAAAAACATTAAAATAAAACAAATAATTATAATGATTTAAATTTAAATATATATGATCATGATAAATAAAACATTCAAAAAATATTACATCAATGGCATGAAATGTATTATTATTTTTATTTTTCTTATATATTGTAGATCCCTGCCTGGATCCGTTATGAAAAGGGTTAGGAGAATAATGTAAAGATTAGGATTGAGTGAGGCCCCCACCATGCGTAGGTGCCGTTATCTTAACACAATACCAACACTACAGTTATTCAGCCTTGTTTCATTTCCTTATACTCAATTGCAAAACCAAAATACATATAATTAAAGAAGAATAATTCATAGTATAAAATATGAATCCTAAAGCTACAAGTGAAGGAGGAAAATAAGGTTCCTCTACTCTTTAAAGGTACTTCTTTTTTTTTTTTTTTGTGAACAGAATCCTGGCTCTTATGGTAAGAGTTTTTTTTCTTTTATGAAAATAAAAATCAAACATACCAGTTTTTTTACCCTTGAAGAACACGTTCTACTTTAGGTGAACATCAGAATCAGTTTCGAATATTGGAAACCAATTTTGAACGGGTTTTAAAATAAGTTATGAAACAGTTCCGAAACTACTTAAAAACCTGTTTTGCCGAAACTGTTTAAAGTTCAAACTGGTTTCAAAATATAATAAGATACCACTCTAATTTATGCGGTGACAAATAAACACTACATTTTTCTAATATAGATGCAAAAAGGCTGCAATACG
The DNA here is from genome assembly GCF_004193775.1 of Glycine soja. Classification (NCBI taxonomy): domain Eukaryota; kingdom Viridiplantae; phylum Streptophyta; class Magnoliopsida; order Fabales; family Fabaceae; genus Glycine; species Glycine soja. Next base: position 9,353,205 of record NC_041011.1, read on the forward strand.
TCTGAAATTATTTCTAAACCTTGACTCTTAAACTTATTTAATGTTACATTACATTTGTAGTTTCTATGTCTTGGTTGTATATACGGATGCCGCATTTGCTTTCTGTTTTTATTGTTTGCTTGATTGCAACAGTACTACACATGTTTGAAACTAACAAGATCAGTTACATATAGCATAAATGTCCTGGTACCCTGATATAAAGAAAAAGAAAACCAAACTTCATCTGCCATGCATATATAAGTCAGCATCCAGGAGCTGCAAGTACAAAACTACTTCATCAGACTTACCAATTTTTAAGAGCTTCTAAAAGAATAGCATCCAAATCATTTTTTGTGTTCAGAACTGTGATCAGAAGCTTGACACTCTCAGCTGCACTTCACCAGAAAAATAAGAAATAATATCAGAACCAAGATATTCCTGCATTATGAATAGCAAAACTTTGGCATCAAAGTAAATTTTTCTAGCAAGAAAAATATGTTTGCCCAGAAAAATGACAATTGTCGTACCTTTTCAGAAACAAAGTAATTTACCATTGGAACTACTTCACCATAGAGATAAACTATGCAGCAGTAATCATTACAGCATCTCTATTTGTTAACATCTTAGTCCTCTGCCTCATCTGAAAATGGATAGGCAAGTAAGACATCTAGTATTATAACAAAGATGATTACACAGAAGATGCTTCCCTTTCCAGAACGCATCGGATATGTGCACTACTTGTAATTCTCATTTTGACGTTGACCTTCATCCAAGCGTTAAACATTAGAACAAAATAGGCCACTAGTTAAAATAAATCATTAGCTAAAAAGGCCTCCTGCCTAATCTAACTTTCCATATAAGGTATATTAGGACAGGAGCAGATTACTAGAGGCTTACTCAAAATTTAATTTGCAGATATGGGTGGCATTTATTATCTGGAAGGAAAATGCAGCATAAAATGTAATAAAAATGAATTGTTTTAAGCTAACTAAAGTAACTAAATATGAATATTAGCAGCCGTATCCTATCCACCATCATATCTTATGAGCTTAATGACTCTACCTGACCCACTTTTCCCATATCTAGATCTCAGGAAAGAACAGGGATTGGAGTCACCCCAATATGACTGGTTCAGTGTTCTCACCATAACCCAATCCTTAAAATTAATGGGTCTTATTCCCAATAGATATGTCCAAGTTTGCGTGCCTTGTCTAATCAAAGTTTCAAAATGTTCAACCTACAAATCAATTAACTATGCTATCAAATGTGCCACTGAAAGCAAGAATTAACTTGCACACCTATTGAGCCTCAAACTGTTGAAGGAGCAAAAGAACAAAAGCACAAAACTTACTAGCCACTGCAAAAAACAAAATGGAAGCCAGATCCCATGCAAAACATTTACCGCACAAAGGACTTTTTGTTGGATGCTCACTTTTCCGAAGCCTTCCTGCATAATAGAAACATAGGATTGATGCAACAAACAATGGCAAGGTCTGAAAATTTTTTGGGCTCTTCAAATTAATAGCAAACTCATTATTGCATCCCTCAACATTGCAAACCAGCAAGAGCTATGCTCAACCTATAGCAGCCAAAGAAACATTTTTACAAGAAAGAAGACCACCGGTTGCATTATCTTAATTATAACCTGCCATAGATTTCCTCCATTACTTAAGCATCCATATATATAAATATTGTCATATGACCATTTCATCAACACTATCAGATCATGAATGCCAATAGCAAATTAAAAGAGATCAGTGAGAAATTGATTCCTACTATCACTGCTAAAGTTTATGTCAAGATAACAAGCAAGCAGAAGATAGGCTAACTTCAGAAAGTAATCTGTTGACTGACTGATAATTGACGAGGCACTTTTTCATAATAGCCAAAAACAACACATCCCTTTCATACTAGTGGCCACAAAGCAACAGTGATGGCTTCGAAGTCCATAACACATTACTCCTCAAATCCTACATGAACTAAGACAACATATATATTGTTTGAAGGTAGAGAGACTATAGGTAATCTGCTATAGAAGGCAAAAAAGATATAATAACTTGTGTCATTTACATTCAATACAGACATGTGCTTGATAAGTACTTTTGATCGAACTAGCCAACAACCTATAAGCAATTATTATGTGACTTCAAAAACCTCTTCATAAATGTGATGGTGCTCATTGGTGTATCACCATAGTTCAAGCCAGCTTACTTTAAAGTTTAAACTATGTCATTTGCTTACCCTTCATTTAACTCAACAAAATATAAAGCTCAAAGTCATAGAATCCTATGTTGATATGAATCATAGAATTAATGGCATGATGACAATTAATTACCACATTACATTTGCTTTCCCCATCATAGGTAGTTTGAAAAATCATAGCATTACATATAGAGATAAACACATGAAGAAAATCAGATCCTTGTGACTTGAGAGACTCTAATAGCAACCTGTGCTCCTATAGATAGTCACACCTTAAAAAATGTTTATTAAATGTTGTTTTTCCCATGTAATATTGACCAAGAAGCATGAACATGAGTTTAGCATTAAAATCATTGGTAAACAGTGGAGATACAAAATCATTTATTATTGTAACTGCATTGAGATTTGAGAGGTAATTTCTTCAAAGATTTATAAGTAACATGGGACAGTTGTAAATGCTTGATGCTGAACAGTTCCATTTCCCTCACGTGAGACAATAACTGCTGAACAGTCCTTGCCAATTTGAGTTCTGACAGTGTGGGTTAAGTATGTATATCCTGCTCTTGCCGGAAAAACCAGCTGCATTAATGAACTCAAGGAAACCCAGGAATATGGTGTAACAAGTTTCCAACACAGTAATATTAGTTTTATTTAAAGCAATTGATGCTCAAATAGATATACAATGAAGATAGGTACCCCCAGTCAGAAACTTTTTTCCTTTTCTATGTAGGTCTTCCTAGAATTGATGCTAAAAGCACGGAAATGTAATGGTGAAGAAAATGGTCATATTAGACACATAAAGCTGTAATGTCACTACCTACATACTCCTGACTCATGATACAATATCTTGTTTTTGCATTTTGCTTACCACAGTTAGAGTGCACCAACCTCAGTCACTTATCCATGCTAAAAGTCAAAGACCAAATATTGGCTCCAATAGCATCACTAGTTTTGACTCTATATCAGTTGATAATTCAATGAGTAAAATCAAGTAGACATTCATAAATAGTATTTTGGGTAGATGATCTAGTAAGAAAAGATTTCAATTTCTCCATGACTTGTATTGATCCAGAGGATTTGATAATCCAATTAGTTAAATCAAGTAGACATTCATAAATCGTATTTTAAGTAGAGGATCCAATTAGAGAAGATTTCAACTTCTCCATGATTTGTAATTAGGCAGCAGATCCAAGCATTCTAACACCATCGGTTTTAGGCATTGAACATCTGAAGATTTTAATCTGGCTAGACACTATCATTAAAGGTTGGAAATATTTTTGAGAAAGATCAAGAGAGAACATAAACACTGGTCTATAGTGCAAAGAGATTCTACCCAAAAAAATGAATGCATCACAAGTCATGAATTCTATGATAAATAACATACAATAACTCTTCCAAGTTAAAACCTGCGACATGGACTTGATAGATGGTACAGGTCATGTAAGACATCAACTGTATGAAAGAGTACAAAACAGAACGATAGGGAATACTCTCATGGAAAGAAATACAGAGGAAAGAAAGTCGAGAAAGACCATCAAATCAAAACAGCAGCTCAATCCCTCTGCAAGTCAGACAGAATTAGAAGCAAAGAAAACATGTACGGAAGATAAAAGATGCGTTGGAATAAATTTATGGCTATAGAATCCAGCTAAATAGGCGAAACTCTGTCAGAATAAAACACAACATCAGTGAATGAGGCTCCCACCTAATGGATTCTTGGGAGTATATACTTCGCAGCCTTACACCCACAAGCAGAGAGTCTCTTACTACTTACTATAAACATGAATTTCAGATCACAAGACAATAACCCCACCATTACACCAACGCTTATCCTCTAAAAAGAGAACAACACCAACAAACTTTTATTGACTTCTTTACTCCCAAAGCCTTTACATCAAGTAGAGAAAAAGACTTTCAAGTTTGGCATACATAGAAGCAATCACAAAACAATAAGATTAGATAATCTCAAATTTAAAATAGATTGACAAAATAAGGCAAAACATTTAAGTGTCGCAGGATAGAAAATACTGAATAGAATAAAGGGAAGGGAATTAAAGCATAAAAAAATAGAAAATTAAGATAGAAATTAGAGTCCATTTGTTTAGCAAAACAAATAGCTTGGTAGAAATATCTTTCACATTCATGTTTGGTAGGAAAATCGGCAAACAGACGTATAGGATGTTTGGCGAAGCTCTAAGCAGAAATTATATTCATCATTATTGGAAAGCTAGATTTTCAATCTTTGTAGTACACTATTCTTTACATAGCATTGAACTATGAAATCAGATACATAATCTAAAATCTATGAACTGAAACTTTTATAATGCATCTACTGGCTAACTATAACACACAACACAACACACAAAAGAAAATTGTTGATTCTTTATTACAATAGATACGGTGAATGACAACAATGTAGAAAACACACCCCGGCACATATTGCATAAAAAAATTCTCACATATGAAACTTCATAGGGTAACCATGGTATAAGTCGCTCAGGGTTACGTTTTGGTGGTGTAGTATCATGTGGACCGGGGTTCGCCTTTGATGGTTGAGTGTTAGCCTTTGCTAATTGTCTTCCCTCCCAACAACAAAATTAAGAACAATGATACCGGAAGGTTGCACTGGTTGCGTCTAACTGCTATGCAGTATGCAACAGGGTGTGCTTTGTACATTGTTATTCTTTGATCTTCACCAAATTCTTTCATCCAAATTTTAGACACATTGAGAGAATTAAGAATGACATTTGGCAACAAAAAGATTGAAATTAGATTCCATTTTGTTTAGCAAAAAGAGTAGCTTGGTAAGAAACGTCGCTTTCACATCTTTTAAATGCAATTCTACAAAATGCTTGGTGGAGCTCTTCAGAGTATAAATGTTATTAATTAATGAAAACCTTAGATCTTGAAGCTTTGTCGTAAACCTTTTTTGATGGATATTTTTTCCACAATTTTATTTTTGTTATTTTTATTACATACTACACTTTACAAGTAGTTTCTAAAGAAGCTATAGTTTTAGAAGTCTCCACAGAATCTTTTCCTATCTATCTATGATGCATGTAGACTGAAAGGTGTCTCCATGTATGGACACACATGTCATAAAATAGCTCAAAGTGGTCAATTTCAAGTATTACAGAGGTAAGTCTAATTGAAACATTAACACTCATTTCATACATTCATACATACCACATCTTACTCGGATCTCATCTCAGTGTGGTAAGAGAAAGCTTGTCGACACCCATTTGAACAAAACACAAATATACATTGACAGATTTCAAATCACCCCAATATCTTATGTTTTAACCTTACTTAGTCAACAACAATCAATCATAATTCCCTATTTTGGGTAGTAGGGTTTTGAAATGATAAGAACATACATTTCATATCCATTGCAAAGCAGATTCGTTAATGTACATTATCAACAATTCCCCAAGTATACCATAATAATTTTGCATAGCACACTCCCGTGCAGAATACATGAAATTGGTCACATATTAAACTACACAACCATAGGAAGGAGTGACCAACCTTCATAACCATGGCAAGCGCCCAGCATGTCTTCAAAATCCACCTCACCATGAAAACGTTCGGCATCGCGGTTTCACTGACCACCAGACTCTTGGACTGGGGCATCGGACCTCAGATCGAGAACAGCGGCAGTTCGACCATGGCAGATTAAATGGTGGAGTTGTAAATGTGATGTTGAATTTGTTGACGGTGACTTAGGTTTACTGTGTGTGGAGAAAACACGGGTCCATATAACCACGTGTAGATAATAGATAATGAAAAGGAGGATGCTGACTGGTGTGGGGATGATGAGACTAATGAAAAGGAGGATGCTGACTGGTGTGGGATGATGAGACGGAGGGAGTCATGGTTTTCCCTAGGCATTGTAACGGTGACGGTATGAGACATAGTTTTGCCACTATAACATGCATGCAATGTTATACGTTACTATGGGATCTGTGAAGGAGGTGATACACTACAATAATGGAAACTTGAGAGAATGGAGTTTGCTATCACAACTTAGTTGAAAGAGACTAAATTTGTATTTTCTATTTTTCAATGACTAATTCCTTATTAAGGCTATGCTTCACAGAATTAATTGAAAATCTAGTTGAAACCGAAAAGTTAACTAGATGGTAAGTCAGCAAACCCCACTACCTTGAGAAAAAGGATGAGGTTTAGGAATTTCACAAGACTTGTTGAGCCAGACATTCTTACTCAGCGAGAAAATTTCATTTGTTGTAAAATTCATCCTTTTGATTCTTTCATCACAATGATATTGTGAGTGGTTCTACCAAAATAAAATAATGTTGTGAGTGATTCATATTCATATGAACTAAGAAAACAAGAAACATGATCAATCATTTCTTTCTCATTCTTTGACCAGGAATGTTTTAATATTAAAATAACAATTAAAATATGTAAATAATAAATGAGTAATAATTTAAAACATATATAGAATTACAAATGTTTACCCACTCTAATAGAAATTAAAGCTATGCTATCTTGAATATAATTATTTTTAACAAATGGTTTGTGTACTCAACAATTCAATGCCAAAGATCTTCACCATGAAGACCCTTTATTATTAGTAGTTTCTAATTGCAATAAAATCATTAAATGAAACAAATAATTATACTGATTTAAATTTAAATTTATATGATCATGATAAATAAAACATTCAAAAAATATTACATCACTGGCATGAAATGTATTATTATTTTTATTTTTCTTGTATATTTTAGATTTCTGCATGGATCCGTTATGAAAAGGGTTAGGAGAATAATGTAAAGATTAGGATTGAGTGAGCCCCCACCATGCGTAGGTGCCGTTATCTTAACACAATACCAACACTACAGTTATTCAGCCTTGTTTCATTTCCTTATACTCAATTGCAAAACCAAAATACATATAATTAAAGAAGAATAATTCATAGTATGAAATATGAATCCTTAAGCTATAAGTGAAGGAGGAAAATAAGGTTCCTCAACTCTTAAAAGGTACTTTTTTTTTTGTGAACAGAATCCTGGCTCTTGTGTTAAGAGTTTTTTTTTTATGAAAATAAAAATCAAACATACCAGTTTTTTATTTTACCCTTGCAGAACACGTTCTACTTTAGGTGAACATCAAAATCCGTTTCGAATATTCGAAACCAATTTTGAACTGGTTTTAAAAGAAGTTATGAAACAGTTCCGAAACTACTTAAAAACCTGTTTTGCCGAAACTGGTTCAAAGTTCAAACTGGTTTCAAAATATAATAAGATACCACTCTAATTTATGCGGTGACAAAAATCAGCAAAGGAACAGAATAGAGGAAATTTTAATTGACGAATAAACACTACATTTTTCTAATATAGATGCAAAAAGGCTGCAATACATCTGAAATTATTTCTAAACCTTGACTCTTAGAATTATTTGATGTTACATTACATGTGTAGTTTCCATGTCCTGGTTGTATATACGGAAGCAGCATTTTCTTTCTGTTTTTATTTTTTGCTTGATTGCAACAGTACTACACATGTTTGAAACTAACAAGATCAGTTGCATATAGCATAAATGTCCTGGTACCCTGATATAAAGAAAAAGAACCAAACTTCATCTGCCATGCATATATAAGTCAGAATCCAGGAGCTGCAAGTACAAAACTACTTCATCAGACTTACCAATTTTTAAGAGCTTCTAAAAGAATAGCAGCCAAATCATTTTTGTGTTCAGAACTGTGATCAGAAGCTTGACACTCTCAGCTGCACTTCACCAGAAAAATAAGAAATAATATCAGAACCAAGATATTCCTGCATTATGAATAGCAAAACTTTGGCATCAAAGTAAATTTTTCTAGCAAGAAAAATATGTTTGCCAAGAAAAATGACAATTGTCGTACCTTTTCAGAAACAAAGTAATTTACCATTGGAACTACTTCACCATAGAGATAAACTATGCAGCAGTAATCATTACAGCATCTCTATTTGTTAACATCTTAGTCCTCTGCCTCATCTGAAAATGGATAGGCAAGTAAGACATCTAGTATTATAACAAAGATGATTACACAGAAGATGCTTCCCTTTCCAGAACGAATCGGATATGTGCACTACTTGTAATTCTCATTTTGACGTTGACCTTCATCAAAGCGTTAAACATTAGAAAAAAAATAGGCCACTAGTTAAAATAAATCATTAGCTAAAAAGGCCTCGTGCCTAATCTTTTTTTTTTTTTTTATCGGCAAAGATATATATATATATATATATATATATATATATATATATATATATATATATATATATATATATATATATATATTAAAGAAAGTACCAGAGGTACTGATTACAATGTTAGACTCCATAAAAATGGTTCCTCAATCAGACAGCATAAGTCTAATTAGGAACCAAACTATGGAAAGATGATTATACATGTGTTTTTGATCCAAAAATCTAACCCCTACTGCTGCAAAAAACCTTATCGGAGGTTACTCGACCATTGATTAAAATGCATTGTAAAATCCTTCTCCAGATTATGAAGCCAAGTCCACATTAGGAAAGTCGCATCTTCAAACAATTTGTTTCCGTCAAATGTTGTTTCGGAGAATAAGATTCTGTTTCTAAGCTGCCAAGTGGACCATGTTACAGCCAACCACCAATATTGCCACCTTCTGATCCTGATGCCTTCAACCTGCAGAAAGGAGTGCTGCATGAAGTGATGTTTTGTGCTTAATGGAAGGGCACCCTTAATATTTATCCAAGACATTGTTTCCCACCATAAAGGTTGGATCTTAATGCAGTGGATAAAAAGATGGGATGCATCCTCCTCCACCCTTCTGCAAAAAGGGCATGCCATATCCAAAATCTGCACTTGTCTAGCCCGCAAATTTGACTTTGTAGGTAGCCTGTCCCTAAATAACCTCCATGCAAAAACCGCAATTTTACTAGGAATCTTGATTTTCCATAGCTCCTCAAAACATTCCTCGAGGCTCTCAGCTGCTGCCTCCTCCCAAAACATTGAATAAGCACTATCTGTAGAGTAGATACCCGACGGGTCTGCTGCCCATTCCCAGCTATCAGATCCATGATTGTTAATAGACTTACCTTCAACTTTAGAAAGAAAAGTAACAGCCAATTCAATTTCACTGTCAAATAGCGGTCTTCTCCAATTAAAATTCCACTCCCAACCAGAGTTGTTATGCTTCCCCAATTGTCCAATAAGCTGGTGTTGCTGAGAAGAGATCATGTAGAGCCTAGGATACTTTTCAGCTAGTGACTCCTCATGACAAATCCACCTATCCTCCCAAAATTTTATCTTATCCCCAGCTTCTACCTTCCATTTGAGTTCATGTTGTAGGATCTTACCATGGTGTGAATGATGAATAGCTCTTTTTAAATCCCTCCACCATATTGACTGTAGATTTGAGCTTCCCTCTTCGGTTAAACCCCTCCATCCCCCATATTTAGCCTCCAAAACTGTAGCCCATAAAGCCCCTTGGTGCTGCATAAGATTCCACATCCATTTACCAAGGAGGGCCAAGTTAAAAGTATTGATATCTTTGATGCCTAAACCCCCTTTGTCTTTAGGTAGACATACTGTCTCCCACGAGATCCACGCAATCTTTTTGCTGTCATGTCCCCCTCCCCAAAGAAATCTTCGTTGTATTTTAATTAACTTGTTAATCACTGTTTGTGGTACCCTGAAAAAGGAAAAATAATAAATAGGAATTGATGTAAGTACCGATTGAATAAGTGTCACTCTCCCCCCAAAAGAGATATATCTCTCCTTCCACCTAGCTAGTCTTCTCTCACATTTTTGGATAATGGGTTCCCACACACGAGCTCGCCTCGGATTGGCCCCTATGGGTAGGCCAAGATAGACAAAAGGAAGAGCCAGCTGACTGCAATTCAAATAATTAGCTGCCCTTTGCTTCCACTGATCATTCATGCCAAAAGCGCCGAAACAACTCTTAGCAAAATTGATTTTTAAACCAGAAACCAATTCAAAAGTTCTTAGGATAGCTTTGATAGCTTTTACATTATCCATAGTAGCCTCACCAAAAAAGATCGTGTCATCCGCATATTGCAATATGCTAATGCTTACATCATTGCATCCAACACAGAAACCTTTGTACATATTTGCCCCCATAACTTTCCTCATCAAACCATTCAAGGCTTCAACTACCGCATTGAATAAAAACGGAGCTAAAGGACCCCCTTGTCTAAGACCCCTTTGGGGTAGGAACTCCGCTGTGGGACTGCCATTTACCAAGACTGAAATTGAGGCAGATTTCAGACACCCTTCCATCCACATTATCCATTTAGAGCTAAAACCTGATCTCTTCAACATATATAGCAGAAAATCCCATGACACCGAGTCGTATGTCTTCTCATAGTCAACATTGAAAATAAGGCAGGATTTAGTACTCCTTTTAGCTTCGTCAATCACTTCATTAGCTATAAGTACACTCTGAAGTAAGTATCTTCCTTCAATGAAAGCAGATTGGGCTTCATTAATGATGGTGGGCAGCACTCTCTTATACATACAACCTATAAGAGATATAGGTCTATAATCATTCAAGTATTGTGGGTCAGCCACCTTGGGGATTAAGGCTAGGAAGGATGCATTGCATCCCCTAGGAAAAACACTATTAGCATAAAATTCTTCTAAAAAACGAAGGACGTTAGGTTTAATCAACTGCCAAAACTTCTTGATGAATTTTGAAGTTAAGTCCATCAGGCCCGGGGCTCTTGTCACTACCACAGTCCCATATTGCCAACCTCACTTCCTCCTCTGAAAAAGGTGCCACTAGCATGTTGTTCTGCTGCTGGGTGATGGTTTGAAAAGTAATGCCATCAAGTGTGGGCCTGTGAAGGTTTGGTTCAAGGAATCTTTGTGAAAAGAAAGCCCTAGCTTCCTCCCTCACTTTATGAGGCTCAACTATCCATACTCCATCCACCAGGACCCCTTTTAAAGAGTTGTTACTACGATTTGCATTTATCATCATATGGAAATACCGAGAATTGCAATCACCCTCCTTGAGCTTGGGCTGCTGCCCATAGATCTTCCTACAGCTGCTTTCTTTTCTGCTCTTCTTGTTGGGATAGTTGTCTTTGGATTGTGTCTTCCTCCAATTTGTTTAATTCAGATTCAATCCTTTTTACCTTTGTAGAAGTATCTCCAAAATGTTCTCTATTCCACCTCTTCAAACTGTGCTTTAATTTCTTAATTTTTTCTTTAAGGATGTATCCTCCCCACCCTGATTGCTGATTGGATGTCCAGCTATGATGAACAATTTCCTTGAATGACCTATCAAGTAACCAGCAATCCATGATCCTAAAAGGTTTTGGGCCCCGATCAATCTCCTTAGAACGAAGCACAATTGGACAGTGATCCGAAAAATTCCTTGGAAGTGTAGCTTGAATGTTGTTGGGCCATCTAACAAGCCACTCATGAGAAACTAAGAACCTGTCAAGTCTGCTCCTAGATGCGCCATTAGGTCTATATCAGGTAAACTTTTTGCCCAGCCAAGGAACCTCCATAACCTCCAATTCATCTATCCACTCATTAAATTCTCTGATACAGCTATCCTCGAGCAAGCTTTGGACATTGGTAAACCTTTCATCTAAGCTCCTTATGGAATTAAAATCTCCCAAAATACACTACAGCCCCCCATCCATTGAATGTCTCAATTGTTTTACTGTATCCCACAAAATTCTTTTATTGTGTATGTCACATGGAGAATAAATAGTAACAAGGGTGACCAGTTGTGCTTCTTGGACCCATTCCCCAACCAGTAAAATAAAGTCATTACCAGTGATTTCCCTCTGTAGTTTAAATGATTTATCACTCCACAAACATAATATGCCTCCTGCTGTATTGATAGCTGGCAGCAATTCCCAACTTACCTCTGCATGTCCCCATAAAGCCTAACACATAGCTTTGTCAGCCATTTCTTTCTTTGTCTCTTGAAGACAAATCATATCCACACCCTCATGCTTAATCAATCTCCTAATTGCTCCCCATTTTACACCCCTCCCTATGTCTCTAACATTATAGGAGATTATATTCATTGATTCCTGTTGCTATCGACCCTTCTATTTGCTTCTACCCTGTCCCTTTCCTCCATTTGCTGGAATTTTTTAATGATTGCCTCCTTGTTTCCCCCTCTAGTGAGGCCCAATTGTTTGGCCATGCTCCATATCTAAATTGCCTCTAGAGTATATTGGTTATCAGAATTTGGGATTGCCTCTATGACTCCATTCCTGACATGTGGCTGAAAGGAAAGATCCTGAATATCATTGTGTGTTTCCCCTTGCTGTATCGAAATCTGTGTGTTGAGGTTGTGTGTCTCCGTTATGTGGTGCAGCTGCTGTGTTAGATGGAGAAAGGCCCAAGTCTGATTTCTTTTGGCACTTCCTCTGTCGTGAATAAACTTGCCAAGTATTTTCACCCCCTGCTTGTGGATTAAGGCTCAATTTGGAACTTTTGTCTTTGGGGGTATAATTGGAAATATCCTGGTCCTGATGTGTTATACATGCTGCTTCTTCAGAGACAGGACCCTCCACCTCCTTATTTTTAAAATTGCCACATGTATCAAAGCTATCCTCAGCCAATACCACGTCACTTGCTTCTACACCGAAAACCCTTTGACCCTTTGCCAACCCGCTAGACTCCCCATTGCCTTCATTGCTATTTTGGTGATAATTCTGTGGAGCAGCATCCCTATTAAGTAAGTTGACCCACTGCCTCACCCCCTTTTTGACTATAACGTCAGTATTGTTGGTGGTCGATACCTGCAAAGTAGGATTCAAATTTGGTCCATGCAGGGATGTTGACTGGTTTCCGCCGCTGACCCGAGGATTATTATCAATATCCAATGGGTAGCGGTGGTCGTTGTGACCAGTGGGTAAAAGGAACGTCCCCTGGTCTTCGATGCTGGCAAAGGCCTTCGACTCAATGCCATGAAGGGCAATACGCGATTCCGACTCCGGCAAGTGTGGCACCCCCTAGTCTTCGACGCCGGCAAAGGTCTTCGACTCAACACTGTGAAGAGCAATGCGCGATTCCAACTCCAGCAAGTGTGGCACGTTGTCCGCTAGGTCCCAGTTGATGTGCAAGGAGCTATCGAAGAAGCTATCGTTGGAGTTAATCTCCTCCGATGACCCTCTGACGCTTCTCCCTCTCCGGATACAATCTTGATAATCGTCGCAACACTCCTCGACGACGTGAACCATGAACTTTTCGTCTCCGACCACTACCTCCACCGTGTGTTGAATTAACGGCCGCCAAAGAGTCTTAATAAGGACCCGCGCTCTGTCCAATCTTCTTTTCTCCTCCACTAAGTCATCCAAGTCCACCAGCTCTCCCATAACGGCAACGATCTTATTAATATATTTCGGATTCCAAGACTAGATAGGGAACCCCCAACATTGAATCCATGTCAGCCTACATCCTGCGCGCAAGCTCGGACTCCACCTTTCGATAGAGGAGAATACCGTTGTACCTCCTGCTCTTCTGCCATTCATGAGTCGGTCCGCTTCAGTGTCAGTGAGACCCAGCAAGAGGACTTGATCGTCACCCATGTATCTAGGTGTTACATCCATTCCATTCCCCCAGAGAAGCTCGTCCTCCAATCATTCAAACATAGCTGGGTTTTTGAGGCGCCCAACCCACGCTTCCTTCAGCCACGTAGTGTCTTCTGGTTTAACTTCAATGTGAACCAAGGATGATGAAATTTTATGGTTGATGTGGATGTCTGATGTCATCTGATATCCTGGCCGCCTGATGTTTCGTGTCAGCGCATTTGCGTATGATGTTGGCTTCATATGGCGGGTTCGAGCCTCAGCTCCTTGCTTTCTGTCCATGCACGGCCGTGTTTGGGTTGCTATAGCTGCCTCCCTCTTCACCTCCCTTCCATACTTTGGGAGATTGACGAACAGTTTCAACCCCCCTATGACGATCCTGTCTAGCTGCTTCGTCAAGGGATATCTTGCACCCCTTTGAACCTAACAAAGCCATACCTTCTCCCCATGAAATTTCTTCTGTTTGGGATGAAGATTTCCCTAACGTCCCCCCATTTTTTGAAATCGTACCAGAGCTCTTTCTCTATGATGTCATCAGCGAAGCGAGAGAAATAGAAGGATGTAATATCCTTATGATCTCTCCAGTTAGTCACAGTGTGTTTAAACTTAGCTCTTCCTATGTTTCCGGCATGGTGCCGTCGAGATGCCTCCGGGAAGCTCGCTCTATCTCGCCAGACTCTCTTACCTCTCAACCTATCTCTCCTCCACCCAGTGTTTCTCTCTCTACTCACTCTCTCTCTACACATTCTCTCTATTATTCGTGCCTAATCTAACATTCCATATAAGGTATATTAGGACAGGAGCAGATTACTATTGGAGTCACCCCAATATGACTGGTTCAGTGTTCTTCTCGCCATAACCCAATCCTTAAAATTAATGGGTCTTATTCCCAATAGATATGTCCAAGTTTGTGTGCCTTGTCTAATCAAAGTTTCAAAATGTTCAACCTACAAATCAATTAACTATGCTATCAAATGTGCCACTGAAAGCAAGAATTAACTTGCACACCTATTGAGCCTCAAACTGTTGAAGGAGCGAAAGAACAAAAGCACAAAACTTACTAGCCAGTGCACAAAACAAAATGGGAGCCAGATCCCATGCAAAACATTTACCCCACACAAAAGGACTTTTTGTTGGATGCTCACTTTTCCGAAGCCTTCCAGCATAATAGAAACATAGGATTGATGCAACAAACAATGGCAAGGTCTGAAAATTTTTTGGGCTCTTCAAATTAATAGAAACTCATTATTGCATCCCTCAACATTGCAAACCAGCAAGTGGCTATGCTCAACCCATAGCAGCCAAAGAAACATATTTTTACAAGAAAGAAGACCACTGGTTGCATTATCTTAATTATAACCTGCCATAGATTTCCTCCATTACTTAAGCATCCATATATATAAATATTATCATATGACCATTTCATCAACTATCAGATCATGAATGCCAATAGCAAATTAAAAGAGATAAGTGAGAAATTGATTTCTACTAACACTGCTAAAGTTTATGTCAAGATAGCAAGGAAGCAGAAGATAGGCTAACTTCAAAAAGTAATCTGTTGACTGACTGATAATTGACGAGGCACGTTTGTCATAATCGCCAAAAACAACATATCCCTTTCATACTAGTGGCCACAAAGCAACAGTAACGACTTAGAAGTCCATAACACATTACTCCTCAAGTACTACATGAACTAAGACAACATATATATTGTTTGAAGGTAGAGAGACTATAGGTAATCTGCTATAGAAGGCAAAAAAGATAAAATAACTTGTGTCATTTACATTCAATACTCACATGTGCTTGATAAGTACTTTTGGTCGAACTAGCCAACAACCTATAAGCAATTAGAATGTGACTTCAAAAACCTCTTCATAAATGTGACGGTGTTCATTGGTGTATCTTCATAGTTCAAGCCAGCTTACTTTAAAGTTTAAGCCATGTCATTTGCTTACCCTTTATTTAACTCAACAAAATATAAAGCTCAAAGTCATAGAATCCTATGTTGATATGAATCATAGAATTAATGGCATGATGACAATTAATTACCACATTGCATTTGCTTTGCCCATCTTAGGTAGTTTGAAAAATCATAGCATTACATATAGAGAAACACATGGAGAAAATCAGATCCTTGTGACTAGAGACTCTAATAGCAACCTGTGCTCCTATAGATAGTCAAATCTTAAAAAATGTTTATTAAATGTTGTTTTTCACATGTAATATTGACCAAGAAGCATGAACATGAGTTTAGCATTAAAATCATTGGTAAACAATGGAGATACAAAATTATTTATTATGGTAACTGCATTGATTGGACAGTTGTAAATACTTGATGCTGAACAGTTCCATTTCCCTCACGTGAGACAATAATTGCTGAACAATCCTTGCCAATTTGAGTTCTGACAGTATGGGTTAAGTATGTATATCCTGCTCTTGCCGGAAAAACCAGCTGCATTAATGAACTCAAGGAAACCCAGGAATATAGTGTAGCAAGTTTCCAACATAGTAATATTAGTTTTATTTAAAGCAATTGATGTTCAAATAGATATACAATGAAGATAAGTACCCCCAGTCAGAAACTTTTTTCCTTTTCTATGTAGGTCTTCCTAGAATTGCTGCTAAAAGCACGGAAATGTAATGGTGAAGAAAATGGTCATATTAGTCACATAAAGCTGTAATGTCACTACCTACATACTCCTAATTCTGCCTTACTCTAACCTTACACTTTAGTCAAGGACCAAAACACTAATCAATTTGCAAGCTTCTCAAGGTTGGTCAGTAAATTTGCAGCACACTCGCCTTTCATCATATCACACCTGACTCATGATACTATATCTTGTTTTTGCATTTTGCTTACCACAGTTAGAGTGCACCAACCTCAGTCACTTATCCATGCTAAAAGTCAAAGACCAAATATTGGTTCCCATAGCATCACTAGTTTTGACTCTATATCATTTGATAATTCAATGAGTAAAATCAAGTATACATTCATAAATAGTATTTTGGGTAGAAGATCTAGTTAGAAAAGATTTCAATTTCTCCATGACTTGTATTGATCCAGAGGATTTGATAATCCAATTAGTTAAATCAAGTAGACATTCATAAATAGTATTTTAAGTAGAGGATCCAATTAGAGTAGATTTCAACTTCTCCATGATTTTTCATTAGGCAGCAGATCCAAGCATTCTAACACCATCGGTTTTAGGCATTGAACATCTGAAGATTTTAATCTGGCTAGACACTATTATTATAGGTTGGAAACATTTTTGAGAAAGATCAAGAGAGAACATAAAAACTGGTCTATAGTGCAAAGAGATTCTACCCAAAAAAATGAATGCATCACAAGTCATGAATTCTATGATAAATAACATAAAATAACTCTTCCAAGTTAAAACCTGCGACATGGACTTGATAGATGATACAGGTCATGTAAGACATCAACTGTATGAAAGAGTACAAAACAGAACGATAGGGAATACTCTCATGGAAAGAAATACAGAGGAAAGAAAGTCGAGAAAGACCATTAAATCAAAACAGCTGCTCAATCCCTCTGCAAGTCAGACATAGAATTAGAAGCAAAGAAAACATGTGTGGAAGATAAAAGATGCGTTGGAATAAATTTATGTCTATAAAATCCAGCTAAATAGGCCAAACTCTGTCAGAATAAAACACAACATCAGTGAATGAGGCTCCCACCTATTGGATTCTTGGGAGTATATACTTCGCAGCCTTACCCCCACAAGCAGAGAATCTGTTACTGCTTACTATATCCATGAATTTCAAATCACAAGACAATAACCCCACCATTACACCAACGCTTATCCTCTAAAAAGAGAACAACACCAACAAACTTTTATTAACTTCTTTACTCCCAAAGCATTTACATCAAGTAGAGAAAAAGACTTCCAAGTTTGGCATACATAGAAGCAATCACAAAACAATAAGATTAGATAATCTCAAATTTAAAATAGATTGACAAAATAAGGCAAAAAAGCTCTAAGTAGAAAGCATATTCATCATTATTGGAAAGCTAGATTTTCAAGCTTTGTAGTACACTATTCTTTACATAGCATTGAACTCTGAAATCAGATACATATTCTAAAATCTATGAACTGAACACTTTATAATGCATCTACGGGTAACTCATATAGTGCACAACACAACACACAAAAGAAAATTGTTGATTCTTTATTATAATAGATACGATGGATGAGGACAATGTAAAAAACACACCCCAGCACATATTGCATAAAATTCTCACATATGAAACTTCATAGGATAACCATGGTATAAGTCCGGCTCTCAGGGTTACGTTTTGGTGATGTAATATCATGCGGACCAGGGTTCACCTTTGATGGTTGAGTATTAGCCTTTGCTAGTTGTGTTCCCTCCCAACAACAAAATTAACAACATTGATACCGGAAGGTTGCACTGGTTGCTCCTTCTCCTTCTAACTGCTATGCAGTATGCAGCAGGGTGTGCTTTCTACATTGTTATTCTTTGATCTTCAACAAATTCTTTCATCCAAATTTTAGACAGATTGAGAGAATTAAGAACAACATTTGGCAAAAAAACATTGAAATTAGATTCCATTTTGTTTAGCAAAGGAGAGTAGCTTGGTAAGAAAGGTCTTTCACATCTTTCAAATGCAGTTCTAGAGAATGTTTGGTGCAGCTCTTCATAATATAAATATTATTAATTAATGTAAACCTTAGATCTTGAAGCTTAGTAGTAAACCTTTTTTGATGGACATTTTTTCCACAATTTTATTTTTGCTATTTTGATTACATTATGGTTCATGTGTGGATATATTTCAAATACTAAGAGGTAAAACATAACCACATAACCTTCTGTCTGTCATGAAGTCTGATTGAAATATTAACACTCATTCATACCACACATCTTACTCGATCTCAACTCAGTGTGGTAAGAGTAAACTTCACCACCCATATGAACAAAACACCAGGATTTCACATCACCCCAACATCTTATGTTTTAACCTTGTTTGGTAAACAATAATCAATCATAATTCCCAAATTTAGGTATTAGAGTTTTGAAATGATAACATACATCTCATATCAACTGCACAGCAGACTAATTAATTAATGTACATTATCAATTTCCCAAGTACACCATAATAATTTTGCATAGCACACTCCAGTGCAGATTACATGAAATTGGTCACATATTAAACTACGTAACAATCGGAAGGTTCAACCAACCTTCCGTTGTTCATGATGTCGTTTAGAGGGAGTTCAACGCGCAGTGGGTAACACTGAAGCGTGATACTGAAAACCTTGGAGCTCTCCATACCAAACTTGTACCTAAACCTAGCATCCAACATGGCTCCAAAATCCATCCCACCATGAAAACGTTGCTGCACCGCGATTTCACTGGCCACCCAGTTAGGTATCTGCATGCCCGCCACCTCGAACCGGGCTCGGACCGGGGCATGGGTATGACCTCGGATCGAGAACGGAGGCGGTTCAACAACCACCGAGGAAATGGTAAAGTTGCCGAACCAGAGCGCTAGGGTTAGCCTCTCGTACGTGAAGGATAGTGCGATGTTAGGGTTTCTGAGAATACCTTCGACGTTAAACACGGCCGTTAATTCCTCCCGGGGTGTGATGTTGAATTTGTTGACAGTGAGGTAGGTTACTTTAACGGCAGGGGTGTGTGGAGAAAACACCATCCATATAACCATAAGTGTCAAAAGGAAGAGGAGGATGCTGGATGTGGCAGCGATGAGACGGAGGGAGTAGTCGGGGTCACGGTTTTCCCTAGGCATTGTAACAGTGACGGTGATGGAGATAGTTTTGTCATGAGAACATGCAATGTTTACCTATTTGAAGGGGATTTGTGAACGCTTTAACTGGGAAATGGAAACTTGGGAGAGTGGAATTTGCTTCTTTAAGCGGAAAAGAGGGTGGCGACAGAGTTTGTGTAAATGTTAGTATATAAACATGAAACGTGAAAGAGACTATTGTTGCTAGGGCCAGCACAAGTTTTGAGTTCACCAATGTTTTCACACGTTTTATGAGCTTGCGTGTTTTACTGTCTTCTACACCCCTTTTAAATGTAAACATATAAACAAAGTTAATATTACTATATTCTTTTAAAATGTATTTAAATAATAAGTAGTCAAATTCTTTCTTGAAATAAGAAGTATGAAGTGTCAATAAATTATGAAAAATTCAAATTTTATTATTGAATACGTAAAAAGTGAGATTGACAAATTAGTCTTTCAAATAATTTAAAGATAAATTAGTCTATAAACCATAAAATTAATGTGAAATTGGTCCTCAAAAATTATAATTTATTGTCAAATTGATCTTCAAACATTATAATTTAATGACAAAATAAACTCATAAATTTAACAACATAATTAATTTGTCGCACATCTTATATATTCTAAGACTAAATCTGTATATTTTGTTTTTCAACGACTAACAACATACTTTTTGTGAACAGATTTCACTATTTTCTCGTAATTAAGGATATGTTTGACAAAATTAACTGAAAATCTAGATGGAAGCTAAAAAGTTAATTAGCTGGTAGCTAAAAAGTTAGTTGAAAGCTAAAAAATTATCTTATTGAATCATAAATTTTGATAAAATTATTTGTGAGAATAACTAAGAAATGTAAAATTACATAAAGGATAAAAAAATAAGAGTTTACATTAAAAGAGAAGATTAAAAAGGGAACCTAATAAATATTTAAGGATAAAAATGGAATAAATATAAAAAAAAAACAAGAAGCTGCTATTTTAAAAAATATTAATTCAAGTAGAATATCAAAAAACATTAAAAACTACCAAAAAAAACTCATATACTAATCAGTTAAACAAAATTTTTAACTTGTATAAAAAATTTAAAAATTAATTGAAATACTTTATGAAACATTCCCTAAATTAACAGCATTTAAGTTAGAATGAAACCAATAATCTTAGACAATAATTCCAAACCAACATAAAGATACCTAAACCACCACTAACATCAATTGTAGCACCAACAACTTTTGGTTATTGAATGATTAATGTTTGTGTTGAATTATTTGAAATTCGTTAAAACTTGTTGAGTGAGATATTCTCGCTAATCAAGCAAGACTCTTTATTTCACAAAATGTTTAGAATTCACAAAGAACTTGCTAAGCGAGACACACAAATCTAGTTGAACCAAAAATGACAACTAAGTGAGAATGACAGTTGCTACTTCCTTTTGTTTTGGTTAATTAGTTCCCTAATGTTTAATTAATGGTTATTTTCTCTTTCCAATAATGAACATGACTAATGGTGAGATTAGCATAGAGGCTGAATATCCTATTGAACTTATGGAATTGCTTGTTGGATTCCTAAGTGTGTTGTTAAGAATGAAAATGGACTTGTAATACCATGATTGGCTTGATGGATAGTGCATACATGACATTGTATATGGGTAGGCATGAAAGTTAAGATTGCTTGGTAGTCTCTTAACTTAATGGTGAGAGTTTTTGTGGTGACCAACAAGAATGAGCCTATAGATTGGACGAGTAAGCAAAATATAAATGTAAGGTCATGCAAATCTTACAAAGGTAAATCATTACCCACACTTGTCTAATTTCGATAAAATTAAACCATACTACCACCACAAGGTCAACTTAAAGGACTCTCTGCATGGTTAGAGAATAAGTCCATAGTAGGGGACAGTGGTGGCCTTGAGGGTGATCGAGCAAGGTGACTGCCCAGGGCCCCTTATTTAGATGGGCATCAATTTTTCTCTATTTAATCTATATAAATATTAAAATAAAATTTTATACAATTTTAAAATTAGTATAAAAATGAGATGATTATCAATATTATTTAGAGAAATAATTACTTGTAATTAGTCAACTAATGGGTGATGTTTATATTCTCAACAAAAATCTATTAATAAGTTTGGAAAAATGAACCAAAAATTTATGCATAATGTTAAATGTAAAAAGGATGATAGTGTGGTATATTATTTTGTTTCCACTTCTATTGGCATTAGTGTAATTACATAAACAATGCCTTGAATTTTCTTGGTTCCCCCAATAGCACAAAATATCTCAGGGCCAACCCTGATAAGGGATGAGGCCTATCGGGATCTCCCAAAAGTTGTAAAAATCTCTATGGAGTCGTGTCAACATAACATTACATGATACATAAGCATATGAGATTAAGTGTGATTAAGATTACTCTATCATATGCTTAACTGATTGGAAATGGTTAATTTATTTGAATTCCTCTTGTAAGTTGTATCCTTATGTCTTTACCCTTCCATTGTATGATTCATTTCATATATGCTTACCTTTGTGTTTGGTGTCTATGTTATGTTGTATGATTATGATAATCGTGTTTAACACAGGAGTAGATGGTATTGATGCTACATAAGTTCACTTTGCTTCTTGAAGACATAGGACTAGAGAATGAACTAGGAGTCAAGATCTCCCTCTTTTGCTAGTTTATGCATATGATGTTAGAGGGGACCAACCTAGGGCCATATAGAAGCATTTTGGTTGTAGTATATATTTCCCCTGAAAAAGGATCCTTTTGGAACTTGTAGTTTCCTTTCATAGATAATATCTTGTTAATGCTTTAAAACATGTTAACCTGGTGTTTTAATATCGAACAATACTTGAATAGCATTAAGATCAACTCAAGGATAAAGCAACTAAAGTTGAAGCTTTAGAAAAAAAAAAGTCACATGTGTTTGTAAAAATGTCAAATATATCATTCTTTCATTTAAAATAAAGTTGAAGGAGGAAATGAATATAATGTTTCTTAAACATTATATTTATGTATTGTTTCGTTTTATTTAATGGTTTTTAACAAAAAAAAAAAACTATGTACCTTAATTTAATTTTCATATATGAAATATTTATTTGTTGTATTATATAACCAATGATTATTTTTTCTTTCATAATTCTTAAATGTTATTAGTTTTTCTTACCAATGCTTCATTATATTTTCAACCAAAAATGGGTTCAATAGTTTCCACCAAATAGGTAAATTTTTAAAAGTAAGAATATTTGATTTTTTGGTGAAGTATATTTAAATAATTTTCCATATTAGAATTAATATTCTTTACCTAAAATTTATTTAATTTTAATATTATTTTTTAAATCATAGTAAAATTTAATAGGCTAAATATTTTTAAAGATATAATAGGTTCAATTAAAACTTTAATTAATCATCTTCTTTAATTTTAAGGTAATTATATTTAATTTATTATTAAATATTTTAACAATTGATAATTTTATTTATGCAAATTTATTTTAAGAAACTAAATACAAATATAAAAAACATATAATTTATACAAACCCGTGCACCTTATGGGTATAAAATCTAGTAAGTTATGTAAAATGATAAAAACAAATATATTTATATGGTATTTTGTATTAATTTAATTTAATTCATTTATAAAAATATATTTTGGGGTAAAAAAAGAAAATTGTACAAAATGAGTGGGGAAGAGAAAAAAAATAAAAAATATAATAAATGAATAAAAATAAGAAAATTTTAGCTTATGCAAAGGATTTTAAAACCACGTCTAATATTTTTATAACTCATCTTGGCTATATTTTTTGAATTTCAGAAATTTTAGCTCTAGTTATACTTCAAGTCTTCAAAATCCCAATGTAACATCAACAATTTATACTAATACCACATATATTATTACATTAGTATTAAAGTGTCATGTCAAACGGTCAACACCCTCATTTTATTGCTTATACAAAAATATTATCACATTGTCGCTCAACAATGACAAGAAACATTCAATTAGGTGTAAAAATTGAGATATCTTTTTACATAAAGGGCATACGAGAGAAAAAAAATGGCTATGACAAAATTTGAAAAATTGTTAAAGCAAAGAGTAAAAATTTACAACTAAACATAAATTTGTTGTATAATGTAGTAATTAGTTGCATATATTGTAACGTTTACTTCTTTTTTATATATATAAAAATAACTAAGATTTTAACGTTTTCTTATGATCATGTATTTGTATTTTTTATTTTAAACATTTAATACTTGAAAAATTTTAATGTTTTCAGTACTTTGAATAAAATTTTAGAACTCATAATTTATTTCTTATAAACATTTAATGCTTTGAATAAATTTAAAACTAATAATTTATTTATATCAAACATTTAATGCTTCGAATACCTTGAATAAATTTAAAACAAATGGTAAGTTATTTATAATAAATATTTAATACTTCGAATAGAATTTTCATTTATTCGTTGTGCATTTTTTTAACGTATGATATTTATTAAAGTTACAAAAGCAAAATAAATTAATTAATTTAGGTTTAAATATTTTTTTGTAATTTTTTTTATTTTTAGTCTTTAAAATACTTAAGACCATGCTTAAAGATATTTAATCTATTAAATCTAATTTAGGAATGAAAAAATGAACCCATACTCTATGGATATTAATAAAAGTATTCGCAAGCAGGAAGGACATATATTTATTGGAATTAAGGATAAAGACGAATATTTACAGGTAGATTTTGTGGGAACAAGTGCTACGGTATTATAATACCCATCCTATCCTCACATCCCATATATATATATATATATATATATATATATATATATATATATATTAATGTAATTAAAATGTTACTAAAGTAAATTACATATACTTTTATGTAAAAAAATAATTATATTTTTCAAATTTAATTGATATTTTAAAGTCATATGTTTTACTTTCTAATTCAAATATGGATGTTGTAATTGAGGTTATTGGATTAAGAATGTGTTATATAAATTTTTTTTATGCAAACACTTCTATGTTGGCAAGGTGAAATATAACTATTATTTTGATTTATAAATTTTATCTTAGCACTTTTATGTTGATGTCAATATTATTCATATGTTTTCAAATAACATTTTTATTTTTGATTGACTTATAAAGAGTAAAAATTTACCACTAAACATAAATTTGTTGTATAATATAGTAATTAGTTGCATATATTGTAACGTTTACATTTTTTTTATAAAAAAACAAAGATTTTAACGTTTTCTTATGATCATGTATTTGTATTTTTTATTTTAAACATTTAATACTTGAAAAATTTTAATGTTTTCAGTACTTTGAATAAAATTTTAGAACTCATAATTTATTTCTTATAAACATTTAATGCTTTGAATAAATTTAAAACTTATAATTTATTTATAACAAACATTTAATGGTTCGAATACCTTGAATAAATTTAAAACTTGGTAAGTTATTTATAATAGAAATTTAATACTTCGAATAGAATTTTCATTTATTCGTTGTGCATTTTTTTAACGTATGATATTTATTAAAGTTACAAAAGCATAATAAATTAATTAATCTAGGTTTAAATATTTTTTTTTATTTTTAGTCCTTAAAATACTTTAAACAATGCTTTAAAAAGGAAAAAAAATGTTATATAAAATGTTATAATGACAAAAAATAAAAACAAATCTAATTTGAAAGGACTAAAGATAACAAATAATGTTGTAAGAACTGAAATAAAAATACTTTTACGTGCAGATTTGTCGACAAATGCAAATAAAACACAACATCAGTGAATGAGGCTCCCACCTAATGGATTCTTGGGAGTATATACTTCGCAGCCTTACCCCCACAAGCAGAGAATCTGTTACTGCTTACTATATCCATGAATTTCAGATCACAAGACAATAACCCCACCATTACACCAACGCTTATCCTCTAAAAAGAGAACAACACCAACAAACTTGTATTAACTTCTTTACTTCCAAAGCGTTTACATCAAGTAGAGAAAAAGACTTCCAAGTTTGGCATACATAGAAGCAATCACAAAACAATAAGATTAGATAATCTCAAATTTAAAATAGATTGACAAAATAAGGCAAAAAAGCTCTAAGTAGAAAGCATATTCATCATTATTGGAAAGCTAGATTTTCAAGCTTTGTAGTACACTATTCTTTACATAGCATTGAACTCTGAAATCAGATACATAATCTAAAATCTATGAACTGAACACTTTATAATGCATCTACGGGTAACTCATATAGTGCACAACACAACACACAAAAGAAAATTGCTGATTCTTTATTATAATAGATACGGTGGATGAGGACAATGTAAAAAACACACCCCAGTACATATTGCATAAAATTCTCACATATGAAACTTCATAGGATAACCATGGTATAAGTCCGGCTCTCAGGGTTACGTTTTGGTGATGTAATATCATGCGGACCAGGGTTCACCTTTGATGGTTGAGTATTAGCCTTTGCTAGTTGTGTTCCCTCCCAACAACAAAATTAACAACATTGATACCGGAAGGTTGCACTTGTTGCTCCTTCTCTTTCTAACTGCTATGCAATATGCAGCAGGGTGTGCTTTCTACATTGTTATTCTTTGATCTTCAACAAATTCTTTCATCCAAATTTTAGACAGATTGAGAGAATTAAGAACAACATTTGGCAAAAAAAACATTGAAATTAGATTCCATTTTGTTTAGCAAAGGAGAGTAGCTTGGTAAGAAAGGTCTTTCACATCTTTCAAATGCAGTTCTAGAGAATGTTTGGTGCAGCTCTTCATAATATAAATATTATTAATTAATGTAAACCTTAGATCTTGAAGCTTAGTAGTAAACCTTTTTTGATGGACATTTTTTCCACAATTTTATTTTTGCTATTTTGATTACATTATGGTTCATGTGTGGATATATTTCAAATTCTAAGAGGTAAAACATAACCACATAACCTTCTGTCTGTCATGAAGTCTGATTGAAATATTAACACTCATTCATACCACACATCTTGCTCAATCTCAACTCAATGTGGTAAGAGTAAACTTCACCACCCATATGAACAAAACACCAGGATTTCACATCACCCCAACATCTTATGTTTTAACCTTGTTTGGTAAACAACAATCAATCATAATTCCCAAATTTAGGTATTGGAGTTTTGAAATGATAACATACATCTCATATCAACTGCACAACAGACTAATTAATTAATGTACATTATCAATTTCCCAAGTTTACCATAATAATTTTGCATAGCACACTCCAGTGCAGATTACATGAAATTGGTCACATATTAAACTACGTAACAATCGGAAGGTTCAACCAACCTTCCGTTGTTCATGGTGTCGTTTAGAGGGAGTTCAACGCGCAGCGGGTAACACTGAAGCGTGATACTGAAAACCTTGGAGCTCTCCATACCAAACTTGTACCTAAACCTAGCATCCAACATGGCTCCAAAATCCATCCCACCATGAAAACGTTGCTGCACCGCGATTTCACTGGCCACCCAGTTAGGTATCTGCATGCCCGCCACCTCGAACCGGGCTCGGATCGGGGCATGGGTATGACCTCGGATCGAGAACGGTGGCGGCTCAACAACCACCGAGGAAATGGTAAAGTTGCCGAACCAGAGCGCTAGGGTTAGCCTCTCGTACGTGAGGGATAGTGCGATGTTAGGGTTTTTGAGAATACCTTCGATGTTAAACACAGCCGTTAATTCCTCCCTGGGTGTGATGTTGAATTTGTTGACAGTGAGGTAGGTTACTTTAACGGCAGGGGTGTGTGGAGAAAACACCATCCATATAACCATAAGTGTCAAAAGGAAGAGGAGGATGCTGGATGTGGCAGCGATGAGACGGAGGGAGTAGTCGGGGTCACGGTTTTCCCTAGGCATTGTAACAGTTACAGTGATGGAGATAGTTTTGTCATGAGAACATGCAATGTTTACCTATTTGAAGGGGATTTGTGAAAGCTTTAACTGGGAAATGGAAACTTGGGAGAGTGGAATTTGCTTCTTTAAGCGGAAAAGAGGGTGGCGACAGAGTTTGTGTAAACGTTAGTATATAAACATGAAACGTGAAAGAGACTATTGTTGCTAGGGCCAGCACAAGTTTTGAGTTCACCAATGTTTTCACACGTTTTATGAGCTTGCGTGTTTTACTGTCTTCTACACCCCTTTTAAATGTAAACATATAAACAAAGTTAATATTACTATATTCTTTTAAAATGTATTTAAATAATAAGTAGTCAAATTCTTTCTTGAAATAAGAAGTATGAAGTGTCAATAAATTATGAAAAATTCAAATTTTATTATTGAATACGTAAAAAGTGAGATTGACAAATTAGTCTTTCAAATAATTTAAAGATAAATTAGTCTATAAACCTTAAAATTAATGTGAAATTGGTCCTCAAAAATTATAATTTATTGTCAAATTGATCTTCAAACATTATAATTTAATGACAAAATAAACTCATAAATTTAACAACATAATTAATTTGTCGCACATCTTATATATTCTAAGACTAAATCTGTATTTTTTGTTTTTCAACGACTAACAACATACTTTTTGTGAACAGATTTCACTATTTACTCGTAATTAAGGATATGTTTGACAAAATTAACTGAAAATCTAGATGGAAGCTAAAAAGTTAATTAGCTGGTAGCTAAAAAGTCAGTTGAAAGCTAAAAAATTATCTTATTGAATCATAAATTTTGATAAAATTATTTGTGAAAATAACTAAGAAATGTAAAATTACATAAAGGATAAAAAAATAAGAGTTTACATTAAAAGAGAAGATTAAAAAGGGAACCTAATAAATATTTTAGGATAAAAATGGAATAAATATAAAAAAACTAGAAGCTACTATTTTAAAAAATATTAATTCAAGTAGAATATCAAAAAACATTAAAAACTACCAAAAAAACTCATATACTAATCAGTTAAAATGTTACTAAAGTAAATTACATATACTTTTATGTAAAAAAATAATTATATTTTTCAAATTTAATTGATATTTTAAAGTCATATGTTTTACTTTCTAATTCATATATGGATGTTGTAATTGAGGTTATTGGATTAAGAATGTGTTATATAAATTTTTTTTTATGCAAACACTTCTATGTTGGCAAGGTGAAATATAACTATTATTTTGATTTATAAATTTTATCTTAGCACTTTTATGTTGATGTCAATTTATTCATATGTTTTCAAATAACATTTTTATTTTTGATTGACTTATAAAGAGTAAAAATTTACCACTAAACATAAATTTGTTGTATAATATAGTAATTAGTTTCATATATTGTAACGTTTACATTTTTTTTTATAAAAAAACAAAGATTTTAACGTTTTCTTATGATCATGTATTTGTATTTTTTATTTTAAACATTTAATACTTGAAAAATTTTAATGTTTGCAGTACTTTGAATAAAATTTTAGAACTGATAATTTATTTCTTATAAACATTTAATGCTTTGAATAAATTTAAAACTAATAATTTATTTATAACATTTAATGCTTCGAATACCTTGAATAAATTTAAAACTTGGTAAGTTATTTATAATAAACATTTAATACTTCGAATAGAATTTTCATTTATTCGTTGTGCATTTTTTTAACGTATGATATTTATTAAAGTTACAAAAGCATAATAAATTAATTAATCTAGGTTTAAATTTTTTTTTTTTACTTTTAGTCCTTAAAATACTTTAAACAATGCTTTAAAAAGGAAAAAAAAATGTTATAATGACAAAAAATAAAAACAAATCTAATTTGAAAGGACTAAAGATAACAAATAATGTTGTAAGAACTGAAATAAAAATACTTTTACGTGCAGATTTGTCGACAAATGCGAATACATATCTACCCTACCCTCACATCCCCCCCCCCCCCCCACCACACACACACACACATATACCTTTATGAAAAAAAATAATTATATTTTTTTAATTCAATTGATATTTTAAAGTTATAGGTTTTTCTTTCCAATTCAAATATGGATGTTGTAATTGAGGTTATTGGACTAAGGATGTGTTATATTAATTTTTTTTATGCAAACACTTTTATGTTGACATGGTGAAATACAATTATTATTTTGATTTGTAAATTTATGTTAGTACTTTTATGTTGATGTCAATATTATTTATATGCTTTCAAATAATATTTTTATTTTTGATTGACTTGTAAATTCTGATTTTTTTTTTCTATAGAAGGACATATGGTTTAGATTTAACATACATTATATTATATTTGTGTCACTCTGTTTAAAATATTAAACTATTATTTACTTTTATGTATAAATTGATGACTTTGTTGATATGTCTTAGAGAGTATTGTCATCACATGATGTTTAATTAAGTTTAATTGTATTTTTTGTTAAATGATTAAAATATTAACTTTAAAAATCACTACATTTGATTATCTTTGTATTGTTTTACTTATGATTTAAGTTTAAACAAATCAAATGTTATGTTTTTTTTTAATATTATGTGTGAATATTTTTAATGTTATATTTGGATTATATAAGAGTGAATTTTAGATTTGCTTGTAATGATTTTTTAATTAATATATTTTTATTGATACATTAGGTATTCGGCAGGTGTGGAAATGGGAATTAAGTGTCTACCCATGCGGGTATGGGATGAGTATGAGTATTTTTAAAATGACAACAAACATTTAATTATTAGGTGCAAGAATTGTAAATTTTTTTAAAATAAAAGACAAAATATGCAAGAGAAAAAAAGGCTGTGACAAAATTTGAAAAACTGTTAAAGTAAAGAAATGGAACCTAAATTTGTTGTATAAAGTAGTAATTAGTTGCATATATTGTAACGTTTATTTTTTTTATAAAGAGATTGTAACGTTTACTTACGATCATGTGTTTGTATTTTTTATTTTATTTTAAGCAATTAATACTTTGAATACTTGAAAAAATTTAATGTTTTCAATACTTTGAATAAAAGTTTAGAACTGATAATTTATTTATTATAAACATTTAATGCTTTGAATACGTTGAATAAATTTAAAACTAATAATTTATTCATAAAAAACATTTAATGCTTCGAATAGCTTGAATAAATTTAAAACAAACCGTAAGTTATTTATAATAAACATTTAATACTTCGAATAGAATTTTCATTCTATTCGTTATGCATTTTTTTATCGTATGATATATATTAAAGTTAGAAAAGCAGAATTAATTAATTTATGTTTAAATATCTTTTTAGTTATTGTAATTAACACTTTTTTTTGTAATTTTTTTAGTCCTTAAAACAATTTAAACAACACTTTAAATAGTAAAAAAATATTATCTAAAACTTTATAAGAATAAAAAAATTATAATTTGGAAGGACTAAACACAAAAAAATAATTTTGCAAGAATTAAAAAAATACTAAATTACAAGAATTATATATATATATATATATATATATATATATATATATATATATATGGATTAAGTATGTATATCTTACTAGTGCCAGAAAAACCAGTTGCATTATAGAAAAGAACTCAAGGAAACCCCGGAATATGGTGTAACAAGTTTCCAACACAGGAATAATTGTTTTATTCAAAGCAATTGATGCTCATATACAATGAAGACAGGTAACCCCACCAGGAACCTTTTTCCTTTTCTATGTAGGTTTTCATAGCATCATCTATCTATATACAAACAAGGCCTTAAAGTGTCACGTGTTGCGATTTCGTTGTCCCATTTCCCGCCCAAAAATGTCCCGTCCTGCTACAGTGCACACCGAAACGTAGTGTTTTTTGCCAACCTTATTTTTTTGCCTTTTTTATTTTTTATTTTACGAATACCAACGCATTTATTGTTTTTTTTCTTTTTTGCGTTTATGGCCATTTTGGCTTTTCGTTGCCCCATTTCCTCTTGCTTGGTTTCATGTTTCTTTTTTCTGCCGTGAGAAAAAAACATGAAAGACAATGCGTTGGTGCTATTGTTCATGTTCTTTCTTATCTCACCACTACCTTTCCTTCACCGTAGGTGCATATACGCATAAACGGAACCCGTCTTCTGCTAAAGATGTGATTTTTAACATCACATGTCTTCATTTGCCCACTCGTCTTCTGCGTTTTTTGTTTTTGTTTTTTGCCATTTCGCTTCCTATGTTCTTTGTTTGGCAGAGAAGGTGGACGCACACACTAAAGCTGCGATTTTGATGAGTACGGGGGCGTTTTTGTTGTTGCTTCGATGTTTCCTTTCTACATGCTTTTCGTTTCGCAGAGAAGCTCGAAGAACACACTAAAGCTTCAATTTTTGGATTTTTAGAGGTACGGTTGCGTTTATATTGATCTCCTACAAAGCTTTCTGATGTTGCTTTGCTTAAACTTATATTGCATGTTATTTGTTTTGCTGAGAAGGTCGAACAACACACTAAAACTTTGATTTTTATCTCAACAAAACGGCGATTTTTATCACCGTAGGTGCATAGACGCATAAATGGAACCCGTCTTCTGCTAAAGATGCAATTTTTAACATCACATGTCTTCATTTGCCCACCCGTCTTTTACGTTTTTTCTTTTTGTTTTTTGCCATTTAGCTTCCTATGTATGGGGGTGTTTTCTTGTTGCTTTGACGTTTCCTTTCTTGCATTTTTTTTTGTGGGTGTTCCTGATTCTTCTCCTACTTTGTTTCACATAGAAGCCCGAACAACACTAAAGCTTTCATTTTTATCTCAAGAAAAGCAGCGATTTTTATCACAACAGGTGCGTTTTCTTTGTAGTTATTTCGAAACTTAATTTTTTTGGTTAATTGTTTGGGTGTTCCTGATCGTTCTCCTACTTTGTTGAGCATACAAGCCCCAAGAACACTAAAGCTTTGATTTTTTTCTCACAAGACAAAAGGATAGATTTTTATGACAACAGGTGCGATTTTTTGGGTGTTCTTGATCGTTCTTCTACCTTGATGGCGCTTTCTATCATTCCTTTTTTTTTTTGCTTCTATGTTTCCTGTGTATTATATTTGGTTGGACCTTTTGTGTTTCAAATGTTAAATTGCACCTTTTGTATCCATTGATGCTGGGTTGATTGCTTATTTGTGTTCTACCTCAGCCCTAATATTTGGTTGCTTTAGTGTCTTTTGCATTGATTGGTTATGATTTTTTTCTGTGGGCGTTTATTAATGTCATTTGTAGATAATAATTTGTTTGCTTTTGTAGCATTGATACATTTTGTATCGCATATTTATTATTTGTGTGTGTATTCTATTGTTTCAAATATTAAATTGCACCTTTTGTATCCATTTCTGCTGAGTAGATTGCTTATTTGGGTTCAATTTGTATTAATATTGGAAAATAAAATTCTACTTCTACCTTTTGTAGTTGAAAAATTAAGTTGCACCTTTTGTATTTCAAAAATTAATTTATACATTCTTTGGTAGATGTCCATGATTCTTTTTTCTTTAGACTTTACCTTTCATGTGTATTATATTTGGAGAAATCTAAGATGTTGAGGCAACCCTTCACAAGGCAAGAGAACACTGTTATCGAAACCTGTGTTCTTGCATCCTCTGCATAGCCTTTGTGAATTTGTTAATGTTGTTGTCATAGCTGTAGTGTTATGAATTGGTTAGTTGTTGTGATTTGTGATCATGCTTTTTTGGTTCTGTTTCAGATTTTGCAATGTGATAGTTTGTGGTGGCATGGATTTGCATTTTATCAGCTGTGAATTTCTTTCTTAAAACTTTTGTTTTTCTTGCAGTTTTTATGATAATCAATGGTTGTTTCTTATATCATTCAGTATTTCTATTTTGACAGGATGGTGAAGGTGTAACTGAGGAGGTGAAAAATAGTTACCATATTTTCAGAAAATTAGAGTCATGATCATCCCATTTCTATGATTTTTTTTCTTTAGCTTTTACCTTACCTTTCCTGTGTATTATATTTGGTTCAACCTTTTACCATTTCTATGATTCTTTGTATCCATTGCTGCTGGGTAAATTGCTTATTTGTGTTCTACCTCAGCTGTGAATGACTTCTTTTTTTTCTTCTACCTTTCCTGTGTATTATACCTAAGCCTTCTATGTCAGCCCTTATTTGTTTGATTTTACCTAAGCCTTCTATGTCAGCCCTAATATTTGTTTGCTTTATTGTCTTTAGCATTTGTTGGTTATGATTTTTTTCTATGGGTGTTTAACCATGTCATTTTGTAGATAATAATTTGAAAAATTAAGTTGCACCATTTGCACCATTTGTATTCTGTTGTTTAGTTAATTTTGTTTATATTTTGGTATATCCTAACTGATATTGATTTTTAATTTTGACCGAGACCAACAAACTACACGAATAATAGTGTTTGGCATTTCAAATACAGGTTTGTTGAAATTTTGATATTGTTTGCAATATTTATTGTCCTGAATTGAGTTTGTTCTTTGTTGCAGTGATTGTTAATCTCAGAGTCACTGGCGATTGTTACTTTGCTGAAGTAATCCAAATTCAACAAGACCTTTTTGTATCTTTAGCCGGAAAATTTAGTTTGGTGTACAAATAATGTTGTATGCATGAATATTGATTTTTTGTGTTTCTTTCTTTTGTCTTTTCAAGGTAATGTATAGACGCCTACAAAATCCCATCAGCAGATTTTTTGGAATCTGTGTTTATACAGGTACGACTACTAACACTTTATCCTGTGGATATCAACATGTATCATATTAATAGTCTTTGTGTAGTGACCGTCAATATTCTAATTTCAATCTTTGAAATGGGATGTCACATCCATCATTCATCATAATTATTATGGTACACTACCAGATGTTTCCTGACATATAATTTCCCGTGTAATTAATACACTACTGGATGTTTGCTGAGGTGCAATTTCTCAATGTCAAAACACTGCGTGTCTATTCATATTTCATACATCGGGAAGTAAAAAACATCATCTTT
Source organism: Glycine soja (assembly GCF_004193775.1). Taxonomy (NCBI): domain Eukaryota; kingdom Viridiplantae; phylum Streptophyta; class Magnoliopsida; order Fabales; family Fabaceae; genus Glycine; species Glycine soja. Next base: position 9,387,627 of record NC_041011.1, read on the forward strand.
TCCATATACACATAATTACTGTTATTTTTTTTAAATTTAACCTTTGTATGTAATTATTTATTACTATTTAATTATACATCAATAGTCATCATAAACTAGCACGAGAAGTGTAATAGCCTCGCAATAAAAACACAACAACAGTAACCATAATAAACTAGCACGGGAAGTGTAAAAGGTTATCGGTTACTTTGTACATTGTTAACTGTTCTTGATAACTGTTCTCCCTCCCCCTCCCATAATTAAAATGCAATATTATATATATCTATAACCACCCAGTATCACCAAATCTTCACCCATTTGTCGAAGGACTTCTCCAAACACAAAACACTATGAATACATCATCATCGAATGTGTCTGATGCTGTAAGTTTAACTTTTCCATCCTTTATGTTTACCTTCTTATATGTTCGAGTTTGCTTCATCATGCATCCTTCATCCTTCTATGCTTGCTCTTTTTGTTCATACTACATGTTTGATATTGTGCATATTTATCTTCTCCTTTCAATGGGTACATCTTTGTTCGCTTACTCATTACATAAACGTTTCTCATCTAGGGCCCATCAAATTTACATGTACCGAGAATTGTGCATCGATTTGACACGTCATTCCATGTTGAGCAGGTCACGACTCTCACCCCTAAACATTTACTTATTTATGTTAATATCAAATAAATAATATGCTTCAAATGTTAATGTGCAGAACGTCATTGAGGTTCCTTTTGCTTATCATAGACAATGGTCCCCAAATTATCCAAATTATGTGTTATTCGACTACGAAGGAGACAAACACTTTATAAAGCTTCATAAATATAATAACCAATTCTTTTTTGGCGATGGACTCAAGGAACTTAGGAGAACCCATGGCATTCACGAAAGTGTTCTCATGCGTTTTGTTGGAAGGGACAAAAATACTACTTTCAGTGTGGATGTTGTGGGACCTCTACACCAAAGGGCAGGCCCAACCATAAGGCACCATGTTTTTACCATTGATGTCTCTGAAGATATGATACAACACAATTATCAATTGGTAGATCTTTCTTAATTTAATCATAATCTTTTATATTATTTATTGACTTCTTATCTTTAATCACCATGTTCCTTCTAACCTAGGTTTTGCCACCAGAGGCTTCAATTTATTTAACTGCATCAAAAAAAAATATGGTTGTGGATCGTGGTAGTGGTAGGCATCACAAATGGATGATCACATGAATAATGGCCTATCATGTGCTGCTGTCGCGTGGATCTATTATTTAGGTGACTGTCATTTGAAGGTTGGAGATGAGGTCATCTTTTTCTACAACATTGACCAACATTTATGGGAGGTCCTCCATAGGAAGCAAGTTAAATGGGATGACAAAGAGGATGAAGCTGACTCTCCTTGAAGAACTATTTAATTATTTATCTTTGTATTATTTTGATATATTATGTCTGTAACTTAATTACTAATTACCCTCAAGTAACGAACAATTTTTTTTACTTTTGTTTCGGTTTAAACATTGCTAGCAACAGTACAAATATTATTATGTTATATTCTATGTTTGTGGGTTTAATTTTTCTATGCTATATTTATTATTTAGTTATATTCAATGTTGGTTGTTTCCAAATAATATCACTTGGGCTTTCGAAAAAAGCCTGCACTTTAGTGAAGGTGGTTGTTCACCTTTGTAGAACCAAGGGACAATGAAATGTAGAGCTTCATATGCTTGAAGTACATGTAAGTTATTTTTTTTTGTCTACTTTGTGATTCATTTTTATTTACTTATTATATACATTTATTGTTGCAGACCATTGATCCAACACTAACACTTCGTAGTGCATTCCTCTCTACCGATTAAAGTTGTCGAGGCTTATTGTTTGGGATCAGAGACCCTAATTGAAGATGGAACCTCATATGTTATGTGTGTTTGACATTGTACTTTGAATTGTAATTACATTATCAGTCTTTTCAGACAATGTTACATCTTTTTACATTAGTAGCCTTTTCAGCCTGTATTATCTGTTTGAATATTTAAATTAATTTTTTATACATTTTTTATAAGATTATTAATATTTAACAATTAAGAAACCTCAAATCTGATAATGAACACATGTTGATAATATTCAAATAAGAGTATGAGTCTAGGCGTCCGCACGGGCAAAACTCTAGTTGATGCTAAAAGTATAGGTTTAGAAATGTAATGGTTAGTTCCAAACAAAATGTTACAACCAAAAACTCATCCTATTCAAAGTTATATTCAAAATCTATTGTTTTTTCCTTGTCAGAACTGCGTAAATGTGCAAAACATGAAGTTAATATCTCTTTAAAAGTAGTTATTTTCTTTATAAAATGCCTATAATTAATTTTTGTAATTAAGCCATATATAGCAAACAAGGGTAATTTTAGACTTGGTAGGCGAAATTAAAGGGTTGACACTATTTGGTCAATGTCTCCATTAGATGCTTGTGCAACACATCCCCCGAGGCCCCAACTGATAACACCTACAATGAGTGTAGCCTCTTAATGCTCGATTGATACAATAGTGACAGTGTAAAAGGAAACAAAGTTGCACCCTTGTCGTCAACTATTGCTTTTTAACCAGCCAAGTTCTTGGATTGCATAGCCCATTCTACAGGAAAAATTAAATATTCAAACATTGCATGGATTTTTTTCCCCACCTATTACATTCGATTCCCATCCACTATTAATATCCAAACAAAGGCTTAAAATGCATATTTATCAGTCAAAACTAATGTTTCACTGGTGATGAATTGTATAATCTAATAGACTATATACTCTGTTCATCCATTGAACGAAGAAAGTTGTGTCCATTCTTCATTTCCTTTTCTTTCTTCTTTTATAAACCAAAATTTATTCTTTACATGAATTGGGTGTGATATGCATCTTAAAGTGATGCGGTGGATCAATTATGTGGCATCTAAATTAATAGCCAAAAGAAAAGAAATTGAAGCATGTTACATAAAATTGTTATCAAATTATTTCCAACAAATTCAGAAGTGTAACAATATATAGTATTATTTTATGCAACAGCTAATCTTCCAACACCAACGAACTGTTATTGACGACTTCTTTACTCCCAAAACCTTTACATATCAAGTAGAGAAAAAGACTTCCAACTATGGATTCCATAACAGAAATCTCCAAACAATAAGACTAGATAATCTCAAATTAAAATAGATTGACAAATAAGGCCAAACATTAAAGCGTGACACGATAAAATAGCTAATAATTTGAATTGTTCTTTGATTTTCACCGATTACTTTCATCCTAATTTTAGAGAGAAAGAACAGTATCCAAAATACTAAAAAGAACAAAGGAAAGGGAGTTGAAGCATAAAAAACAATTAGCAAATTAAGATATCAAAACGAATGGCATGGTAAGAAACATCTGTCACGTTTTTCGTCTGTGGTATGCAAATCATCAAATTGTAAGTACATGATGTTTGGTGCAGCTCTAATTAAGCAGAAAAAATATTCATCATTAATGGAAAACTAGATTTTGAGGCTTTGTAGTAAATCTTTCTAGTACACTATTCTTTACATAGTAATGAATTATGAAATCAGATACACAATCTAAAATTGATGCATTGTTTAATGCTTCTACAAGTAACTAATGTAACACACAACACAAACAAGAATAACGTTGCCTCTTTGTTATTATAGATTGGGTGAACAACAACACTGTATGTAGAAAGCACACATTGACGTGAATTGCATAAATCACTCACATATTAATGGTCAGAGCCTGGTTTTGGGTTACTTTTCTGGTGGTGTATCATTGTGTGAACCAGGGTTCTCCTTTGACGGTTGAGAGTTACCCTTTGCTAGTTGTTTACTCTCCCAATGACAACTGGGGGGTTGGGGGTGCTTCGTACACCGTTGGTCTTTGATTTTCCCCAATTTCTTTCATCCAAATTTTAGAGAGTTGAGAGAATGAACAAAAATTCGCAGTTAGATTCCATTTGTTTTAGCAAAATGAATAGCTTGGTATTCACATTTTCTCATGTGCAAATTGTACAGGGTTTGGTGCATCTCTCAGCAGAAAAAATATTTTTAGTTAATGGAAACCTAGATTTTATAGCTTTGCATTAGGAAAGATCTTAATTGAACAATCAATAAAGCCCAATTTTATGCATTGAGGTTTTGCCCAATTTAACAAAGGGAATATAGGAAATAAAACAATAAATTATCACTCACAATTCTTTTGATATACCACAATCACAAAGCAGATTAATTAATGTGCCATTATCGATTGATTCAATTTTCCAAGTACACCACAACAATTTACACATATAGCACACTCCATTTCCAATTACATAAATTAGGTCACAAATTAAACTATTTTACAATCAACAGGAGCAACCAACTTTCCAATGGTTTCGTTGGCATGGAGCGCAACATGCAGTGGGTGGCAGTCAAGTTTGAAATGACGAACCTTGGAATGTAACACACCAAACTTGTACCTAAACCCAGCTACCAACGTGGCTCCAAAATCCACGGAACCATGATAATTTCGTTCCGCGGTGATCTCGCTGGCCAAACCGCTAGGTAACGGCCTGCGGGCCATGGCGAACTGGGCCTGGACCGGGGTGATGGTCTGGGCTTGGGTCGAGAAAGGTGGCTGTCTGATCGGAGCGGAGGCGATGGTAAAGTTGTCGAACCAGAGCACTAGGTCGAGGCTCTCGTATCTTATGGAGTACGCGATGTTATGGTTTTGGAGAATGCCCTCGACGTTGAAAGTCGCCGTTAACTCCGACTTGGTCGAGTGTGTGGTGATGATGTTGAACTTGGACACGATGACGGACGTTACCGTGAAAGAGGAGGTGGTAGTTGAAAAGATAACCCACAGAACAAGGAAGAGGATCAGGAAAAAGAAGGCGCTGCATGCAGCGGCGATGGTAGGATAGAAGAGGATGTTGACGTCTGTGTTTAACCTAGGCATGCTTGTGACTGAATTTGTGACGAATGAGTTGATGTGTTTGGCATGGGAATGCTAAATGTTGGAATATTTGAAGGAGATTTGTGAAGAAGGCGTTACGCTGAGGAGTGGATATGGGAGAGTATGGAAATTTGCTACTTTAAGCGGAAATGAGTGTGGGGTTGACAGACAGGTTTAGAGAAAGGGGATTTGGATACACACTGAAAAGTAAGATAGGTTTGTCGTCAACGAGAACAAGAAAGAGACTTCTATTGTGAGGACTGACACAACAAGTTTGCGTGTTTTACTATCTTCTTAACTCTACAAATCTTTAATGCTTGAATATGTTTTATTTTGTATTAAAATAAAGTGTAAATTTGCTTTAAAAAGGTTACTCACCATTGATTGGAAAACCGCATCCTGTACGCTTCAGTGTCAAAACTATAGAGAATCCTGGTTCAAGTATACCATGGGCTTTATGGATTTGTTTATGTTATATATTTTTAATATTTATAGTTATTTTATAAATGTAAACATATAAAATCTTTAATAATATATTCATTATAATTAAATTAAAATTAAATGTGAGCAATTAATAGTCAGGTTTCATTGAACCGGGACTCAAAAATTTAATTGGCTACAAATTGACCAATGAAAAACATACATGAACTACTATTATATTCATATCCATTTTCAATAAGCCAATATTTATCCTATTCGTTTGCGGGTATCCGTAGAGGTTGAGTATATTTTTTCATCCCTAATAGTGGGTCATTTATGTAATCTTTGGATTGCTAGTTAAATCGCGTGAACCACTGTAACATAAAACTGATATAAAAAGTCTACAATGACCAACACTTGGAGGCTCCACTAAGAATGAGTCCTCCCGTTACAGAACAAATGAACGTCAAAAAATAGCCAGTCATGTATATTGTTCTGATAACTTTTTGAATAAATAATTTTTTATTTTCACCCACTTTGGTAAAAAAAATATTAGTTTTTATCTATTTTCATTTTATTAGATTTTCCAATGATCGACAAAAGATTAGTTACTTTAAAATACTAATAATTTACATATGGTAGTCGTACGATTATGTTTAGAATGAGATATTTAAGTGAAATTTTAAACCAATTTAAAGTTTTGAAATGATATCATATTAAATAATTACTATAAATATATCACAAAAAATTTAATAAATCATATATTTTGAATAGAGTTTATAATTATAATAAATTATAACTTATACTTATTGGAGAAAAATTAATTTAAAACTTAATTTTTTTGTCAAATAATTTATATAATTAACTAATTAATAATATAATGAAATATTTATTATTAATAATTTTTTACTGCATTAATATTTTTTATATAAAATTAGACTACTCATAAATTATCTTTGATCAATATTTTAATAAAACTATTTTAAAACTTAAAATAAATTTTTCTTCTTATAATTAAATAATTAATTAGTTTCTTTAAATGATTATCAATATTCTTTTTTATGCAATTTAGGAAAAATTATACTTTTAGTCATCTATTGTTAGAGAGCAGAAGCTGGAGCATTTGACCAATAGAGTCAATAAATTGGAAAGTGCAAAGAAGAAGTTGTTAGAGAGCATGAAGGCTGTTGTGGAAGCTTGTGATGAGATCGAAGCTTCTTACAACATCTTGAGGGCTAAGTATATGGAATTCACCAATGAATTGCACGTGCTGAAGATGGTTGATGAAAAGTTGTCTGATGAAATTTTAGATCTTAATTAAACCTTAACAAATTTCTCACCCAACAACAAACTTTGTATGCCCTCTACAAATAGTTTTATGTGTTGATCCTTACTCTCGATCGGTTGCTATTGGAGGATTTTAGTAATTTAATTATATGGTATAATAAATTAAAATGATTATACATTGTTTTACTTACTCACAACTTTGTATGGATTCAAAGATGATTTTTATTAGATAATTAAATAACTTGGAAAAATTAAAGAAGGAAACATTCGACCACGTAATTTCATATAATAATTTTAACCAAAATTTTGTACAGTTTTGATATTTTCATTGCACTAATTTATTTAAAAACAATAAAATATCAAATAAATGTTCAATGCTAGATAACATATCAATAAAAATATAATTTTTCTGAAATTTGATGTACATAATCAGAAAGATAATATTAAATAATTCAATGGTTGAATTGTTTAATTTTATATTATATAACAAAATTATTAAGTGATATAAGTATAAAAATTTGGCATCTAGAATCAGTTGATCTTTTCCCCATATATATGGTATATGTATGATATATCCAGGGAAGGTGTTGGTTCTTTGTAAAAGTTTTGCAACTCTTAAACCTGCATAAGATACAAAAAAAAGAAGAAGAAAAAAAACAGAAAACACAGCAAACAAATACAGCAGAGTAAGAACCCAAAGATTTATGTGGTTCGGCAATGTGCCTACTTCCACGGAAAAGTGCAGCTCCTCATCATCACATTGATCATGAAAATTATAAGTTCAATACAAGCATCAGCTAGCTTTGATTTCTATTGGTTTCTCTTTTAACAAAACCTCTCTCTCAATCACCTAGCTCACTACCTCCCTTTTGAACTCTCTGATTTCTACAGTTTTTTTTCAGCTTCTCTGTTTTCAGCCTCTTTCAAAACCTCCTCTGCATTACATGATCAAGAATATATATACACTCTAAAAAGCTAGTCCTAGGAACAAAGGCTATGCTTTGGTGCCAAAACTAATTCAGTTATAATAACTGAAAACATTTATGACAACACCACTTTAAAGCTTTATCACTTGTGCCGATTGTAATTTTGAGTCACACACCACAAATCTCTACCTTGACTCTAAATCAGCAAGTGTCTACCTTGTGATTCAGGGCTGCACTTCTACCAATCTGCTTTAGGCATCTTCAAAATTTATCAAGTCCAGACAGTGCTTGAACTTGACACTAGAGAGGGATTTTGTAAACATATCAGCCAGGTTGTCTTCTGTTGAAACCTTTCTCCACCTTCACCTTCTCAGATTCAATCACATCTTTGATAAAGTGTAGTTTCACATCTATGTGCTTTGTCCTCTCATGATACATTTGGTGATTTGCTAAGTGAATGGCACTTTGACTGTCACAGTGAATTGTGACACAAGCTTGTGCTATTCCAAGTTCATTAATCATATCTTTAAGCCAGATTGCTTCCTTCACTCCTTCAGCTAGGGCCATGTATTTTGCTTCAGTTGTTGAAAGAGCAACAACTGATTGTTGATTTGCTTTCCAACTGATTGTTGTACCAAACAAAAGTAAATACATATCCGATTAAGGACTTTCTTGTATCTACATTTCCTGCAAAATCTGCATCTACATAGCCTGTGATTGCTGCCTCGTGTGCCGTCTTCTTGTACCTTAATCCAGCTTTCAAAGATCCATTTAGATACCTTAGTGTCCACTTCACAGCTTCCCAATGTGCACTGCCAGGATCTCCCATGAATCTGCTTATAATACTTACAGCATGAGCCAAGTCAGGTCTGCTGCAAACCATTCCGTACATTATGCTTCCAACACCACTGGCATAGGGTGTTTTATTCATTTTAGACCATTCTTTAGCTGTTTCTGGTGCTTGAATAACTGATAGCTTTGTATGATGACCAAGTGGTGTGCTAACAGGTTTGCTTTGATGCATCCTAAACCTCTCCACCACTTTCTTGAGGTAATTGCTTTGGGACAAGAATAGTTCACCCTTTGCTTTATCTCTATGAATATCAATCCCGAGTATCCTTCTAGCTGACCCTAGATCTTTCATCTCAAATTTTGTATTCAAGCTTTCTTTCAGTTGCCTAATCTCTTCCTTGTTGGCACTTGCTATAAGGATGTCATCCACATACAAGAGAAGGTAAAGAACACACATTTTCCCCTTTTTTAGGATATATACACAACTGTCATATCTATTTCTAATGAAGCCATATCTAATCAAGAACTCATCAAATTTCAGGTACCACATTCGAGGACTTTGCTTCAGTCCATACAAGGACCTTGTTCTCCCCTTCTTCAAAACCTTCAGGCTGGTTCATGTAAATGGTTTCCTTCAGATTTCCATGGAGAAAAGCTGTTTTAACATCCAGCTGTTCAAGTTCCAAATCATACTGATTTACCAAACCAAGTATGATTCTAATTGAGCAATGCTTCACAACTGGTGAAAAAATCTCATTGTAATCAATTCCTTCAACTTGAGTAAAGCCTTTTGCTACCAATCTTGCCTTGAATCTAGACCTTTCTACTTCTGGAATGCCTTCTTTCTTCTTGAAAATCCACTTACATCCAACAGCCTTCTGTTTCTTGGGTTGATCCACAAGTATCCAGGTCTTTTTCTTTCTCAAAGATTCCATTTCTTCACTCATTGCCTGAAGCCACAATTGGCTGTCCTCACTTTCAATTGCTTCCCTCTAGGTCTTTGGTTCTGAATTTTGAATCTCCTCAGCAACACTCAAGGCATAGCAAATAATATCAGCATGACCATACCTCTTTGGAGGCTTTATTACCCTTTTTTCTCTATCTATAGTTAATTGATAATTAGACAAGTCATGCTGAGTAACCAGCTCTTCATTATCTCCAGCTTCTCCTTGATCAGTGTGATCAATAGCATCTCCACTGCCATGATCTAAAATTTTAGAATGCTCCACCTCAAAATTGGAATTCTCACAACTTGAGTTGTTATCCTTTTGCTCCTTACTTAGCATTGTCATTCTGCTCTCATCAAAGGTTACATCCCTGCTGATGATGCATCTTGTCTCACCCGGTTCCAATTTCCACAGCTTGTACCTTTTAACTCCTTCAGGATAGCCAATGAACACACACTTTACAACCATTGCATCCAGCTTTCCTTGTTTAACATGAGCAAAGGCCAGTGATCCAAACACCTTTAATCCTGAATAATCAGGTGGTTCACCACTCCAAGCTTCCATTGGTGTCTTGAAATCTAAGGCTGATGAAGGACATCTATTAATCAAATATGCTGCTGTGTTTGCAGCTTCTCCCCAAAAGGTCTTTGGCAGTCCTGCACTTAGGAGCATGCACCTCATTCTGTTGTGGAGTGTGAGAGACTGTTTTATGCCTTTTGATGCCTATTTTCCTGCAAAACTCATTGAACTGCTCTGAAACAAACTCCAGGCCATTGTCAGTCCTTAAAACTTTGAATTTTGTACCAAGTTGATTTCCAACAAGAGTATGCCATTCTCTGAATTTTTGAAAGGCTTCTGACTTATTTTTCAAAACATACAACCATACTCTTCTTGAGAAATCATCTATGATGGTGAGAAAGTATGAGCTTCCACCATGAATTTTCACTCTAGATGGTCCCCATAAATCTGAATGCACATACTTAAAAGGCCTAGATGAAACATGAATACTCGTGCCAAAGCTTATTCTATGTGATTTACCAAGCACACAATGGTCACAAAATTCAAGTTTATCTAGTTTATCACCACCTAGCAGATTTTGTTTCTCAAGTTCATGTAATCCTCTTTCACTAACATGACCTAATCTCAAATGCCAAAGTTTTGTTTTATCAATCAATGTATTACTAGCTACCGATGCATGTCCAAAAATAGTGGAACCTTCAAGAATAAACAAGCCATTACTTTTATTCTTGTTACCCTTAACTATCATTAAAGATCCATTTGAAATCTTAAGAACACCATTTAAAATTCTAGTTGAATATCCTAGATCATCAAACATGTTTATGGAAATAAGATTTCTTTTGAGTTCTGGAATGTACCTTACATTTTTTAGTAGATACTCTCTGTTATCAAACATCTTCAATCTCACAGTTCCAATGCCTTGTACCTCGTAGGGGTAGTTGTCTCCTAGCAGTACAGCTCCTACTGGTTTCAATTCTAGGGTCTCAAAATAATCCTTTCTCAGGCTGCTGTGATATGAGCATCCAGAATCCATAATTCATTCTGTTTGTGTTTTGTTATTAGAAGCTACTAAAACACCTGCACTCTCATAACCTTCAGAGGCTTCAACTATGTCAGTAGAGTCCAAAGATCCTTTCTTGATCTTGTCTGGGCAGTCTTTCTTGAAATGACCAGTTTTATGACAATTAAAGCATTTGAACTTTGTTTTCTGGCCATTCTTTGAATCCCTTGACCTTGATTTGGACTTCTTTCCTCTTGTTCCCTTCTTTTCACTCTTTCTCCTTGAAATATTCAGGCTTTCACCATTATCCTCAGATTTGGAGTCTTGCTGTTTTTGCATCTCCTTGGTCCTTATTGAGGTCTGGACTTCTTCTAGGGTAATGTCTTGGTCTTTGCCATAAAGAATTGCATCCTTGAAATGTTCAAAGGATTTTGGTAAGCAATTCAGAAACAAAAGAGCTTTATCCTCCTCTTCAAGCTTTACTTCAATATTTTCCAAATCATCAAGAATCTTGTTGAAATCAGTCAATTGTTCAATGGCTGTTCTTGACTCTGTCATCTTGAAGGTGTACAATTGTTGCTTCAAGCATAACCGATTTGCAAGGGACTTTGTCATATACAATGAATCCAGTTTCAACCACATTGAGACTGCTGTCTTTTCTCTTGCAACTTCTCTTAAAGCTTTATCTCCAAGGCATAGAATGATTGCACTTCTTGATCTATCAATCATCTATGATTTCTCCTTTGAGCTTAGAGATTCAAACATCCTTTCTTCTCCTTTAAGAGCTTCTGCACAGCCATGTTGAATCAAGATTGCTTCCATCTTGATTCTCCATAACCCGAAGTCATTTTCCCCTGAAAACTTCTCAATATCGTATTTTGTTGTTCCCATCTTTCTTGATCTTGATTCTTTTCCCCACAGACGGCGCCATTTGTTGGTTCTTTGTAAAAGTTTTGCAACTCTTAAACCTGCACAAGATAAAAAAAAGAAAAAAAAGAAAATACAGGAAACAAATATCGCAGAGCAAGAACCCAAAGATTTTCGTGGTTCGGCAGTGTGCCTACATCCACGGGAAAGTGCAGCTCCTCATCATCACATTGATCATAAAAATTACAAGTTCAATACAAGCAGCATCTAGCTTTGATCTCTTTTGGTTTCTCTTTTAACAAAACCTCTCTCTCAATCACCTAGCTCACTACCTCCCTTTTGAACTCTCTGATTTCTGCAATTTTTTTCCAACTTCTCTGTTTTCAGCCTCTTTCAAAACCCCCTCTACATTACATGATCAAGAATATATATACACTCTAAAAAGCTAGTCCTAGGAACAAAGGCTATGCTTTGGTGCCAAAACTAATTCAATTATAATAACTAAAAACATTTATGACAACACTACTTTAAAGCCTTCTCACTTGTACCAATTGTGATTTTGAGTCACACACCACACCACAGAAGGAATCATTTTTACGTGAGAATAAGAGGAATAAATATCCACTTCTAAATCTTATAGAATAGATGGTTAATATTAAAAGTGATATAAGTCATTTTTTTATAAAAAAAATCACAACTTTTTGAGTGTTTGAATTATATTAAATCTTGAGTCAAAATTTTAATATATATATATATATATATATATATATATATATATATATATATATTGATTGATTGTGTAATTTCAAAAGAAATAGTAACGAAATAAAAAAAAAAAGCACGAGGAGAAAGACTACGAAATAACTAGGCCATGGGCAAGTTTTACCTCTAGCTCTCTTATTATTAACATTTTTAAGCCTCACTTATTTAACTTCTATTAGAGAAATAGACAAATACAAAAAAAAAAAAAAAAAAAGCTTGAACACGATCTTATTAATATATCATCTTCCTCCAATTTCCAATTTCAAATGAATTTATGTATTATCAAAGACAAAGCCAGTGCAATGCCACACGGAGTAGCACTAAACCGTTTTGCTATTTTCTGATTACTTGTTATACAAAGCCAATAAAAGTAGAAATAAATACATACTCTGATTATATTTCAATTAAGCAGCAGGAATTGACGAGAACCAGAAAAAATAAGGAACATGAGAAATAAGTTATAACTTAAATAACCGGTTATGAAACTAAGTTTAACCCTAACCATTTCTTTAATAAAATAAATATTTTTATAACCAGTCTATTAATACTGGTTATTGTTGAATATATTTTGGTTCAATTATTTCCACGCAAAAGATAATATAATTTTATTGTTCTTTATATTATATAAGTTTTTCTGTTTGAAAATAATACAAGGTAACATCTTTTGCATTTTATTAGACAAATTAATCTCTATAAGGAGGTTTAGTTTAGTTCATTAAATAAAGTATGTGAGTGTTTATAAATCTTTTCATATCATCATTCTTACGGATTAAAAAAACAAAAAAAAAAGTTAATTTCAACTATATCACCATAAATAGTAGTACCACACTACCACCCTTGAATGGGTACTTAAGGAGTATCAATTAAAAATCCTTTCAGATGGTATAATGGTAAGATTAAATTTTCAACAAAATGTATTTCTATATAATTCTTAATCACTAAAAATATAATCCTTGATCACTAATGTCTGAATTTAAAGGATGGGGAACATTTGGTGTAAGGTTTTATTATCATCCTACTTGACAAATATATGGAATATATTTATTAAATGTTTAAAATATTTTTTTAGTACATAAATGTTTTAGTATATTTAAAATACGGATGTGAAGGGGATGGGGTGGGGGCAGGGAGTACTCCCCCGCTCCCCGTCCCCGATCCCCGTCGCGGGAAAATTTTTTCCCCGAACCTGATTTTTTTAAAAAAATATTAATTTCAAATTTTAATACAGATAAATTTAAAAAGAACTTAAAAAGTCTCATTAACATAATATTCAAAATCAAATTATCCATGTTAAACACAAATAGATAAATATGGACAACTAATTTAATTTGAAATAATACAAATATAATGTTCAACAATAATACAAATAGTTCAAACTACAAATATATTTTTTTTTTGTAATATTTTGAACAACCAACAAGTTTGACGTCCTCCAATTTAGCAACCAAGTAAAACATATGGATCTATACTTTTGTTTGCCTTCTCCTTCCTAGTCCTTAGCAAACCAACCTTCTACAAATGCTTTATGAATATAGCTTTCAAAACACCACAAGAAGAAAAATAGAGACAAACAAAACAAATATCTTGCGCTTGCAAAAGAAAATACCCCATTAAATTCAAACTAGAATTTTGTGTAACACTTTTTATGCCTATTCATAAGTTTTACTAAAAGCGCATATTGGATTAAGGTACACTAGATTAGATTTCAATACATCATAGAGCTATTAAAAATATGGATTCGTTTAAAATAAGTCTACATGAGTTTAGAGTTGTTGCAGCCAATCAACCAGGAATCATGATATATAATACCTTGATCAACCAATCAACAATATAAATATAAGAGTAGCATAAATATCAAATTGAAATAGATAAAATTAGATAAAAAATACATAAAATGCCAATGGAAAAATATATAAAAAAGATTAAAGTGAATTACTAAAAGTTAGATTGACCTGGAGTATTTAGATTTTTAGTAACTGAAATATCTTAATTATATTATTTCATAAAAATAATTTAAGAATTTAGTCTAAAGAACATAATCTAACTTATTTATAGCTAGGAGCCAAGATGTAAGTTACTTTGAATGTGCTAGGAAATCTTTGGGTGTAATTCAAAGAGAATTGATCTAATTAGTTCCATATTTTGGTCAATTATTAGTGAAAATAGATAAATTAATAATCATTTCATTTTTCAATATCCACGAATTCATGTAATGGTCAAGTATAATTATGGCAAAAAAAGACAAGAAGAAACAAACAGGAAAACAACTAAGCCCCAAATTATATATTATCAATAATGGACCATGGGCATAACTTGTAATATTATCCATGAATATTAATTCACAAAAAAAAAGATCTTTCAAAGCAAACTTGGGTTTGAACTCAAAACTCAAATTCGAGCAACCAACTAATCAAAGAAAATACAAAATTAAAACTTTCAAATGTAAAATATAATTCCGAAATTATCAAGCAAAGCCATAGGAGAAAAAAAAGCAAGGAAGGCGATGTGTAGCAAACAAATCCATTGGCAGGAAGATAGTAGCCAACACTTACACTCTAAGGTGATCAACGACAACTGGTGATGAGACTGGGTGGCGATGGTGCGGTTTGAGGAGAAGTGAACAGCGCGACGCAATCTAGAGCGAGAAGTGAAGTGAACGAGTTATTTGAGGGTTTGAGTTTTGAGAGGACTATGTTGTTAGAGTTTCTTAAAATATAAGGACAATTTTGTAATTTCCTTAAATAGGGGATCCGTGGGATGGGAGAAATGATCCACGTCCCCATTCCCGCCGTGCCCGTGGAGAAATATTTGTCCCCGTCTCTGTTAGGGAAAAATTCCTATCTATGGGACCCCGAACAAGGCAGTCCCCGCAGGGATCCCCATTTAGGGTACAAATTAACACTCCTAATTTAAAAAAGTATTAATTAATTTTAATATTTCAAATAATATATTTATTAATAACTTAAACACATTTGTTACCATTTACCTTTTCTGTAATTATCATTTTGTTGCACAGGTTAAATTATTATTTTGGTTTCTCTTTATATTTAATTTGATCCATATTTATTATTATTATTTTTTATTTAATCCTCTAATTTTCAAATGGAGTTTATAGTTCTTTTTCCATCTAATTGATACTAATGACGTTAACTCTCAGGGACACACATAAATTTCACATCTTTTGTTTTCTTTTATATGTCTTAACCCTATGGTTCGTTAATTAGAGGAAAATGGTTGAGATTCTGATTAATTTGGAATTCAATCAATAGGTAAGTAAAGTCTGACCTAAAATTATTTTCGTCAAGATTCGAACTTAAATAATAGCTAAACGATTTAACCTTAACTTTAACATATTAATCACTTGTGTCTAATTATTTAATT
This sequence comes from Glycine soja, assembly GCF_004193775.1. NCBI lineage: Eukaryota > Viridiplantae > Streptophyta > Magnoliopsida > Fabales > Fabaceae > Glycine > Glycine soja. The sequence continues at coordinate 9,403,462 of NC_041011.1, forward strand.
TTTAATTTTTTTGTTTGTTAACGTTGTTGATATCTATTAGAAAGAAACACCAACAATTAATGAATTTTTAAAATTAAGGGACAAAATTGGACCTTTTAATAATAAGGATATCAAATTGACCAAATTAACAAGAAAAAGGAGTAAGAGTTATAAGGTTGACTTGGGCCGCGGGTAGAAGGAAGAATGGGGGAGAGAGAGCTCTTGGTTTCAAATTTCTTCCACTAAAAAAATGATAAACTAAATATTAATATTAACCTATAAAAAAAATACAATGAGGGATTGAAAATCTAGTATAACCTATTTTTTTATTAATAATTTACTAAAACATGTCAATTGTGGACAAAAAATGAATGAAAATAGAAGTCAATCTTTTAATTTGCTAGATAACTATTTCTACATGTGTGAAGTATTTGCAGCTTACATACTTAAAGGCCTAAATGTCACCATAATCATATTTATTGAATATTACTCTCATTAATGCAAGTTACAATAGCTTAATTAAACTTCGCCCATGGTTTTACATATTTGTAACTCTCTAGCATTAAACAATAAACAATTCCATAAAACAATCAGCGCGCATGTGTATAGTGGAAACTGGATCCCCTATAGTTTTACACTGAAGCGTACAAGATGTGGTTTTACATCTAATGGTGAGTAAATTTTTAAACCAAATTTATACTTTATTTTAATACAAAATAAAACATTTTAAAGGGTTGAGATTTGTACAATTAAGAAGATAGAAATTAAACACACAAACTTGTGTCAGCGCTCCTCACAATATTTGACGAGAAACCTATGTTAGTGAGCCCCACACTCTTTTCCGCTCAAAGGACCAAATTCCTCACTCCCCAGCCTCCACTTCGCAGCATAATTCCCTTCTTCAGAATTCCCCTACAAATACCCACAATTCACTTTTCCATTGCAAACCCTTCATCACTTCTTAGTCACAATCATGCCTAGGGAAAACCCTGATTACGAGCTCTTCTTTTGCCGCATGGCTGCCACATGCATTGCCTTCCTAATCATTATCCTAATCTTTGTTCTGTGTATTATCTTTTCAACTTACACACCCTCCTTCACAGTCACGTCGATCACCGTCTCCAAATTCAACGTCACCACTCACGCAGAGGAGTTAACGGCGACTTTCAACGTTGAGGGCATTCTTGAAAACCCTAACCTGGCGTACTCCATAAGGTACCAGAGCCTGGACCTCGCGCTCTGGTTCGACAACTTCACCATCGCCTCCACTACAATCAAACAACCACCATTCTCCACCCAAGGCCAGACCGACACCCCAGTTCGGGCCCAGTTTGCCATGGCCCGCAGGTGGTTACCTAGCGGCTTGGCCAGTGAAATTGTGGCGCAACGAAATTATCATGGTTCAGTGGATTTTGGAGCCACATTGGTTGCTCGGTTCAGGTACAAATTTGGCGTGTTGCACTCCAAGAAGGTTCATCATTTCAAGCTTTATTGTCATCCGTTGCATGTTGCATTCCATTCTAACAGTACTACGGGAAAGTTGGTTGCTCTTGTTGATTGTAAATCAGTTTAAGTTGTGACCGAATTCATGTAATTGGAAATGGAGTGTGGTGTATGTTTAAATTATTGTGGTGTATTTGGAAAGTTAATAATTTGCATTAATTAATCTTATTTTTGAGATTGTGGTATACTTCAGGAATTGTGAGTGATAATTAAACATTATTTACCGTGTTTTGTTAGGAATGAATTCTAATATTTTGTATTGCCTTTGTTAAATTGGGAAAAATCCTAATACACATTTTTTAAAGCATAATGTATATTTTTTATATATATCAATTCGTAAAATATAATTTGATCAAATAAATTTGTATTAATATTTGATTAATAATGAATTTATTAGTATTAATTAATTTATTATATTAACTTACTGACATTAATCTATTAATTAATTAACCCTGAATGTATCTATAATTATATATAAAAAATAGGATGTTTTGGTCCACACATTTTTATATTTATTTTATCTCCCTAACTACATTCATAAATTATTATTTTATCTCTTCAACAATCTTCACAAATCACCCCTACGCGTGCGAAATATTTGCAACTTACATGGTTAAAGGCCTAAATACCCCATAATAATATTTATTCAATATAATTCTCATTAATTCAGGTTACAATAGCTTATTTAAACTTTTCCCATGGTATGATAAAATAAAAAAAATAACCTTTTCCGATGGTTTTACATTTTTTTTAATTAACTCTTAGCGTTCCTCAAATAAATAAACCTGAAGAAACAATTCCATAAAACACACGAGTATACAAGGACGGATCCAGACTAAGATGAGAGGGAGCCAACCTCCAAAAATAAAATTTATCTAGCAATTATATTTCATCAATTTTTATATAATTTTTTTTATAATTTGATGTTCCAATATGTTAAATATTTACATTAATAATCTATTAAAACACAAAATGTATTTCTTATATTTCATGAAAATAAATTAATAATTAAGCTTATACTAATTTTTTAATAATTTTCTTTTCAATATATAATAACGAATACTCAATAAATATTTTGTCTTTCATCTTATGAAGTGTAATATTTATTACTAAAACATTAAATATCATATTTGAAAATTCTTTTCTTTTGTGTGGTGTTAATATCTTTCAACTTTTGTCTTTTGCCAATGTTGTAGCCACACCACTGTTGTTATTGTGTGTTTTCAAAATTTGAACATTACAACAATCTCTAATCAATCTAATAACACTTGTTTATCTGAGATTTAGAAAATAAGAATTCTTTTGATTGTAAGAAATAAAGTTTAACAATATATTAACAAACTAAAGAAAACTAATTATATAATAACTAAAATTTTGATGAAATATAATATTTAGATAAAATTTCTTTAAAAACATAAAATTACTATTGATTTTATAATTTAAAAAAGTTACAAGATAAAACTTATTATATAATAACTAAAATTTGATAAAATATAACATTTTTTGAGATAAGATTTCTTTTAAAGAAAGATTAATATTAATTTTATAATCTAAAAAGAAGTTAAGAAATAAAAATAATTATATAATAAAAATATAATAATATTTAGTTTCAAATCAGATTTTTTATTACCAAAGTCTAATTTAATTAGTTGAGGAGGATGCCTGAGTGTTACTAAAACTCTTCATACTTTCTTTGATTTCTATGGGAAAAAAACAAATCAGATTTTTTTTCTGAACAAAAATTAGATGGGGGCTCCCCATAACGTAGGTCCGCGGTCGCCCCTGCGAGTATAGTAGATCTGAATCCTCTATAGTTTTACACTGAAGCGTACAAGATGCAATTTTTCATCTAATGGGGAGTAAGTTTTCTAACCAAATTTACTCTTTATTATAATATAAAGATAGAAAATTTTAAAGGGTTGAGACTTGTGCAGTTAAGAAGATAGTAAATATAACACACAAACTCTGTCAGGTACGAGAGCCTGGACCTCGTACTCTGGCACGACAACTTCACCATTGCCTTGGCTCCGATCAAACAGCTTTACCATTCTCGACCCGAGGCCAGATCGACACTTCGGTCGAATCCCAGTTTGCCATTGCCCATAGGCGGTTACCTAGCGGCTTGGTCGGCGAAATTGTGGCGAAGTGAAATTATCATGGTTTGGTAGATTTTGGAGCCACGTTGGTCCCTCGATTTAGGTACAAGTTTGGTGTCTTGCGTTCCAAGAAGGTTTGCCTTTTCACTCTTGAGTGTCACCTTTGCATGTTGCACTCCATTCTGACAACACCAAAAATTTTGTTGCTCTTGTTGATTGTAAGGCTGTCTAGTTTTTGACCAAATTCCTAACAACAAGGCACTTGAGTGTGCCGTGTAATTAAACTGTGGTGGTGTACATGGAGAATTGATAGTTTCATTTAAAAATCTGATTTGAAATTATAGTGTACCTGAAGAATAATGGGAGTGATAAACAACATTTATTGTGCTGTTTTGTTTGGAATGATAAGGTTTTAGTACCTTGTATTCACTTTGTTAAATTGGGCAAATCCCTAATAGACAAAATTGAGCATTATGTGTGATTGATTGTTGTTTACTAAATAAGGATAAAGTCTAAGGTATTGGGGTGATGGCTTGAATTTAAAGGATTGGGAAGTTTTGGTGTAAAGTTTTATAATCATCCTAATGAAGAAATATATGGAATATATTTATTAAATGTCTAAAATATTTTTTTTTGGTACATTATGCTTTTTCTGGGTACATTAATGGTTTAATATATTTAAAAACAAGTATTAATTAATTTTAATATTTTAAATAATATATTAATTAATAAATTAAACACATTTGTTAGAATTTACTTTTTTTGTTGCATAGCTTAAATTATTTTTTGGTTGCTCTTTATATTTATTGTGATCCATATTTATTATTAAGAAATTCGATTGGATCCTATACTTTTCAAATGGAGTCAATATATACTTTTCCATCTAATTGATACTAATTTGGTTAACTCTGAGGGACACATGTCAATTTCACATTTTTTGTTTGTTAATATTGTCCATATCTATTAGATAGAAACACTAACAATGAATGAATTTTAAAAATTAAAGGATTATATTGAACTTTTTAATAATAAAGATATCAAATTGAATAAATTGATAAAAAAAATTAAAAATTATAAAGTTGACTTGGTGGTGAAATGAAGAAGGGAAGAGAGAAAAATTGTGGGTTCAAATCTCTTTCACTAACAAAAATTAACAAATTACTAACATTGACCTATAAAAAAATAAAAAGAAAGGTTAAAAATGTAATTTAATCTATTTTTATTTATTAAGAATTTGCTAAAACATGTCAATTGCGGAAAACAATTTTGGACAAACAATTAATGAAAATAGAAGTCAATTTTTTAATTTGCCAGTTAATTATTTCTACATGTGTGAAGTATTTGCAGTTTATGTAGTGAAAGGCCTAAATCTCACCATAATCCTATTTATTGAATATTACTCTCATTAATGCAAGTCACAATAGCTTAATTAAACTTCGCCCACATTTTACATTTTTTTTTAACTTTAATAAACAATTCCATAAAACAATCAGTGCCCATGTGTATAGTGGAAACTGGATCCCCTATAGTTTTACACGGAAGCGTACAAGATGTGGTTTTCCATCTAATGGTGAGTAAATTTTAAAACCAAATCTATACTTTATTTTAATACAAAATAAAACATTTTTACAGGGTTGAGATTTGTGTAGTTAAGAAGATAGTAGTTAAACACACAAACTTGTGTCGGCACTCCTCACAATACTTGACGATAAATCTTCTTCAGAATTCCCCTACAAATACAGTTAAAACTCTATAAATTAATAAGGTCAGGACCAGAGAAATTTATTAATTTAGAGAGTTATTAATTTATTGATAAATTAATAATTATTAATTTAAAGATTTTTAAAGTAATTATACTGTACATACCAAACAAAAAGACAAATTAGTCTATGCCTCTTAGAATTACATTGTAGCGAACCTTCAGACTCAACGTAAATTAGTAACTACTGTGTTCATATGCATTAGAAATCAATAATGACTTTTGAAGTACAGTAAATGTAAACAAGAGGAACAAATGTGTTCAATGTATTCTTAAGCAAGTTTGACATATATAAATTACATGAATGTGTTACAGTATTCAAATCATATCTCACAAGATGGCTTCTCATCTAAAAGGTGTTGCAAAATCAACTTTGTTAGATCAAATACGTAAGGAGTTGTGTGAGTACAAGAGAGATAATCCTGCAAGCACACAAAAAGACTTGCAGAGATGGCTTGAGGGAAAATTTGAGTTGAAAGTTAGTCAAGGAACAATATCAAACACACTTAAGCGGTCAGATGACTATCTCTCTGCTGAAATAGAAAAGGGAAGAGCAGAGATCAAAAGACACAAACCAGCAAAATATCCTGACATGGAGAAGGTTGTTTATGAGTGGTTTCTCCAGCATCAAGAGCGTGTGAATATTATAAGAGAATTAATTTTGCAGAAGACAAGAGATACAATGAAACTCGTGTACCCTCATGATGATTCAGATTTTAACTTCTCTATAGGATGGCTTGGGAAATTCAAGCACCGACATGGCATAAAGTCATTTCGTCGTTTTGGCGAGAGTGGGTCTGTTGATGTACAAGACATGGAGCAGAAATTGGTATCGATTCGGGAGAAAATTGATCAGTTCCCTATAAAGATGTTTTCAATATGGATGAAACTGGGTTGTTTTATAGGTTACAAGCTGATCATTCACTGGCAACAAAACAACTTGAAGGAAGAAAATAAAATAAAGAAAGGCTGACGGTAGTTATTTGTTGCAATGAAAATGGCTCTGAAAAAATCCCTCTATGGATTATTGGGAAATATGCAAAGCCTCGTTGCTTCAAGAATGTCAACATGAATAGCTTGGATTGTCAGTATCGAGCTAACAAAAAAGCATGGATGACTAGTGTGCTTTTTGATGAATATGTTCGTTCATTTGACCAAATGATGCATGGTAGAAGAGTTCTACTTGTGGTGGATAATTGTCCAGCACATCCGAGAAATATTGAAGGGCTAAGAAACGTTGAGTTGTTCTTCTTGCCACCCAACATGACATCAAAGATTCAACCTTGGGGTGCTGGGATAATAAGAGCTTTCAAGATGCATTACCGTAGAAGGTTTTACCGCAAAATATTGGAAGGTTATGAGGTGGGACAATCTGATCCAGGGAAGATAAATGTCCTTGATGCTATCAATTTAGAAATCCCATCTTGGACGATAGATGTTCAAAAAGAAACAATAACGAATTGCTTTCGACATTGTAAAATTCGTTCAGCTAGTGACGTTGCAAGAAATTTGGATGAATCCACTTTTGATGAAGAAACTCAAGACCTCGAGACTATGATCAATCAATGTGGCTATTGTAATAAGATGGATATCGACAATCTAATGAACTACCCAGGTGAAAATGAAGCATGTTCAGAGGTTCAGAGTTTAGAAGATATTGTAGGTACTATCATTGAGAACAATGCAGAGGATGACAACGAAGATGATACAGTGTCTTTGAAGCCTGTTACGCGAAAGGAAGCACTTATGACATCGAACACTCTTCACAACTTTATGATACAATACAAAAATACAACACCTGAGCTATTGGATGCAATAAGAAAAGTTAGAGATTAGCTCCAAATAGACTTGAACTTTAAAGGAAAACATACAACTATTGAATCATATTTCAATAGAGTGTAATATTTTTTTTTTCAATTTCTATGAATTATTAATTTATGATTTTCTTGGAACCGAAAATTATAAAGGGATCTCACGAAAAATTATTATCTTATTATTTTATTGAGTTTTTCAATTTTTTACATTGGGCCAAGTCGGGACCGGACAAATTTATTATTTTAGAGAGTTTATTAATTTACCGAGTATTAATTTAAAGAGTTTCTACTGTATCCACATTTCACTTTTCCATTGCAAACCCATCATCACTTTCTTAGTCACAAATTCAGTCACAATCATGCCTAGGGAAAACCTTGACTATAAGCTCTTCTGTTGCCTCGTGGCCACCACATGCAGTGCCTTTTTTTTTATCAGGATCCTAATCTTTATTCTTTGTATTATCTTTTCAACTTATGCACCCTCCTTCAGAGTGATGTCCATCACCATCTCCAAATTCAACGTCACCACTCACGCGGAGGAGTTAACGACGACTTTCAACATCAAGGGCATTCTGGAAAACCCTAACTTGGCATACTCTGTAAGGTACTAGAGCCTCAACCTCGCGCTCTGGTTTGACAGCTTCACCATTGCCTCCGCTACAATCAAACAACTACCATTCTCCATCCAAGGCCAGACTGACACCCCGGTCCGGGTCCAGTTTGCCATGGCTCGCAGGCGGTTACCTAGCAGCTTGGCCAGTGTAATTGTGGCACAACAAAATTATCATGGTTCGGTGGATTTTGGAGTCACAATGGTTGTGCGGTTCAGGTACAAATTTGGTGTCTAGCACTCCAAGAAGGTTTGCCATTTAAGCTTTGGTGTCTTGCACTCTTGTTCATTGTAAAGTAGTTTAATTTTTAACTGAAATCATGTAATTGGAAATGGAGTATGGTGTATGTGTAAATTGTTGTGGTGTACCTGACGAATTAATAATGTACATTAATTAATCTGATTTGTGATTGTGGTGTACCTAAAGAATTCTAAGTGGTAATTAAACATTATTTACTTTGCGTCTTTTGTTAGGAATAATAAGATTTTGATATCCTGTATTTGCTTTGTTAATTTAGAAAAAAACCCTAATAAAGAAAATTGGGCATTGTTATTTACTAAACAAGGATATATTTTCTGCTTAGAGATGCACCAAACAATTGTGTGCTAATTTCTACTTACATTGTTGTCATTCACCCTATCTATAGTAATAAGGAGGCAACGATATTCTTTTTGTGTTGTGTTGTGTGCTATATTAGTTACTTGTAGATGCATTAAACAATTTAGAGATTTTAGATTATTTATCTGATTTCATGATTCATTACTATGCAAAGAATAGTGTAATAAAGCTTTGAATATTACTACAAGCTACAAAGCTTTAAAATCTAGTTTTCCATTTATGATGATATTTTTTGCTTAAAGTTACACCAAACATCTTATACGTACAATTTGCTAATTTGCACACCAAACACTATTGAAAATGTGATAGATGTTTCTTACCAAGTTATTTGTTTTGCTGAACAAATGGACTGTAATTTCTATCTTAATTTGATATCTTTTTAATGTTTTAATTCTCTTTCCTTTATTCTTTTCAGTATTTTGACATTACTGTTCATTCTCTAAAATTGGGATGAAAGAAATTGGTGAAATCAATGACAATTGTAAAATTGTCTGTCAAATGGGAAAAGTTGTGTCTTCCAAAGAAAAGTGGGGATCTTGGAATTAAGAACTATGTAATTTCAGTTTGCTGGGAAAGTGGAAATGATAGGTTATCTACCATGATTTCTGATTTGTTAAGTGTAATTAGATATTTATACTGATAGTTAGATAATTAGAAATTAAACTCAATCATATTTAATTATGTTTATAAGTCTCAGGCAATGAGTGTTGTGAATGTTTGGCCTTCTTATGAATTGCAACAAATCTTGTTACCTATCTTACCACCAAATTACATGAAGGGAACATTTCTGTTGTAAGAAACATCAACATCTGGCAAGACACCGATTATCTCACTCCTATCATTGGAGCTGTTCTAGCAGACGGTTACTGTGATTGATACTGGACAATTGTTGTTTTCTCTGCGATTTATTTCATTGTAATAACTAATAAAATCAGATAACCTTCTTTTCCTAGTCAAATGTTTTTTCACACACATCTCTCTCTTAATTGTCCATTAGTATGACATTTATGAAAGTTAAACAATATAAGCACCCTTGATTCTGTTTTGGATCAGCCATATCATATAATTAATGAATTTAATTATTTATGTACCGACAATGTCCTCCAATCATGGATTATCATGTCATAAGATGCCAAAAGTGATTTCTAATTGGTTAAGAGACACTAAGAGTGAATCAAAATTGAACTCATACTCAATTACATATATGCTTTGTTGTTTAATTGTCTTTTCATGTTGTAATGCGTGATGTGGCTACTCTATGCAGGGTATGTGTACTTTGACACTTTTTGCTGCATCTTTACCAGCATTGAAGCTTGCTGAATGTTCAGGTTTTGTATGCCCTTCAGCTACTCCATGTGTGTGCCATCTTTTGGGGAAAATGTATGAAACCAGCTCTAATGTTACATAAGTTTGAAGTGTAGGGTCTAACTAGTCACTTACAAATTAGCTATATATACCTTCAGGCTTTAGGACTTCCTTGGCACACCTAGTAATGCCTGATAGGATGGGATAACTAATTTTTCTGATGTTTGGAACACATGACCAATTGCAGAACATTACCCACTTCCCTCCTTCAAGTTTTGTATGACACCAATGCTGATATATATATATATATATATATATATATATATATATATATATATATATATATATATATATATATATATATATATATATATATATATATATTGGATTGTGATGATTTTACTGTTTTTCTATATGAATTATTTTTAGGAGTTTTATTTACTTATTCAGGTGAGTTAAGGTAATTATGGCAGAATTAAAGTCCATGTTGAATACTATATGGGTCAGGGTTTATCATCTATATGCTGGATCGAGTAGTCTCAGAATAATTAAGAAGGGGGGTTGAATTAATTATGAATGTGTCTTGACTAATTAAAAAATTTATCCTTCTTAATGTTACTAGATTCAATTAGGCTTTACTATTAAGTTATGAGAAAGTAAAGAACAGAAACAATAACTTAGACAAAAGTAAAGCGGAAATAAAAAGTGCACAGCGGAAAAATAAAGAGTGTAGAGAAGAAGAAAACAAACACAAGTTTTTATACTGGTTCGGCAACAACCCGTGCCTACATCCAGTCCCCAAGCAACCACCGGTTCTTGAGATTTTCAATAATCTTGCAAAATCCTTTACAAGCAAAGATTCACAAGGGATGTACGCTCCCTTGTTCTCTTTGAACAACCAAGTGGATGTATGCTCCATTTGAACTGATCCACAAGAGATGTACCCTCTCTTGTTCTCAGTATAACAACCCAAGTAGATGTACGCTCTATTTGTACCACAAAGGATGTACACTCCAATGTGTTAAAACAAAGAATTCTTAGGCGGTTAGTCCCTTGAATCTTTGTAAGGGGAAACAAAAGATATCTCAGGCGGTTAATCCTTTGAAATCTTTTGTTTAGAGGGAGAGGGAAGAATCAAAAGAACTCTCAGGCGGTTAGTCCTTTGAATCTTTTGTCAAAAGGAAGAAGGGATGAAAAGATAGCACACTTTTATTTTCTGCAGAATTTCCACTTGCAGAAAAACAAAGTTTTGAAACAAAGTTTAGAAAGCTTTTTGGTAAAGAAAAAGCAATGGGCAATGGTTAGAGAAATATTGTGAAAAAGAATTGTTTGGAAGAATATCATATATGTATATTGAATGTGTGCCAAAGTCATTTTTATAGACTCTTCATGTCTGGTCAAAGAAACCATTGAAAGAGTAATGACTTTTGAGAAAACCATGTTAAGAGTTATAACTCTTAAATTTTTCTTCAAAACTGTTCACTGGTAATCTATTACCACAAATGTGTAATCGATTACACAATGAATTTTATGAAAAGTTGTGACTCTTCACAATTGGATTTGAATTCCAACATTCAGATTCACTTGTAATCGATTACTAATATAGTGTAATCGATTACACTGTTTGAAAATCATTTTGGAACGTTGCAAACCATTTGAAAACATTTTGAAACCAAGTTGATCACTGGTAATCAATTACTAGAGAGTAATCACTCTGGTAACTTAGAAAATTTGAGAAAATTCTTTTGTAAAACAAAACTGCGCTATTTGGTTTTTAAAAAAATCTTTTAATACTTATCCTATATGAAGTCTTGACTTGTTGCTTCTTGATTTCTTCTCTTGAATCTTGAATTGGATTCTTGATGCTTGATCTTGAAGTCTTGAATCAATTACTTGGGCTTTTGACATCATCAAAATTGCTTGGTTCATCATCATGAAGCTTGCTTCTACACTATATAATATATTACTATGTTATTTCTAATGTTTATTTGATGTGGTATACAGAAGGTCAATGGAGATGTTGAATCATTTTGTATGTATGTATGTGTTAGCCAATTAGTTATGATAGTTTAGTAATCCATTAGGTAGTTAGAAGTTTCCTATCCATTAGCCAGTTAGTTGAGAGGTAGATTTTGAGGCAATTCAAGTTGTTGTAGGAGACTCCAGGCCTCTTGACAGTCCTGATCGAGAATCATTTGTACTATTTTCTTTTAATAGAAGCTTATTTTTTTTCTTCCTACAATTCTGATTCAGTTTCTATCAGTATGTATGTGTATTCAATGTTTATTTAACCATCAATGTTATCATAAACAGGAAGCCTAATAACGCCTTAAAATGGAAGGAAGGAAAATGGTTTAATATACCATCAGAATTAAGAGGAAATCTTCAATGTGGTCATTTTTGAAGTTAATTACATGCATCATCCAATTAGTGACAAATGAGAGAGTTTATGCTCTACTCTGCAAATCATTCATTCGCAAGCCTCCTTGAAATCGATCTGCGAGAGAGTTTATGGTACTTTCTCTCCTTTTGTCATTCTCAATTTGTGACAAATGATTCTGCAATGTCTTTGATTAAAAGACGAAAATAATTCCAAATTTCTATCTTGATTTCTATCGTTCAATTTTGGTCAATTGTGTCATCCAATGTAATCAAGAATGCTAATTTTGTGGCAAAAGATTGCATCATTTGAAAATTAAAGGTCTGGTATCTGTTTATTTTGTGAAAATTCTGCTGTGGAAGGTAGATTTCCAGCATAGTCCATTACCCTTTGATTCCAAAGGTCAATAAGGTAATGCCTCATGAGGTTATTTAGCTTTGGCATTTGGCTTTTGTATTTTGATAAATCCTCTAATTTCTAGGCATGGTTTGGATGAATTTTCAATTTATATTTCTATTTATAATAAATGAATGCGTATATATGCTATACATTTTAGTTCAAAAGAGAGCATCTTCTACTTGTAGGACTCGGACACTTACTTTTGCACTAAAACTGTGATCTGGTTGTGCCAACTGCTAAAGAGAAGACACCATTAATACCTTATTAGCTCTCAAAGTGAACAAAAAGGCAAAGAATTTACACGTACATTCCAATTATACAACCTCAAATATTTTTAGAAATTAATAACCAATTTACTTGTCAGTTCCATCTTATTTTGACTATGATTTGGATTAATCAAAACAAGAAATCGCACTCTCCTCCCTCAAGAATTATTTAAACTACATTATCACTATCTCTTATTTTAAAAATTATAGTCACTATCTTAAAAGATTAATATGTACTATAATTATATTGACTCTTTCCTATGGCCATGTCAGGAAAGCGTTGGGAAACATGTTTGTAAGGAAATTTATAGATCATGAAAGGACATTTTGTAAAGATATCTTTGTGCTTGTTCTCTTGTCTGTTATCCAATTTTATATCTTCTAATTAAATATATTGCATTCTGGTCTGAGCTGACAAAATTACTAAACAAGCTTCTTTTGTGTTCTTGATCCAAAACTAATAGAGGTACTGAATGCTTTAATTGACACTTGACAGTATTGATTTTTCTATGTTAATTATACTAAAATATTTTGGTACTGTTTTTGCTTTTGGCAGAGTGGATTAGATGCAGAAGATACCAAACAAAGCACGGCTGATATGACAACTTTTGTGAGTGCCTAACAAATCTTTACTAGCTAATTTTTAATTTGAAACACAAAATTAACAGTACGCGTAGTTAAGATTTGAGATTGTAAAGTTATGAAATTTCGTGTATCTGTGATAGGAAACCATCTTAATCATGACAGCAAGTCACTTGTCACATTGCCATTTGATCAATCTCAGTAATTTTCAATATTTTTTCTTGCATACTTTGTTCTTTCATTACCACAAAATAAAATTTGTCATTGCTTGAGAAATACTGGAAAAGTTAATGTTTTATATTCCATTTCATTTAACTCTTGTTTGTGATAGACATTTAGTTCGAGTTCCCTGTGAATAACTTGATTTGCACTTAAGTATCATGTTTGCTTATGCTTTTTTCGTTTTACACCACCACCATGGCAGCCTTATCGATCAAGCATGTAGAAAGTTTTGAAGCAAACTGTTGAGGAAGGAGTTTTCACCTTCTTTATTGGTATGTATCATTAACAAATGCAGATCTTGGTGAAAAAATTGACTGGCAAGATCATAACCTTTGAGAGTTAAAGCACCATTAACAATGTCACATTCATTAAAACTGATACTCTCCTCTACAAGTTTGACAATGAGATGTTTGAGTGTGTAGACCCTGATGATAGCATTGATACTGCAGAAATCATGCTCGATCGAGCCTTAGCAAACCATTCATAATTGGAAGCTCAAGATTGCTGAGGCCAGTTTTAAAACCAAAACCATGGACAAGGAGATGAATAAGATGAAGGCTGAAGTTGCCAAAACCAAGGAGTCGGAGTTGGCACTGGCTAGAGATAGGTAGAATACTACCAAGTTGCAAGAATATTTGGTTGAGTCTGTTGTGACTGCCAAGGCTAAAGAAAATGAAGACTTGAACCAAAGGTTGGTGGTGTCCGAGAAAAAGGTTGTTGACGCTTAAAAGTTGGCTGATGACCGCACTTTTCAATTGGCTGCCGGGCAGGAAAAAAAGAAAAGCGGCAGATAAGGAGAAGAAAGTAGTTGAAGACAGCACAGTGGAATCGAGGTAAAGTGTTGACAAACTAAGTGCTCATTTGCGTGAGAGTATTTCAACCAAAGATAGTTTGGATGCTTAGTTGCTCAAGGCAAAGAAATATATTGTCCTCGCCCACCGTGAGGGCTTTTGGAAGGTTGTGTGTCAAGCACTAGTGTTAGTCCTTGGGGTTGACACAAAGTTGTTTGACATAGATAAGGATGTGAAAAATGGCGAGTAGAGTAGTTAGAAGAAAACGAAGTGAATTCAAATGCTCCTCCTGCCTAGTAGTTTTGATTATTTCAAATGTAGTTCAGTAGTATTTACCAGCTTGCGTGGCATTTTTTTATGTAAGCTTTTTAGCTAAGTGTAGATCAAGTTTTGTTATATGCTTTGATCTCACTTTAAATTTATATAAATCTCATTTGTCGTGATAAAGAGTAATTTGAATCATTTTTTTTATGTAAGCTTTTTAGCTAAGTGTAGATCAAGTTTTATTATATGTTTTGATCTCACTTTAAATTTATATAAATCTCATTTGTCGTGATAAAGAGTAATTTGAATCAATGATGATTCAAAGATTAAACGAGATTTTATTTCTCATGAATGAGTAATGAGTGTCAACTTTGATTCCAACATAATTATAAAATCACAATCAACTTTGATTCATGTAATAAAAATCAACACCAACTTTGACTTTCTATATTGTAAAGGCTCGGACTCAACCTTTGTAAACAATGAGGCTTGGATTCGGCCTTTGGAATGGTAATGTTCACATTTGACCTCGGGGAACAATGAGGCTTGAACTCGGCCTTTAAAATATCATTTGTATCTCTTATTTTGGCTTCCTTCTTACTTCTTTTCCTCGACTTATTGACATTGGATGTGGATAAATTTATGGATTCATCAATAAGAATATAATATAACATAAATCAACATAGAAAATTTAACATGAATTGGAAAAGGATTTCATTGATTGTTTGTTTCAACAATATGGAAGCATCCTTTTACTTTACCAAATTGTCTCTCATTAAAACCTCTTCAGTCTAAATTCAGTAATTTTTTATCATTTGGGAAAAAAGACTGAGTTGTGGTAATTTACGATGGACGTCAAATGTTCTTATATTCTGTCTAAGTTGTTCGATTCCATGAGTATACTCTGATATTCTTCTTTATTTTGATCTCATGGTTAAAGTGTGGTGGAGATACCTACAAAAGAGATTCTAACACTCAAGTTAGTTTGAATATGAGGTATTTGGTATATTGAATGTTTATTACCCGATCTCCTCAGTTTCCAAATATATGAATAGGAAGAGGGAGTTACCAGCTCGGTAACCGACCTCAAATGTTCTCGTTGAGTTGCCTGTTATTGACATGGTCAAATGTTCACAACACTCATTGCCAGACTTATGTACATAAAAATGATATATAGTTTAATTCTGTGCACTATTAGTCCAAGTATCTAATTACACTCAACAAACCAAAAATCATGATATATATAACTTATCATTTCCACATTCCAAGCAAACTGAAATCAAACAATTCTTAATTCCAATTGATCCACCCCCACTTTTCGTTGGAAGGCACAACTTTTCCCATTTGACACAAGCAATTTTATAATTGCCATCGATTTTCACCAATTTCTTTCATCCCAATTTTAGCGAAAATGAACAGTATTGTCAAAACACTGAAAAAAGAATTAAAACATAATTTTTTAATCCAAATTAAGATAGAAATTATAGACCATTTGCTTAGCAAAACAAATAGCATGGTAAGAAACATCTATCACATTTTCTGTGTTTCGTATGCAAATCAGCAAATTGTATGTACAAGATGTTTGGTGTTGCTCTCACTACTAGAAAAATGATTATTTACGATGCTATTTCTAAGACGGTTCTGAAGGATCGTCTTAAAATAGGAGGCGGTGACAATTTTGTAATTTGGGGGAGAAATAATGTTTTTTACGTTGCACATTCTATGGCGGTTAGAAAGAACCGTCTTAAAATGTAAGGTAGTGGCAATTTTGTAATTAGGGTTAATAAGTCAACGACGACTATTGCATAAGCCCGTCTTCGTACACCAGTTTAATTGCGTCTCATCATATGCCCTGGCCCCTGCTAGCTGTATGTGCTGAACTACTTTCAAACACTTAGCCGCCGCGCGCTTGACGTTCTTCTGCCCTAGCTTACGTCGTTACCATTCTACCTGAGCGAGCAAGTGAGGCTCCGCAACCACTTTCCCGACTTCGGAGCATCAAGTTCGAGCAAGAAGATGGCCAGCACGGCGACAACAAGCGCCTCATCTCCGTCTGCACCGACCAGATCAGAAAACTCGTCAACCACCTCGGCCGCTCCTTCTTCCTCTCCTGCCTCTTCCACCTCCAAGTCCACGCCCACTTTGACTCCGAGGCTGACTTCGTCCTGACCGTATGCGTCTTGCCCCACGCGGTTCGATTTTTCTCATTAGTTATATACTTATATTATGTGTATCTTTTTGGTTTGATAACTAATCATGCGCCTGTGAATTTGATGATTGTTGTGATGCAATGCACATGTTGAAATTGATGATGATGGTGTTGAACTTTTGAAGATCCTCTCCCTCATTTCATAGATTCATTTGAAAGCTGGGACGGATGCGCCGTTGAATATGACTTTTATTAGGGCTCCTTCGAATGCTCTGTTGAAGGTTGACGTTCCTCTTGTGTTCAGAGGAGAAGATGCATACTATTAGATGGGAAGTCATCTACCACATTGAAAATTGTCCTTGGGGAGGGCCTTGGTTATGGACATGCACTTTCTGAACATATACTATTAGATGCTGGCCTAATCTCCAGTACAAAAGTTCCCAAAGATAGAATGTGGGATGATGTTACTATTCAGCCGCTGGTCCAAGCTATTGTGAGGTTTGAAGATTGGATGCAGGATCTTATTTCAAGTGAATTAGTCCCTAAAGGATACATTTTGATACATAACAAAAATCTGGGGAAGGATTCTTCCATATCTCAACTAGGAAGTGTTAGCCAAGTATTCTATTTTTGTACAGTTTTAGTGGTATTGTAAATATGGGTGAGAAAATAGAAAAAACAAACTTCTTAATCAGAAGGTTTTATGGAATTTAGTGTTTACACACCCGTGTCTTTTGATACAGATGTATGATGAGTTCTTCCCCATCTTACTCAACTAGTTTTAGTCAAGGGATTATACAAAGTTTGAGACATTTGATGCTGCATTGGATGAGTTCTATGGCAAAATTGAGAGCCAAAGATCTGAACAACAGCAGAAAGCCAAAGAAAACTCAGCTTCTCAGAAACTTAATAAGATTCGCCAGGATCAGGTTGGTGCTCTTGCCTTGTTGTCCAAACTAACACATTTTTGGAAAGTCAGCTGAACCATGTTGCACACTATTGTTTCTGGAATATCTCGTTCTGGATCATACTTTGGTGATTTATATTTTTTTTAATTATTAGCTTGTCACCAATTTATATGTTGTTACACTGAATGTTCAATTCAATTCCAATGGCATCACATTCTTATTTGATTTTATAATGAAGTATGCCTCTGCTTATTTCTAATCGGCACCTTTCATTATTAAACTTACTAGTCTTAGGATCCTCTCAAGGTTACAGCAGTGGTGTAATTTGTAACCTTCAAATTTGTATGGATTTTCTGTTGTCTGTTGCAATGAAACAACATAGAGCTTGTTTAAATTTGGCATTAATTTACAGGAAAGAATTTAAGCTCAAGTTTTGGGCACTAAAAAATACTCATGATTTGGGCACTCAAAATATGTTTACTCATTCCGTCTTTTTTATAAGACCCAAATGAAAAGTAATGCTCGGTCTTCTTCATAAGACCCAATTCATAATATCTCTTACATTAATTATTTTTTCACAAAAATACCCTTAATTATGAGTTATATTTCTGAGTTCAATAAATAATACATGAAATGCATTGATGTCTTAGGCTCTTTGGAAGTGTAATTTTGTTTCCATCTCTCATGTCGTATATGTGCTTCCTAATTCCTTTATTATATCTATCTCTTCCATTTTGCCAAATATAGTAGTTTGGGTTATGCTACTTGAAATTGTATTTCTCTTGCTAGACAGGGACAGAAAAACAAGGGTCTGTTTGGTTTCATAAAATGTTTTATGTTTTCATATCTTATTTTTATTAATAACATGATAGAAATGGAGACAAAACATGTGTTTTGAACCAAACAAGCTCTAAATTCCCTATTCTCTCAATCTCTTTTTGATTCATTAGAGGGTAAATTGTAACCAAATGCATTTATGTTTTGAGTACTGGCTTCAATCTATAAATTAAAACAATAATTTATGATTGAATGTAGTAACACAGGACACAAATATAACTTCAAAAAATAATATTTGATACTCAGCATAATTTGTCTCATTTCTGCTGTGTAGGAAAATGAGTACATGCTTTGAGGAAAGAAGCTGATCACTGTGTTAACAGTTAAGATGGCAAAATTGATAGAATATAATTTGGAAGATGTGGATTCTGCTATATTAGCTGTTCGTGTAGCTCTTGCAAAGGGTATGAACTAGGATGACCTTGCTCGAATGGTGAAGGAAGAAAAGAAAGCTGGAAACCCAGTAACTAGTCTCATTGATAAGCTTCATCTCGACAGGAACTGCATGACTTTACTGTTAAGCAACAATCTTCATGAAATGAATGATGATGAGAAGACACTCCCTGTGGATAAGGTTTTATTTTTTTATTTATTGTATAAAAGAATAAATTCTTATAGGTTGTTCTATGTCAATAAGTCTTTATTATCAATTTTTCATTAACTTATTATCTTGGCATTGTCACTATCATCGCTGATTTTCTATACATTTTTATACATGTGGATTTTTTATGCTTTCCCCTTGAATGTTTAACATTAGTAACTATAGTGTGTTTATGTTCAAGGTTGAAGTTGATTTAGCTCTCTTAGCACATGCCAATGCTCGGAGGTGGTATGAGCAGAAGAAAAAGCAAGAGAGCAAACAGGAAAAAACTATAATTGCCCATGAAAAGGCTTTTAAAGCTGCGGAGAGAAAGACTCGCCTACAGCTTAATCAGGTGGTTAGAAATTGTATTTGTGAATCTTTAATCTATATTGCAAATTGATATGTAGTTATTAGATTGCTTTCCCATAAATTGTAGAAGAAACTTAGAAAAAAGTAAATGTGTGGTCTATGATGGGAAGAATTAAGAAACATAATTAGTTTATTTGAATTTCTAAGAAGTTTATTGGATCATTACCATTTTATATATCATATGCATTATAAATCGGTTACTTAACTGGGTTTCCATTTGTGGTAGGACATACAAGTTTCAGTTTGCACTCACGTTTAGAAATATGCCATTATCAGATCGTAATACTTATCTTGGAATTCCTCTCATTCTTAATGTATATATAATATAACACATCGATATGCAAGCTCTTAGTCTGATTTGTCCATTCTTGATTGCTTTATTTAACTACTAATTAATTGTGTAATTTTCTCTTTTTTATTTTTTATCAAGTTTATTTCCAGAAAAAAACTGTTGCCTCAATTTCACATATGCGTAAAGTCTACTGGTTTGAGAAATTTATTTGGATCATTAGCAGTGAGAACTATTTGGTTATCAGTGGACGTGATGCACAACAAAATGAGATGATAGTGAAGCGTTATATGTCAAAAGGAGATCTGTGAGTATTTCTTGTTATATTATACTCCTAGATTCCTAGCTCCCTAAGGCTAAAGCTTAAATGTTGATGAAAAAATGTTTTTGAGCAATGGTGAAAATAAATATGATTCAGATGCTATCTTCTTTTTCCTCATGTGCATCTGCTACATCTGCTCTGTCTCTTTGTCCTTTTTCATAGAAGGGCACTTTATTCCTTGGTTAGACTTGTTTTCTACATTTCACTTGATATTACCGGTAGTTATGATATCTTCGTTGGCCATGGTTATGTCATTTGTAATAAATGAACTAATGTATATTGATATTCTCAGTAGCAACTTAAAGCGCATGGAACATCTGTGATCTCTAACCAGAATTCAGAAATAAAAATGATTATATTCTACTTTAAAATGTGCTAACTTTTTTCTGTTTGAAGTATGGTTTGATTTCTGATTCTCTCATTTTTTTTTTATTTTGTTTGTATAATAGATATATACACGTTGATCTGCATGGAGCTTCTAGTACAGTTATCAAGAATCACAAGCCTGCACAACCAATTCCACCTCTGGAATGTAGGTCTGCCATAGCCAGGCCTGGGATTCGAAAATTGTTACTAGTGCCTGGTGGCTTTATCCTCATCAGGTTAGTAAAACTGCTCCTACAGGTTATTAAATAATTGGAACTAATAAAATTTTATAACAATTATATATGTGTGTTTATAATATAAAACGATGTATATGCATTAATTTTTTGACATACACTATTAATTTGTGGGATTCAATGAATTTCTGAATTTTGAATATTTGATTAATTTGGTAAATGTAAGCTCTAACTATGGGCCCTTGACAAGGTTGAGGATGAAAATGACATCCAAAATGCTCCTGCTTCCTTGAAATGCCAGCTTTGTCACTGACAATGGTGAGAACATTTTGATGCTATCCGCTCTAACTAATGCTTGCAGACATAAATTTTCTCTCCTTCCATGGAAGCAACTAGTCTTGAATTTTATTTATTTATTTATTTTTTCTTTTTTACTTCACAGAACCAAGGAAACATTGCTAAATGGAGGAAACAAGAGGGAGACAAGGTTAGTGTTTTAACCTAAGGTTCTAATATACACATGTCAAATATTTAGTATGACAATGAAAGAATAATAAGGTGAATTTTCTCATAATTAAAAACACACTCAACTAATATGTGTTTTTTTTTAAAACAATCAATGAGAATTTTGAAAGGAAAATCAATTATTATAGTACGTAATTATGATAAGAAAGGATTATTATAAAAAAATAAAAGGAAATAAATTTGAAAATTTTAAAACAATTTTGGTAAGAAGGAAAGTTGTTTCTTTAAAACAAATAAAAAAGGAAAGCATTGTGAATTTTCTACCCATCAAAGTTAGACTATTCTTTTTATTGAAATAATTTTTAAGAAATCATAGAGACATCTAAAAGGAAAGCAACTATTAAAGCAAAAAATCATGACGAGAGATTATAGTAATAATAAATTAGAAAAGAAAACAATTTAAGAATTTCAAAACAATTATTAAAAAATTACTGTAACAAATAATTCCTATTTTTTTAAAATTTAATTGTAGAATTACACTCAATTAGTCTTCCTACAAATTAATACGGTAATGCATATATTCTTTATGGTAATAAAAGGAAAATACCGTCAATCTTTTCACCAATTAAAATCACAATATATAAGTAATTAGATAAATTATTTAGTATAATAAATTAAAGAAGCGAGATCTTGTTATCTGTTTTCCATACTCTGCCACATTGCTGTAGCCAAGTGTTAAAAACTATTATAATGGTGGTATATAATTGTCTGATTAACCTGGTACTTGGCTTTTAGATTTGGATACTTTTACATTTTTGGTGCATTGTGTAGTGTCAATGTATCTGTCATTCCTCTTTAATTTTTGTCACCTTTTGTGTATTCAAACACATGGTTTCAGCACAATATGCCTCTATTTTGTTTCTCTTTTAACACTTGGTTTGTGATATATTGCTCTTTACCTTTTTCCCCCCTTTGCATACCCACTATTAAAACTAAATTATTCTCATGAGAGTTTCTAGTGCTGAAATCCAATTTTCATTTTGTAGCATACTGGAATGTTGAGAAGGATGAGGTGATTTTAAATGATTCTATTGACATATCCATAGCAGTTACCACTGAGAAGGTAATCAATGGTGTTCAATTGTTAGTATGATACTATCATTTTACAAAATACTAAAACCTTTTGTTTGACTACCGGGCTTGATGACTCCAATAATAAAAAATGCTGATCAAAATACAATATCTACTATTTCCTTAGAGGTAATTTTATCTCATTTATGTAGATTTCTAGTTAGTATTTGTTGGTAGTATTGTTCCAATTGCTTGATTGCATTTGAATTGTATAAACTATAAAGTCTTCCATATTGCTTGTTCTATCTTTTCACTATAATGAAAAAGTTGTTGAAATGTCCTCTTAGATTGAATGCACAGTGCCTTAAAGCTACCAGAAAACCAACAAAAAAAAATTAAAAAAGCTCACCAAAAACAAAAAAGAAATTACATTCTAAGATGGTTAGATATACTAAGTCGGTTATTTGCATAACCGTCGTAGAAAGACAACTACACTAATGACTTGCTAAGACGATTATTTCAATAATCATTTTAGTATGTCTAACCTTCTAAGACGGCTATCCCAATAACCGTCTTAGATTCCCAACTAAACTAATGACATTCTAAGACGGTTATTCCAATAACCATCTTAGTATCTCTAACCTTTCTAAGACGATCGGTTATTGGAATAACCATCTTAGAAGGTCTAGTATACTAAGACGGTTCCAAAACCGTCGTTGTATATATTTTGACATTTTACGACATACTTATTTACGATGATTTAAAATCGTCGTAGAAGGTTCAATAGAACTGACTTAGAAAACACTAATTCTAGTAATGTCTTAACAGAAAAATATACTAATAATTAATGGAAAACTAGATTTTGAATTTTTGTAGTAAAGCTTTTTAGCACACTATTTGCATAATAATGAATTATGAAATCATATAAATAATCTAAAATCCATGAATTGTTTAATGCATCTACAAGACTAACTAATATAGCACACCCACACAACACAAAAGAATATCCACTACTAAAAAAAAGCTCCTTTTACATCGCTATATCCACGTCGGTTTAAGAGAAAATGATGTAAAATAAATTGCGGTGGCATTTTTGTAAATAATGGGAAGTGTTTTACATCATTTTTTAAGAGAACGTCTTTGAAATTAGACCATCTATGTCGGTTATTTAAAATTGTCGTTGAAGGGCATAAAAACCTAACACGTACGCATCTGTTTTACTCTCTCTTTCTCTCTCTTCTAATAGTAGTATTCATTCACCCTAATTAAAATCCACAAACCCAATTTTCTTTTTTCTCTCTCTCCTCTCATCACTTCGTAATTTCTCTTCCACTGTGAAACCTTAGATCCAACTGCGAGTGCGGAGCCAAGCCACGTCCCTCAACCGCCTCCTCTCTATGGCCCACCGCTTCGACCGATGGGCCTCCACCCTCTCCTCCCTCCGATCCATCTCTGCCTCCGCCGCCATTGTGGCTCCCTCCGCCTCCCGCCCCTCTTCCCCCCACCGCCGAGGCTGTGAAGTCCAAGCTTCGACAGCTCGAGAACCCCGACCCTCGGTTCCTGAAGCACGAGTCACTTCAGCCCACCCTCTCTAGCCACACGCGCATCTTTTCCTCCCCGGAGACGCACATGACCATGCTTCCCAATGGCCTTCGCATTGCCACTGAGTCCACCCTCAGTGCCCGCACCGCCACCGTCGGCGTCTGGAATCGATGCCGGGTCATTGTTCGAGACTAAGGAGACCAATGACACCACACACTTCTTCGAACACGTAATAAGAATAAGATACTTCATACTTGTCCCTTTTTTTTACGTCCTTTGGATATTATTGTTTGTTTGTTTATTTATTTGCTCATTTGGTGTTGAATTTTGTGCGTTTGTGTGTGAAGGGAAACATTCCCGGTGGAGCAAGAAGATCTACACAAGAAGTGGAAGTTGGTGAGTAAGAGGTTGAGAAAATTTCACCAATGTGTTGTGCTTCCTGTAGGTTGCTTATCTAGTGGACTCTGTAGGCATCACGCAATTCTCTTCAAGGTGAAGAATATGTTTCTTTGTTATTGTATCATTTGGATGCGTTTAGACGTTAGTGTTGCTGTTTTGCCTAATTGTTTTCGTAATCTCAGATTAGTTATTTACTTATTTGAAGTAATTTGATTTTATTTTGGTTTTGCGGATGCAGTGATTGGCTGGTAGTTGGCAGTTTCCACGTTGATGGTTTGCTTGTTGCTTCTATTTGTGTATGTCGATGCTGATTTTAATAATCTTTCTGATTTTCAGGCCGAATCATGCACAAGCGCACCTTTGGTTCTAAACTCGTCTTTTATGACCTGCACAGTGGTGGCTTCAAGGTCTAGGTTATGGCTGATGCGAGGTGCCCAAAATTGTTATTCAACTTTGTGTAACATTATGTATCAAATTAATATTAGATCAATTATTAGACTTCTTACACACGTAGAGATGTTGTTGAACCAGGTGAATAAACCTATTAGTATTAGACATGGCTGAACATTTTTGTTAAATAGTTAAATTAGAGGAATAATCTGAAAGAATATGTACGCCATATAATCTAAAATAGTCTTTTGATATGGCTGAATAAACCTATTAGTATTAGACATGGCTGAACATTTTTATGCTCTAGCATAATCTGCATTATCCTTTTGAGGCTTTTATTATAATTTTATTACACAAATACCGTAGGCTAATATGTAGTGAAGTCTTTTGATATTGTACCATTGATTTTGCATAGTGTTCTTTATACTACTTTGGTTAGGTGCTACATTGCATTATAAAAGGATAAGTATTTAGTGGTAATAATTCAAATATTGAAAATGTAACATTAAGAGGTTACTTTGTAATGCCATATTCTATGGTACTCCTTATTATAATGTCATGTTCTGTTGGTGTAATTGGCTTTGTTCAATCTTTCCTCCTAGTTTCATTTATTCCTTTTGTTACTATTAGTTAACATTTCAAACATTTAATATTCCGTTTTTCTTCTCACTATATCCTAAGAGTTGAAGATGGCTACTCTACTGTCTGCTATAGTGGTTTTGTAGGTCTGGAAGTGCCTTTCCTCCACAGGATCTCTCTTGGTCATGAATAATTATCATATATCATTATTGGATAACTATCAACTATGCTTATGCACTTAATCACTAATTATTATTATTATTATTATTATTATTATTATTTATAACGTAAACAGATGGCAGTCGTTGTATGGTTGGTTGCAGGGTTCTTTGGAGATTTTTTTCTTGGGAGCATGTGATTCAGAGTTTGACTATGGCAATCTGCCTAAAGGATTTACTGAAGCTGCGTACTTGTGTCATTACTATGCTAAATTGTGTATAGAAAATAAAAGATTCACATGATTCACGTCAGTTAATATTATTGTTATTATTATTATTTCCCAATAAGGTCATGTTGTTGTTACATTTCTGGATGCAATTTTGTGCAAAACACTTTGTGGTACCCTTGCCTTGTTAGTTGGTCGTGGCTGTGGGAAATCAGCTGCCCTTGGTTTATCTATTGTTGGTGCTATTGTTGTCGGGTACTATGCTTTTTAGACATAAAGATATCTCAGATATGTTCATTTGTGATAGAGAAGACAATTTTTTTAGGATCTTATAAGGAAATTATCTGTGTAGGTATTCAAATATCTTTGTAACTGCACCCAACCCTGATAATTTGAAAACCTTGTTTGAATTTATACTCAAGGGTTTTGAGGCACTTCACTACAAGGTACAGGTTCTCTCTCTCATTGACATCTATAACAATTATTGCTTAAATAAGATACATTTAGAGATGTATGTGAAACCTGAATTGTAATTGGAACTGTAACTGTCACATCTAGTTTTACAACTGACTTTTGTTGAAAAATCTATTTATAGATGTATAGTGATAACTGAAAGCTAACAAAGTGTAACTAACTACACAGAACCCTAATTAAAAAATCTCTTAAGTTAGCCTTGAGTCCAACTCTTCACTAGTTTTTCTTCAATATGATTTGCCAGTGCTATTTGCTCTCCTTCCTACTTGTTTAACAAATATTTGATGACTTAGATTAGTTAATTTCATGTAGTCTTTTTTTGTTTTTTTAAATTCCATTTTAAAATCTGTAAATACGAATTTGTGGAATTTTTAAGTATTTCTTTCATGTAGTGTTTTTTTGTTTTTTCAGCTTCTCTTTGTGTATGCTGTAAGAGATAATATCATCGATCCTGTCAAAGATGAGGTACTTGGTCCTCTGAATTTTTCTGAAAAATCATTATTTAATTTAGGAATTTGTCTTACGAATTATAATAACTTTATATAAAAAATTATAATAACTTGTATTTTGTATGAAATTGTCTTAGGAATTTTTATTTTGTTAATCTCTTGTAATTAATATTAAAATTTATTTATAAAATTAATATTTAAATGATAGATTAAATATAAATAATTTGTGAACCTCTTATTTTGATTTAATGTATCATTTAAATATTTATTTAATAAATAAATTTTACAATTAATATTAATTACAATCATGCTAATATAAATTATTTTTAATTATTTATATTTTTTCTGATGGGATATTATTCAGAAAAAATATCAATAATTAAAAATAATATTTAATCCAAGGACAATGCTTACATAAGCACCGTCTTTGAAAGTTTGCTTTCTAAGATGTTGATGACGTAAGCACCATCTTAGAAGGCTAACTTTTAAAGACAGTGCTGACATAAACATTGTCTTTGAAAAGTTGCTCCCATTCTAAGACAGTGTTTTTTGACCCGTCGTTGAAAGGTTTAACTTTCCACGACGGTCAACAACCCTCATTGTATCCTATTTTTTTACCATCTATGAAAAACATTTTTATAGTAGTGATCGCTGCCTCTTTATTATTATAGAAAATGAATGACAACAACACACCCCGACACGTATTGCATAAAGTTAAAATTACTCACATATTAAACTTGATACCTTGGTCTGAGCCTAGTTTGGGGTTAGATCCTGCGGACCGGGTGTAGCATTGCGTGCTCCAAGGTTCACCTTTAACAAATATCATATGTTAAATAAAACTTAAATGCATAATAAATATGCTAAAAACACTTACTCAGTATATTAAATATCTTATTATTAAATCATTTTTTAAAATAATTTATTCAATGCATATTGAATATAGTCAAAAAATTCATTCAATGCATAATGAATACAGTAAAAAAAATAGTTAATGCAAAATAAATATAGTAAAAAAAACATTATTCAATACAATGATGAATATAATACAGTAGAAGTATTTAATTAAATGTTTTATTCAATGCATAATGAATACAATAATAGTTTATTAAATAATTTATTCAATGCATAATAAATATAATATTTTTTCAAAGTATTAAATATTTTATTATAAATTAAATAAATGATTAGTTAAACAAATTTATTTTTTGTAAAATAGATATACTTATTTATAAATACATGTAAACAATATGCAAACTAATTGCTACTTTATACAACAAAGTTACAAAATCTGACACATAGGTTTTAAGTTTTTATTGGTGAAGTTTGTTCTTAGTTATGCTATTGACTACAAAATCATTCATTATTCTATGCTATATTCCCAGCAATATTGCAAAATATGTTTTTTACATCGGTTATTCAGGACTTTCAACATTGGTTATCAACCGATGTTGAAAGTACCGACGTTGAAAGTATTATCGTTAACATCAGTTTAACCAATGTTAACGTAAAAATGACAACATTGGTTATTTAAATAATCGATGTTATATAATAAGAATTACACACAAAAAAGGTATCAAGGTTCATACCAGCGTTGACAATTAACATCGGTTTTTGTAGAAAACCAATGTTAACTTCTAAAACGTTAACATCAGTTTTTATAGAAAATCGATGTTAACTTCTAAAACGTTAACATCGATTTTTGGAAAAATCGATGTTGTTTGTGTAGATTAATATCAGTTTTTTTTAAAAAAATTGATCTTATTATTAGGAATTTTTTTAATATACTATCTGTTTTTCAATAAACCCAAAAATTAACCTGCAAATTTGAAATCAGAACACACAGCACAACATATATCATTTGCATTCGGTTTTGAAACAATTTTTAGCACAAAACTAGCTAGTAAACTATCAATTGTAAACAATCAATTGATAACTATCAATAAAGAATTTATTAATAACTATCAATAAAGAATATTCAATGTTAAAAGGAAACATCAATGGTAAAAAATGTAAAACAAGCCAGTAAACTAATTAAGTAAACTAAAATTACAAAGTTCCCTAACATCCTAAGTTTGATTTCTAACTTTGAGATAATACTTTGCCCATTGGATGCGAAGTGCATTCAATCTCTCTGCTTCCAATGGTCTAACATCATTAAAATACTGCATGATAAAATAAAACATAAGTTAATAATATACTACCAATGATAACAAAATCAAATTTGTTTGAAATAAACAATTACCATTTCCCAATTATTCTTGAAACTTCCTAAGATTATAGTTGACATCCAGTGCATCACATAATAGCCACACTCAATGCTTCCTTTTTTTCGATTACACTAAATACATAATGAAATTTAGATATTCAATGTTAACTACAAATTAGTGTACACAAACATAAAATATATATAAGTAGAAGCATTGTTTAAATCACTTACTTTAACAACAATCCACCTAGCACCAACCTTGGATTTAGGTTGTGGAGTATCGTCAAGTCCTTTCAAAGCACTGTTGAATACAAGGAACGTTTAAATATTGATGTTGTCGACTAATGCTAATGCAAATGTATTGAAAAACAACACTGACCTGTTAATTATTCCTTTCAAGTAGTTGTCTAGCCTATTATGCAAGGAACAAAACCAGACGACAAGATTTTCCTTAGGCAAAAGGATGACCATTTGCCAATGTGCACTGTAGTGGAGACCAATATAGGTTATTGTAGTATTATACATTATTTAAATTCATTTGTTCAATTTAACATACTCATTCAGATATGCTCCTAGGTAGACATCCCGTTTTGAATTCTGCATCCAATTCTTCATGAAACTTTCTAATTCAAATTGTGATTGTCCAGATCTCTGGATGGACCGTGGCTCGAGGAATCCATACACATCGGAATCCCCACTCGCATACTTGTCTCAGTCATATGCCTATTGTTGTTAAGACAAAGTAAATTATGTATGAATTTAAAATAATAACTTAGGTAATTAACAATAATCTAAATTGACTTATAGAATCCGCAACTGTATAACAGAGATGCTGAGACATTGACCACCGTGTGCTATTTCAGATAGATCTTCATGCTTTATGTACAAGGGGAAGTCTTCAGTAAACACCCCGAACACGGTAGCATCCCACATAACCTGCAACGGCTTCAAAAAAAGCTGTGGGATGGTCAATGTCATCAGATATAGGGGATCATCGACCTCATGATATGGCCTATTTGCAGGTTTTGCTGGTCCCACAGCTCCCTATTTATCCAACATATTTAATTAACATAATTTAATTACAATGAACAATTCAATTGAAAAAATAACTATTTAATGACAGTAAAATACATGTTCTGATAAACACTTGACGAGATGTGTCGGCCAAGCAAGGAAGGTGTGAAGTGCCTGCCCCACTAACTTAACCTCTTCAGTGGGTATAGGAATGGGAGCATCTGCATCTCTAACCTCCTCAACACCGACCTTCACTTGATCATGCAACAAATGGATGTTGTGAATGGTTGTCAATCCCTCATAAACTTTTCCTACGACAACCAGGCGGGGAGGATTTTCTTCGATGTACAACCCACATTTGTTTGAGTCACCTGTGTTTGGATTGTTCCTTGAGGGATTAACACAACTCTCATTTCTGCTGACACAACTCTCCGGAGGCAGTGCAAGTCCCTGTGATTGCATTTGTGACTGAAACTAGGACTACATCTGGTTGAAGGATAACATTAGATGTCAAGTCACTTTTTCTGTGATCAACTCCTCCAGCTGGACCTTGATTTGTTAAGTCAACTGCTTTAGTTCTTCGAGAGCCATGGAGGAAGAAGGGCAGGAGGTCTGTGGAGCCGGTCCAAAGTATTGCTTGATCGTCACACCAACTCCAGTAACACGCACACAACCAGGGTGTTCTGATTGCCCAATGGCAGCAGTCAGGACATCCTGACGTCCATGGGGACAAAGGAACCTTGTGACGCTTGCTCCACCAACGAATTCTATATAGAACACATTTATTTGTTTAGTCAATCACACAATAAACATAAATAATTACAATTATTAATTGAAAGTGACTTACAATCTTCTCAACAATTTCTTTTGTTGCCTCAGACGTCATTTGGGTAGTTTTCTTGGTGCGAGCCATCTTCCACTTCACGTGTCATTTGATGGGAGATAGAGGATCAATCATGACCTCAGTGCTTCCGAATTGAGCAGCTTCCTCTAGTTTTTTCTTTGTCTTCTCATCCATCAGCTTCTCTTCTAAATATTCATAACCCCCACGAGACAACACGTAGGGGGTAGTGGTTTGCTTCTGGATGGCCTATGTCTTTTTCCGCACATCTTGCAAAAATTGAACATTAATGAAACTCATGATTACAATGTATTACAATAAGTGAATTTAAACTTGAAAACAATGAAAATCACAAAGTACATACCTCCCACGAGGGGTCTCTGCAGCTCTGACAAAATTGGGCCCATTTCTCCTTGCTGATGTATTTTTTGCATATAGTATCATTGACATTGTCCTTATTGGCTGTAAGTGACCATTTCGACATCAAATCAAACTTAAACTGTCTACACCGCTCCCCCACAGTCTGAAGTATTTTCTTTTTTTTCCTAACGTCAATTGCTTCAGGGATATCAAATTCAGCCTAACAAACAATAAATTAGGTTTTATTGTTAGTATATTAAATTTTTTGGCTAATAAACAATATGCATGATGAAAACTAAAATACCTGAATATCCTCCCATATCAAATCCTTCTGAGCAGCAGGGACTTGCTTCCAACTCTCGTATGTCACATCGACCTTATCACGAGCTACAGTCCCCAAATATGTTCTTAATTTCTTCTTGTGGGGACCGTCGGCCTTCCCGATCGCAGGATCGACATGGACCACCGGTCTCTCTACCCCAACTGGTCTAGTTGCCAATGATCTTAGCAGTGTGGCTTTTCTTGTCCGCTTCAAGGTAAATGACGACTGTGATGCTGCTTCAATAGGAGGAGGAAGAGGAGAGCTGGGTGGAGTAGCCATCTGCATGTAAAGAAAAAAACATTAGTTAATTAACATTATAAAAAAAACTGAATCAGTTATGTAAACGAATGGACTGAAATCAAATACATAATAAGAAAATTACATTAGACGATGTTAATTAATTCTCCTTCATCATGATCATTACGATTAGCATGAACATCGTCAGCTTCTTCTTCTCCGACGACATTAGGCGACATTTGTGTGGACAAAGGACTAACATAAGTATCAATGTATGAATCATCATCTTCTACATTAACACCAATTGTTTTTCCATGTAGAACCACTGACCACCTTTCATCACAAGGGTCTTGAACATAAAATACCTGTTTAGCTTGTTTTGCCATGAAGAAAAGGTCATTCTGGTAAGCTAGTTTCTTTAGATCTACCAACGTAAATCCTACATCATCGGTCCGCACGCTAGTGTTGCTGTCAACCCATTTACATTTGAATACACAAATAGTAAATTAGACATAGTTAAGCTCCCAAATTTCTTCAATGAACCCAAAGTAAGGGATGAGAGCTACACAGGGATTGTCATCATGTACACTGGCGAAGTGTTGAGATTCAGCCCTTGGGGTGACCCCACTTTTTTGCATTGTACTTTTCTTATCTTGTGCTTTTGTATAAAAGGAATACTTGTTTATGTCATATCCTTGCCAAGTTATAACATTTCTTTTAGGCCCATCTGCTAGCTTTCTTAACGTTTCAGAAGCATTTTCATCAGCAAAGATTGTATCTTTAAACCAATCAAGGAAAGTATTGTTATGCTTTTTCAAGACCCAGTTCTTCGACATTTTTGGATTACTTTCTTTCACTAAACGTTCATGTTGAAGTATGTATGGCAAAACTTCATTACTGTTATTCAACACATACAAGTGACCTTGTAACAAATCTTCTACACTTGGAGTGATAACATGCAATCCTCTTGAACCCTTATCGCCCACTCTGTCGTCATGCCGAGACTTGGGAAGCCCAACAGGTTTAGCCTTTTCAATGTACTTTGAACAAAATTCAATGGCTTCTTCTGCAATGTACCTTTCAACAGTAGATGTTTCTGGATGATGTAGATTCTTTGTATACCCTTTTAAGATCTCCATGTATCGCTCAACTGGTTACATCCACCACAAAAAAATAGGACCATGAAATTTGATTTCTCTGACCAGATGAACAATTAAGTGAACCATGATGTCAAAGAAAACAGGAGGAAAATACATCTCCAACTGGCACAGTATAATAGCAGCCTCGTTTTCCAACTCATCTAAGTTCACAGGATCAACGACTTTGCTACATATGGCATTGAAGAAAAAACACAGGCGAGTTATGGCTAACCTGACTTTGTTAGGCAAAATGTCTCGTATGGCCACGACTAACAATTGTTGCATCAAGATGTGACAATCATGAGACTTTAACCCTACCAACTTAAGATCCTTCAACTACACAAGGCTCTTAATATTTAAAGAGTATCCTTGTGGGACTTTGACCTGATGCAGACACTGACAAAAGCTTATCTTCTCCTTTCTAGACAAAGTATGACAAGCTGGAGGCAACTATATTTTTTTACCATCAGACCTTGGATACAACTGCGATCGTATACCCATCTCAGTTAGATCTTGACGACTATTCAAACCATCTTTTGTCTTGCCTTGAATGTTAAGGAGCGTCCCAATGACACTATCACATATATTTTTCTCCACATGCATAACATCAAAACAATGTCTAATATCTAGATCAGACTAGTACAAAAGATCAAAGAAAATCGACCTTTTCTTCCATATGCAAGTCTTACTTTTTTTCCTTCTTTTGGGTCTTTCCAAATATAGTATTCAGGTGTTGAACCTGAAGGAAGACCTGCTCACCAGTCAAAGGTATCGATGCAGTTTTGTGCTCTTGACTTCCATTAAATGCTTTTTTCAATCGCCTGTAAGGGTGATGAGGTTTTAGAAAACGTTGATGCCTAGTGTATACTATTTTTCTACCATGTTTCAATTGTATGTAGCTTGTGTCTTCTTCACAGATGGGGCATGCATGACGACCCTTAACACTATAACCGCTGAAATTCCCATATGCTGGAAAGTCATTAATGGTACAAAAAAGTATTGCACGCATTTGAAAAGTCTCATTCCGAAACCCATCAAACACTAAAACCCCCTCGACCCACAACTTTGTTAGATCTTCAATCAATGGACTTAGATAAACATCAATGTCATTTCCTGGCTGTCTTGGGCCCGATATCATCATAGAAAACATCATGTATTTTCACTTCATGCACAACCAAGGAGGCAAATTGTAAATTACTAGTAGAACTGACCATGAATTGTGTTGAGTGCTTAAATTGCCATATGGATTCATTCCATCACTGGCTAGTCCAAGCCTAAGATTTCTTGCCTCTTTGCCGAAATCAGGAAACAAACGATCTATCTTCTTCCACTGGAAGCAATCAGCCGGATGACGGATCATTCCATCACAGTTTCTCCCATTTGCATGCCATGTAAGGTCTTTAGCATCGTCTCCATTAGCGAAAAGACGCTTAAACCTTGGAACAATTGGCAGATACCACCACACCTTCGCTGGGGGGCCCTTCTTTGAGTTTTCATCACTACTACATTCCTCATCATCCTTGACTTTGTACCATGATACCCCACACCTAGGGCATTTTGACATTTATTCAAATTCATGTATGTACAGTATGCAATCATTCGGGCAAGCATGAATCTTCTGATACTCCATACCCTTCGGACACAGTATCTTCTTTGCCTAATAGTAACTTTTAGGCAATGTGTTTTCCTCTGGAAGCATATTGTGCACTACTTGAAGCAGTGAACGAAAGCTTTTGTCACTTCAGCCATATTTGGCCTTCACATTAACCAGACTTAACACCGCTAACAACAACATCAATGAATTCTTGCACCCCGGATACAAAGGCTTCTTTGAATCACTTTGCAATGTATCATACGTAGGGGCATGTGCTTGCTGAAAAGACTCTTGTCCAAGGTCACAAATCATATCCTCCAAGCGATCTCCCATTTCTTCATCAAACGGTTCAGATTGGGGCCCACTCTGCATGTCTGTCATTTCACCATGCCATATCTACATCGTGTAATTTCTCTTAATTCCATCACACAACAAATGGTCTCGTATGTCATCAAATTAAACAAAATAATGTTAACCTTAACACATGAATCTACCATAAAAATGTGAGTCTCCCCAAACTGTCCAAATGGACAATTCAAGATTGAATACAATGATTAATGCAAACTTTCCGCAAGAATCATTGTATTCAATCTCAAACAGGAACCCAAGGTTCACTCATTATGAACAAAAGTTTAATCTAAAGAAAAACACATTAATGACATACAATTTAAATACAGTGAGATATAACATAACACATAGATCGAGAATAACCCTAAGCAAACAAGAAAGCAATGGTTGCGAAGTTAGGGCAACAGACGATGGAGGTATCCACTCTCGTCACATGCACCGCTCACGATATTTCCTCCGATTCATTAGCTTGAGTGTCAAGGCTGCATAATCAGCAACATTGGGACCTAAAATGCAAATTATCATTCTTCTCTCTGTGTTCTCAAGGATCGCTTTCAGGCCTCAGTTCCCGTCATTTAAAGTAACTTCACTCATTGTCACTTCTTTCACCACCAACACACGGGGGGAATTAATGGCAACATTCCATGCCGATGGTGTTCTAGGGAACCCTAACTATGTTCTCTCCATCTGGTACAAGAGCCTTGACATTGAGCTCTGGTTTGAGAACCACACCGTTTCCTCGGCCCTGATCAAACCGTTACCATTCTCAATAGGAGCCAAGACCGACACCTTAGTCCAAACCCGGTATATGGCAATCAACATGATGTTCCCTAGTGGTGTGGCCATGGGAATTACAGTGCGGGATGCTTTTATGGCATGGTCGAATTTCGAGTCATGTTTAAAGCTCATTTTAGGTACAAGTTTGGTGTCGTAGGCACCAAGGTTCGCCCTTTGACGCTTTACTGTTACCCGTCGTACGTTCTGTTCCCTCTCAACCACAATATTAATAACAATGACACTAGAACATTGGTTGCTCCCTCTGATTGCTATGTTGTGTAATCTCTAACTAATTGCACCAAGGTGTTCTTTGTAAATTTTTGTTCATCATAGTCTTTATAATAATAAGAAGGCAACAATATTCTTTGTGTTGTGTTGTGTTGTGTTTGGTGTTATATTAATTACTTATCGGTGCTTTTATACTATTATTAATGTGCATATATGAATGAGGTATATACCCTGGAGAATTGGGTTGATATGGAACTAACTTGAGAGTTGCCTTTTATGGCCTTTTTGCTGCTACTTGGCGAATTATGGTGAGTGGTAAAAAGTTTTTGGCCATAATAAAATACATTTATGCTCGTGCTTTATTGAAAGATGATATGTTGGAAATCGGATCCTCTCTTGCCTCTCTAGTACAAAATTAAGATCAGAAGCTAAAAAATAATGGAAAGAAAAAAGAAAATGATGGAAAAATAACAAGAAATATATATATAGAGAGAGAGACAGAGGCTGGAGGAAGGTGGAGAGAATGTTGATTGGAGAGAATCTTAATCCTAGATTTTGATATATCCTGTGTTCCTTTGTTAACACAAGAAGGAAATTGGTATGAAATGTATATGTTGCTGTCATTTCAAAACCCTAGCACACTGCTGACATTAGATAAAACCTAAGGTGTCCGGTTGACTTGAAATCCAGTCAGTGTATATTTGTGTTTTGTTCATATGCGTCACGACAAGCTTAGCACAATGAGCTAAGATGTGAGTAAGGTTTGGTCGTTTGGATGAGTGTTTATGTACAAATCGGGCTTCTTGGTAGATTAATTATATTTTTGTATTTGCATTTGAAAAAATCTAGAGAATTATGATACTTATGTATCCGATTCGAAATAATCAGGCTACATAAAGAATACTATATGGTTAATGTTGCTTCCTAAAGCTGCAGTTGGAAATTATCCAAATGTGGTCATTCATTGTTTTCCTGGCCTTTCTCAAAATCCTCATCATCATATATAGGTTGCTTGCAATGTTTTCAGTGCTTACCTATTATCCTCATTATACATTTGCACTTCTCTTCTCACAAAAAAACTGATAAGGTATAGAGAAACCTATTTGACTTAACAAAACATTATGTGTATTGCATGGTAGTTAATGGTGCATGATAGTTCTATTGCAAAGCAATTCTACATTGTGCTTGTAGTGGTGCTAATTGTAGGAGAAATCATAGGAAATTGATCAGAAGCCTTTTTGCTTTCTTGCTTCATTTCCAATTACTAAAAGCATTGAACCTAGACCCTCTCCCCTCCAACATAGAGCCATCTTTCTCAATTGACAATTCCACTGTTGCACAACATTTTTTGGCAACTTGATCATTGTTCTTTCTGTCAAATCCAAGACCTATCTGTACAGCTATGACATCATCCTCTCAGCCACAGGAAACAACACCAAGCACTGGCTTCACTTGTGACATCCTGGAAATTTCTACCCGGAATTTTTGAAAACGATGTGTTTTGAATGATTATATATATATAAGTATTATTCAGTGTATATGCATATATGTTCTTGGTAGAAGTAGGAATAGTGGGGGGCAAGATACGTGGGTTAGGCTAATTAAGGAAGAGAAATCCATAACTGGGAGGTTATGGGTTAATTCTTAATTAATTAGTCTAAAAATCATCGTTTTGCGTGCGACTTAAAATTTAACGAAACCAACCTCTGAACCACGCTCGGGGTCTTATTCTGAGCGTTTTGATATATATATTGTTTACTTTCGAAAACAGGCCCCGACGAACGCAGAGAAACGCGAGGAACTGGAACCAGAGAAACGACACGCAAACCGAGGCAGGATTTTAGCGTTTCAAAGGTCAGATTTTTCTCACTTTCTGTGGCTGTGTATGGGTCACAATCAAAAGAGAAAGTGGGCTCTTTTTGCTCCACTCAGATGGAGACATGTGGCATAGCTTAAGTAAAATAATAATAAAAGAGGAAAAATCCTTTTAAAACTAAAAAGCAACTCTCTCTCTCTTCACTCAGCCTCACATTTTCAGACAACTCTTTCTCTCCCTCTCCCTCACGTTGCCTTTCTTTCTCCCTCATTCTCCATTGAAGCTCCAAACAAAGCTTCAACCTTTGGTGCCCATTTCTGCTCCAAATCGCGAAAGAAGGGCATTTTCGGAGTCGTGAAGCGCGTCTCTACGTGTGGGACTTCGAAATTTCAGGTTTGGGTGGACTTCTTTCTCTCTTGATTTTCGTGGGTATAGGGTTTTGGGAGATATGATGGGTAGTTTTGCTAAGTTTCTGCTTCATGATAGTTATTTGTGAAGGAATTTGTTGAAAGCATGTTGAACTTGCCATGTTTGGATGAGTTAAACATACCCATTCTGTTTTAGGGTTTTTATGATGATGCTTGTGATGTTTATGTGCTGAAATTGCTTATGGAAAACTGTTAGAGATGAAGGGTAGAGTTAACCTAGGGTTAGAAAGTGAGAATGTGGTGTTATGAGTGGAAAAATAGTGAGGCTTTGAGAGTTGGAAGGTTAAATCCGGATTCTGTGGTAAATGGAGGTTAAAATGAGTTAACCCTAGCTTGAAATTCCATTTAGAACATGTGAGAAAGGTTAGGCTGAGCTAGAGAGAAAAACAAATGACCAAGGTGAACAAAGAGCCATTTCTAGGGTAAATTGGGTGTTAAAGAGTCAAATTTTGATTCTGTGAAATTTTAGGTGTAAATCCAGTTTGAACAAGTTTAAATTGATGTTATGGACTTGTGTGAGGTGAGAGTTTGCTTCAAATTTACCTCATTCTCAATTTCACTTCTCAAACCTTGAAAATCCATCAAAATAAGGGGTTTTGGATACCTAGATTTTGTGTTGCTGTGGTTTGAGGCTTGACTTTGGTTTAGACATGATTGATACATGATTTGGGACTTGTAGGATTTGATTTGGGCAAGATTGGATGAGGGAAAGTGTGATTTTCAAAATCTGCACTTATGCAGAATTTTGCTGTCAAATAGGTGCAGCAGAATTTTGGCTTTGTGCAGAAAAATGCTATGCATTTGCGGGTTGTGGAAAGAGTAGTGCAGAATGAGTTCTGGATGTTTTCTAGTAGATCCCAACGGTCAAAATGTAGGCTTATGTACTAGAGACTTCCAGTAAAATTTTCGAGTCGATCCAACGGTTAACGAAGTGAAACGAAGGAATTGTTACTAGGGTCTTTAAGTGCGAAAAGCTGTGGTTTTTGGTTGGTGTTTTGGGCAGAGTTTCTGCCTTTGCCCTGTTTTCTTGGCTGTGATAGTTTGTGATGTTTGAATGTTGATTTACTTGGATGTTGGGGAAGCTTGAGAGGATTGATGGGGACCCGGTGTTGAGAGAAACGAGGATATGGGCTACGTGGGAGTACGTGAGCTCTGTTGGAGGTGGGCAACAGGGGATGGTGGGTTTATGCGCGATTTGTGGATGTGGAAAACTTGTTGTGCACCATCGCCCGACCGCCACCTAGTACCACATGTGATGGGTACCCCATAATCCTACAAGCTTGAGATGAGGAAGTGTAGAAGGGTGAAACTTCTTGCTTTTATTCATTCACCACAGAGTGGTACCTGGAGATATGTCGCAGGGGTCAGGAGACCTTGGGGACGTCAGGTGGGGTGCTATTGCCCAAAACCAAGCTTGACCAATCCCGACCCAACCCGGGCATAGTCAGTCAGTGAGAACCTGTGATGTACCTAAGCAGGCGAGCTCCTGGCAGTCAACAGATAAAAGGAACAAAGACCACAAAGCAAGGAGGCTTGTGTGGTGGCTGGCCAGCTGTGAATCTTGTGTGATATATGGGTTATGGTCTCTGGTAATCGATTACCAAGGGTGGGTAATCGATTACAAGGCTTGAAAATGAAGACAGGAGGCTAAGATAGTCTCTGGTAATCGATTACCAGGCTTGAAAACGAGGTCAGGAAGCTAGGGGAGCTTCTGGTAATCGATTACCAAGGGGTGTAATCGATTACCAGGCTTTAAAAGGGAACTGGAAGACTATGGAGGCCTCTGGTAATCGATTACCAGACTGTGTAATCGATTACACAGAGGAATGGGTCACTGGTAATCGATTACCAAGTATGTGTAATCGATTACATAGTGCCTTTTTCAGGTTTTCATGTCCTGAAGCTGTGTAATTCGAGTTTGGCCTCTGGTAATTGATTACCAAGGCTGTGTAATCGATTACCAGAGATGAAAAGTCTTAAGGTACCCCTCTTACTTGCATGTAGTGGTTATGAGATGCATTGTGTTGCGGCGCAGTTAGATTTTCGTGAAAGAGTCTACCCCTTTCTTTTCTTTCCTGTAGATCGTGATGGCGGCGCAGATAATCCATGATCGAGTGGAGATGGAGTGCCTAGAGGGAGCTTGGGAGACCCTCGAAGGCAACACGAGGTGCCGATTTCGGGGCACGATCCGATTCACGGCTACTTCATTGGTGCATCCAGATGAACCCGCGCGTACGCTTCAGCGCACTGTGGAGTGGATACTACCCACGCCTACACCATATCGTCTAGTGGAGCCAGTCCAAGTGATCGAGGTAACGTCGTCCGAGGAAGACCCTAAGGAGGATCTTGAGGAGCTACCTCCTGAGCCTACTATGGATGCTCTTGACTTTCTAGAGGGTGATGAGGATCCTCTTCCTGAGGTGGATTCTCCCGAGGAAGTCACGTCGGCATCTGAGGCAGACTCTACGGAGGATAGTGGCCTGGGAGAGATGGCGATCAGTGGAGGCTCTTCATCATAGTGGACAGCTCTTCGGACTAGTTTTATATACTTTTGAGGGTGGGTGTATCTAGGACTGACTGTTAGGTTTACTCTTTTGTTTTTGTATGGGTAGACCTGTTGTATAGGAATTTGATGATTGTATACATGTGGCTGAAGCCATCACTGTGGACACCTTTGCTCTGGATGACACTATGTATTTTGTAAAACTCCCATATTTTGGACAGCTTTAAATGATGAATGTATTTATGATCAATCTTGTTATTTGAGAAGAAAGCATTAGCAACTTTATTTGTAAAATAGTTTATCGACCGTATTTTATTCTTTTATTTTCACGTGACGACCTAAAGTAATGGCTGGTACATTCTTCCTTTTGAAACAGCAAAATAGTTTAGAGATTATGAGCGGTAAGAAAGAAATGACTCTGAATGGAGTTGTGAACTGGCCATTCAGGACTCTATAATGAGGATTTTCCTTCTAAACCTAGTTATGGTGAAAAGAGAAAGAAATGAAAAAGAAAAAGAAGAAAAAAAAAATTACCATGGTTTTTGTTATTCAAATCATTACTATTAAACCAGTCATTATTTTGGGGACACCACATCACCCATCTCTTCTAATTTGATTCTTTGATATTTGGTTTCATTTATGTCTTAGTTCTCAAATTCTGACTTTAGATCATAAATTATTAATGTCTTTAATTTTGTTATTTTCCCTACAATTTTTAAGCATGCGGCTGTGTGAAGTATAAATTTAAATTATGTTGTGTAGTTTGAAACTTCAAAATGGCAATCATCTTTCCATCTGCTATCCAGCGGCTATAAAGTTTTTAGAGTTGATTGTTCTATGCCAATTTTTGAATTTAACTACTATGAGCTATTCTATGACATGTGATGTAATCCTGACTAGGAGCGAATCGCTTGATACAGGCTATGGAGATTTGGATGATGCCACTTCCAGTGAAGGAAGATAAGTCAGGGTAGACACCACAAGGATTACCTTGATAAGTCTGATATTGGTTCAACAAGGAACCTAGAGAGAAGCTCTCACCAAACTTTATGAAAATGCCCAAAAGTTTCTTTTATTGAAAACAAAAACCAATACTTATAGTATATATGAACTAAAAGATAAAAATAGACATGGGCCTTCAAAACAGTTTGGGCCAAAAAAAATTATAAATAAAAAATTAGAACATATTTATTATGGGCCTTCAAATTAATCTGGGCCTTCAGTAACAATTAAAAGTCTTGATAGTGTCTCTGCCTCTAGGCCTTCATCCTTCTCCACTTGGGCCTTCATCCTTCTCCACTCGGAGGCTTTGTCCTTCTCCACTTGGGCCTTTAGCCTGTATTTGGACAGTTTCAAGATTCTCATCATTCCCTCGTTCTTGGAAAACATTTTACCTCAAATGTCCAGGATCATCGCCGGGTTCAAGTACCACTTCCTTCCTTTTCTTGTTGGCTTGCTTGGCATAGCTCTCATTCTTCTTTGCAATTTGCACCTTCACTTGGTCGTACAATCTTTTCACATACTCAACTTTGGCATGTGCATCCTTATGCTAAGTCTCTTGGGGCTTGCTGTTGTAAGTTGGCCTGTTAGGCAATGAAGCTTCTGGAAGGAGATCAACTTGATGTTCTATGCTTCTTGAAGGTGGCAGTCCATGAGGAATCTCCTTGGGAAATACATCTTTAAATTCCTGCAATAAGGGTTGAACACTAGGAGAAACATAAATAGTTAACTGATTAGAATTATCACTCTCTCTCTCTCTCTCTCATGTATCACTCTTTCTTTTTCTATTCCTCTGTGGTGCCTCACTATTGTCTCTCTCTTGTTCTCTCTTTTCTCTCCTTATGATTTGGTCATCAGACACTTCTCTGGGGGATAGAGGTTTAAGAATAATTTTTTGGTCATGGTGTTGGAAAGAACTCTTGTTGGTGAAGCCATCATGCACTGCTTTGGTGTCCTCTTCAATGTTGGCCGTCACTAGTGTCATCTCTATCTCCTTGTCCTCAACAATCAAACTTCCCTGGGATAACCTCTAGAGTTTCCGTCGCATGGTTCTAGTGTAGCTAGTTGGAACATACCTCTTTCGCATAACCCTTCTCATCTCAGTCCATGTATCTATCTCCCACCCTTCTTCTCTCTTCATCTCTCTTTGATTTTTCTTCCACCAAACAAGGGCATAGTCTAAGAATGTAGCTGCTGCTAACTTCACCTTTTGCTCTTCAGGATAATCATTGCAGGAGAATGCATGCTGAATCTTCATCTCCCAGTCAAGGTAGGAGTCTGGGTCACTCCTGCCTTTAAAAGAGGATACATTGAGTTTTACTCCCTCAATTCTGTCTTGCCCCTTTATTCGGTTCGACCCATCATTGACCCTTCTATTGCCACCATCAGGTCTCCCAGCATTTGGATTCATTTGGTGCTCTAGTCCTTCTATTTGCTTGTAGAGCTCTTCATTGCTACGGTTCAACAAATGTTGCATTTGTGTAGTCATCGCGTCCAGTAATAAGCGCTAAGATCCGTCCAGTTGATGATATACACCACCATTGTCACCAATTCCTGCCATGATTAAGGAACAAAGAATTTTGCAGTAATTTAAAAAAAAAGATTCAGGATCTCACCACACTCTACTCACGTGTTTCTCTCTTTGATGGTAATTCACTCGTGTTTGATGCTCTCAATATAGGCTTTTGTGTGATGTTTTCACTCTTTCCTTTTACCACTCACTCCCTCTTAAGTTCATAGATGAATCAAATTAGACACACCAGGTATATAACAGGAAATTCAGTTTAATTATCACAGACTGTGTAGCAGATTTAATTTGGATAACAAATCAGATTTGATTTTGGTTAACGAATTAGACTTGATTTGGATAACAGATTAGACTTGATTTGGATAGCAGATTGGATTTGATTTGGATAACAGATTAGATTTGATTTGATTTGGATAACAGATCAGATTTGGATAACAAATAGAATAAACAAGGAAGATAACAAATAAGATAATAGATAAGATAACAGATAGAATAAAAAAAGATTTGAATAACAGACTTGCCAAACAAAAAAAAAACGCCTCTAACTGCCTCAATTTCGTGTTCAAAGATCAAACACCCACTTTTTTTTTTATTTTCTTCTCTTTTTTTTTCAAAATTTCTGCAACTTTTTTTTTTAACTTGAAATAGAACTCAAACAGATTTTTTTTTACACAAAGTATGAAAGAAACAAGAGACAAGAACAAGAGCAAAAACGTGACAAGAACAAGAACAAGAACAAAACAATGACACAAACAAGAACGCAACAAGACGCAAACAAGAAAACAAATAACAGAACAAGGACAAAACACGAACGTGGACAAATTACAAAGAAAGAAAAAAAGAATTGGATAAGATAGAACCTGTATCAAGAGCCGAAGCTCTGATACCAGATGATGTGATCCTGACTAGGAGCGGATCGCTTGATACAGGCTACGGAGATTTGGATGATGCCACTTCCAGTAAAGGAAGATAAGTCAGGGTAGATGCCACAAGGATTACCTTGATAAGTCTGATATTGGTTCAACAAGGAACCTAGAGAGAAGCTTTCACCAAACTTTATGAAAATGCCCAAAAATTTCTTTTACTGAAAACAAAAACCAATACTTATAGTATATCTGAACAAAAAGATAAAAATAGACATGGGCCTTCAAAACAGTTCGGGCAAAAAAAAATTATAAATAAAAAATTAGAAGATATTTATTATGGGCCTTCAAATTAATCTGGGCCTTCAGCAACAATTAATAGTCTTGATAGTGTCTCTGCCTCTTGGCCTTCATCCTTCTTCACTTGGGCCTTCATCCTTCTCCACTCGG
Source organism: Glycine soja (assembly GCF_004193775.1). Taxonomy (NCBI): domain Eukaryota; kingdom Viridiplantae; phylum Streptophyta; class Magnoliopsida; order Fabales; family Fabaceae; genus Glycine; species Glycine soja. The sequence continues at coordinate 9,447,478 of NC_041011.1, forward strand.
GGGCTTTGTCCTTCTCCACTTGGGCCTTTAGCCTATATTTGGTCAGTTTCAGGATTCTCATCAACATGTGTATCCACATATGGAGATACCTTTGAGTCTACATATGCATCATTGAAAAAGACTTTCCTTACAGATTTGTGAAAAGGAAGTGTTTTAAGAACTACTTGCGAAAGATGTTTCTTACTAAGCTATTATTCTTTTCAGTATTTTGATGATGATGTTTTTTCTATCTAAATTTTGGATGAAAGAATTTGATTAAAATCAAAAGACAAATGTATTTCATTTCAAATTATCTACTATTCAAGTTTCAAGAATATTATCTCTATCTAGTCACACTTTACTGTTTGGCCTTATTTTGTCAATCTATTTTTGATTTGAAATTATCTAATCTTATTGTTTAGATATTGCTGCCATATATGTTGAATTTGGAACTCTTTTTCACTTCTAAATGTAGAGGTTTAGGGAGTAAAGAACTTAATAAAAGTTCCTTGGTTGTTGTGCTCTTTTTCGAGGATGAGTGTTGTAACTTTGAGGTTGTCATGGATTCAATTCCTAGAAATGGCCTCTCTGCTTGTGGGTAAACCTATGCAATATATCATCCCCAGAATCCATTAGGTGGGAGTCTCATACACTGGTGTTGTGTCTTTTTTTTCTCCCAAGTTTTGCCTAATTGGCTGGATTTTATAGCCAAAAATTTATGCTTCAACGTGTTTTCCAGCTAGGCTTGTTCTTTTCTTCCTTGTAGATAATGTCAAAGGAATGGTGTAGAATTATATATGCAAACTTCATGTATACAGCTGTGGGAAAATTATGCAGGGTCTTGTACAAACATCGATACGTATGATGCAGTTGGGTAAAATGGTTATGGGGTGAAACTGGTGGGACTATTTAATAATGTAATAGGGAGAAATTATGCAGATAAAATTTGGACTGTTTACTAATACAAAGGGAGTCAGGGGGATAGATTATGCCTTGATGCTTATTTATTAATCCTACATTTGGTCAAAATTAATCTTTCATCGCTTCTGCTATTCACACTGATCTCATTGCCCCGGTGAAGGACTTTATTCAATACTCCCATTAAAAGATTCCAGACGTGCATCTTCATGTTAATCTTGCTTTGGTCTCTCAAATCAAGGTTGCAGTGTTGCCTATTGATCCTCTCTCGGATACCTTGATTTGGAAACATTCTTTGAATGGATTGTTGTCTTTTAAAGATGCTTTTCAATTTCCTCATCCTCCTAAACCTATTTGTTCTTGGCAAGGCTGGCCCAACACATTGGTAGGCCTAAAGCATGCTTCAAAATGTTGCAACGGTTAATAACAATTAATATGTAGGTGTGAGAGTAAAATGAAGAAAAAAAACATTTGAGACCTTCCGCACGCATGCAAGATCGACCACAGGACCTCACACATAGCAGCACAGAGTGTTACCATTGAGTCGTCTTACCCTTGGGCCGGCCCTAGTGCGTGGGCCAAATTCATTTGGCTTTTGTTTGTGACTCCTAAATCCTTCCTTTTCTGGCCTTGGATTCATGGCAAACTTCCCACAGATGGATTCGAAAGGTTGTGTTGCGGTTTCCATCTGTAGCCTTTGCTATAAAGATGCTGAGATGTCAAATCATTTGTTGCTTCATTATGACTTTTCCCAACAGGTCTGGTTTTGGTTGTCTTTTATTACAGGTTATCATTTTAATTACTCTTCTCCTTTAAACCTCCTTTTGGAAATTGCAAATTCAACAATCAGTCCCTAAGCAAAGGTCATTCTGCTGGCTAGTGTTATACATACATATGGTTGAGGTGATTTAGAATTGTCGTAATCAAGTTTTCTTTCATAACCACTTTGTTCCTTGGCAACCAGCAGCTAGTCTTTTGTTTGCTAATGTTTCCTTATTAGGGCATCTCACCTCGAGTTGTATGAGGTCATCATTAAATGATTTCTAGATCATAAAAGCATTTAATATCATCATTCGTGCTCCTAGTGCAAAGAGAATTACTCAAATCTCTTGGCATCCTCCTCTTTTTTCTTGGATTAAATGCAACTCCGATGGAGCTACAAAGGGCAATCTAGGTCATGCGACTTATGGTGGATTATTTTGTGATCACTCTAGTGGTTTTTTGGGTGGTTTTCCCTTATATCATGGCATTTGTTCTTAGTTAATTTGGTCCCATGGGACTTTTGTAATGCTTGGCTAAACACTTTATCTGGTTTGTCTCACATGGAATTTCGGGTTTCTCACATTCTCTGGGAGGAGAATAAAAGGAAACACAAGGCAAGGAAGGAAATGCCGAGAGACAAAAGGATGAAAATGATTTCCCGTTTCCACTAATGAATAAGGAATGGGGAATTTATATATATACAACTTATGAAAGAAAAGTTAAAAGGAAATAACAGAAAAGATACACCTCGGCAAATTCTAGATCCTAGTAACAGAATACAATTATGAATAGAAACAAAATAGAGAAAAAAAACAACGGGCTTTACAGCTGTACAAATGATAAGGATGAGGTTGTAAAATAGGTTTTGGAATTGATGGTAATCTTCTGTTTAATTGTGATTTTCTTTTTCTTTTATCCCTCCACAAGTTGGAGGTTCAAAGATATCGTGAAGCTCAAGCTTGGAAAGATTTGACTAAAACAGTTTTGGGGAAAGCGGTGTAGTGAACATATCTGTGAGTTGGTGGGAAGAGGAAATCAGAAGGAGGTTCATTAGTCCAAAAAGAAGCTTTTCTCGAACTAGATGGCAGTTAATTTCCAAGTGTTTAGTCCGTTCATGAAACACTGGATTTGCTGCAATGTAGAGTACGCTTTGGCTATCACAGTATAATGCAACACGTTTTGAATAAAGAACCTGTGAGTCTCTATGTAAGTAAAATAACCATTGCAATTCACAAGTGGCTGAGGCAAGGGCTCTATATTAAGCCTCTGCAGATGATCTAAAACTGTAGATTGCTTCTTTGTTTTTCATGAAACCCGAGAACTACCAATGAAGAAACAATATCTAGTGACAGATCGATGAGTGTCAACACAGGTGGCCCAGTCTGTATCACTAAAACCAGATAGTTGGAAAGAAGTATTTTTGCGGAAGAATAACCCTTCCCAGGAGTAGCCTTCAAATAGTGAACAACTCTCAAGGCAGCTTAAAAATGAGTTTGAGTAGGAGAAATCATGAATTGACTGAGTTGTTGGGTTGCAAAAACGATGTCCAGATGGGTATTGGTTAGGTATATCAAACGTCCAACTAAGCGCTTGTATGATAAGGGATCAGTAAGAGCTTCACTAAAATCATGGTGCAGGCGAAGAGAGGTGTCCATTGCTGTGGAACATGGCTTGGAGTTTAAGAGGCCTGCATCTGAAATCAAGTCCAAGCAATACTTTTTTTGACACAAAGAAATACTAGAGGAGGAATGAGCAACCTCAATCGCTAAGAAATATTTTAGTTTTCCTAGGTCCCTTATATGAAAATTAGAACTCAAGAGGTGTTTGACTTTACCAATTTCAGCAATTGAATTACCAGTCAGAATGATATCGTCAACATAAATGATCAAGACAGTGACAGTATGCGTGAATCCATAATGCTTCAACATATTGGATAGCTTGGCAAACCATTGGCAGTTGTCTTGTTTTAAGCCATAGAGTGACCATTTCAGTTTGCAACATTGAAATGGTTGATAGCCAGAGACACCCTGAGGAATGGTCATATACACATCCTCGTTGAGATCCCCATATAGGAAAGCATTACTAACATCAAGTTGCTACAAGTGCCAACGATTAATGGAAGTTATCGCTAAAACAACATGAATAGTGCTTATCTTGACTACAAGAGAGAAGATATCGAGGTAGTCAATGCCTTCGATCTGGGAATAGCCTTTAGCTACCAAACGCACCTTGTAGCGCTCAACTGACCCATCTGGACCATGCTTAATCTTATACACCCACTTACAACCAATTGGTCTCACATGTGGCGGCGTCTGGACAATGTCCCAGATCTGATTACGAACTTAAGCTTGAATCTCAGATTTCATGGCCTCTTGCCAACAACGGTGCTTTGCGGCTTCGGGAAAAGTGGTGGATTCTTGCTCAGAAGAAAGACTCATCAAAAAATGAGTGTGAGAGGGAGATATATGTGAAAAATTAACAACAGATTGGACAGGGTATGATATCTTTGGAGAAGATTGGTTTGATTGCGTTGAGCCATGGATGGGAACGCGAGGGCACGCGTTGCACTCGTAGTCAGCAAGTTAAGTGGGACGGTGGTGAGGGCGAGTTGAGTGGTGGGTGGGCTGGGGTTCTGGTGGTGACGTTGATAAATGAGATGAGGATGGCATGGATTTTGAACTGTTGCATGGAGGTGGAGGTATAGGAGAGGTAGGAAGTTATTGGATGAAAGGTTGTCGAATTAATGGGTCATTTTCTAAAGATGGGAACGATGTGGAGTTGGGTTGAGTGTTAGGGGGGTGGTGTAGTAAAAAAAAACTTGTGGCTGGTAATAGGCTTTGGTTATTAGACAAGTCATTGGAAGGAAATTTAGTAAATGGAAAAACCATCTCATTTAACCAAATGTTATCGAAAATGAAAATTTCTCTATAATTTAAATTTGAGATGACATGCCCCTTGGTCCCAATTTGAAAACCCAAAAAAATACCTCATCTAGCTCGAGCATCAAATTTTTTACGGGAAGGATATGTGGATGCATAGCATAAATAACCGAAAACCTTCAACATGGAAAAATCTAGGTTCTTTTATGTAATAATTTATAAGGGGTTTGGTTTTTAATTATGGGTGATGGGATTCGATTAATAAGATAAACAACATGTTTAATAGCATATGACCAAAAATGTTTTAGAAGTTTAGATTGAAAGATTAGAGCTCTAGAGACGTTAAGAATATGTTGATGTTTTCTTTCTACACAACCATTTTGTTGAGGCGGATGGACACAACTAGTTTGATGAAGTATTCCTTTGGATGAAAAAAAATCTTGTTGAAAAAATTCAGGGCCGTTATCGCATCTGACACATTTACTTATAATTTTAAATTGATTTTAAATTAAAATGATGAAGTTTTGAACTTGTTTTCTAACTTCCCCTTTTGATCTTAGAAGCACTATCCATGTATAACGACTAAAATCATCCACAATAGTTAAAAAATATTTATGACCATGAATGGAATGTTGAGAGAAAGGACCCCAAATATCCATATGAACCAAATAAAAAATCTTGGAAGCTCTATTAATACTAGAAGAATATGACAATTTCTTTTGTTTAGCTAAGTGACAAACATCACAATTTTCTTCAACATGTTTAGAAAGAAAAGGAAAAATAGAATGAAGAACATTGAGACGTTTACCGGAAAGGTAAGCTAGTCTAAAGTGCCAAAGGTTAGTTTTGGTAATAGGTGGGGTGGAGAAGTTATTGATGAAGGAAACTTTAGGAATGGCTTGGTTCACATCCTTGTTGATCTGCAAGTGGTATAATCCATGCTTCAATTTAGCCAAACGAATCATCTTCAAGGACTTCATTTCCTGTATTTGACAATGAGAATTGGAAAAGGTGAGAGTGTATTTTAATGAAGACAAAAGCTTGGAGATTGAAATAAGATTGAATTTAAAATTTGGAACATAAAGAACATCATGTATAATGAAGTGTGGCAATAACTGGACAGTTCCTGAAATATGAGCAGCAATGACAGAACAATTGGGTAAGTGGATACGCATAGGTTGTATTTTTGAGAAGCTTAAAAAATCATTAAAGGAACATGTAATGTGGTCTGTGGCCCTAGAGTCAATAATCCAAAAGGGTACAATTAATTGTGTGAGTGATAGGAGCAGTGTGTGCATTAGACAAAGAACATGGGTCAATGGTGGTGCAAAAGACAAAATGGGTACCAATATACATTTTAGGAGAGTCATTAGAATTGGATTTGGACACTTGAGAAATATTGGCACGTTTAGGCTGAGAAGAAGTCGTTGATGGGCTAGCATCAAAATTTGGTTTTTGTTGCCGTAGGAGACCTAGAAGTCCTTGATATTGGGCTTTGGTTAGGCTAAAGCCCAACCCGTTGGAATCATTATCTTAACTAATCGAGGAAGGAATGCGTGAATCTGCTTCTTGTGCAACGCTATTGATAGTAGCACAAGAGGAAGAGTTGTCCCGGTTGTGGAACCTTGGTCATCCGGGGTAACGTGGGTGGCCAAGAGGATACTCGTGCTTAAAGTAACAGACGTGCATTGTGTGTTCGGTACGGCCACAGTAAATACACCTTTTGTTGGAACCACCAGTTCAGGTATTGCCTCCTGGTGGTCCGCCAGGTCCTCCTCTGCCGCGTCCCTTTCCATACGTCGATTGTCCAACATTAATGAAGGCATTTGGTTCATCAATGGTGGATGATGAAGAATGTTGACGCTCCTATTGAGCTACCATGGAAAAAACACGGTTAATAGATGGTAATAGGTCCATCAGAAGTATTTGAGAGCGAACAACAGAGAAATAGTCATCTAAGACTTTCAAAAAAGTATTATGAAGTCGTGTTGATGATAAAGTTTTACGGAGCAGGTGCAAACAAGGAAGGGAAGAAAATTATCGAGCTCCTCCCATAATGGCTTCAGCCCTATATAGTAATCAGAGACCGATCGGGAACCTTGCCGGATACCGTAAATTTCCTCTTGGAGTTCTGCTATGTGGAGTAGATCACTTTGGGAAAATCATTCTTGAAGGTCCGTATATATGTCTATGGCATGGTCAAGAAAAATGATGCTTTACGCAATTGGTGGTGACAAAAAGTTCAACAGCCGAGATGATAAGGGTGTTACAACGTTCCCACGACGAATAAATTGGATCAGTGGTAACTGGGACAAGTATTGTGCCATTCAAAAACCCATCTTGTTTTTAGATATTAAGGCCATTTTGATGGAGCAAGACCAAGAGTGGTAGTTGTTGCCAATTAAAGCTGGGGTGATGGAAACAGAGGCTGGGTTGTCACTAGGATGAATATAATAAGGACTAGATGGGTCAAGACAAGGATTAGAGGGTGGCATGACAGCATCAGGATTGCTCGTGTGGGAAGCATCTGACATTTTGACAAAGGGAGGCAATTAGTAGAGCTCCAATGAGAAGCTCTAATACCATAAAAGGAAACACAAGGTAAGGAAGGAAATGCTGAGAGACAAAGGGATGAAAATGATTTCCCGTTTCCACTAATGAATAAGGAATGAGGAATGTATATATATATACAGCCTATGAAAGAAAAGTTAAAAGAAAATAATAGAAAAGATGCACCTCAACAATAGATCCTAGTAATAGAATGCAGTTATGAATAGAAACAAAATAGAGAAAAAAAAACAACGGGCTCTACAGCTGTACACACTACTGCAATAAAGCGTTTTAACGACACACTACCTACCACGGTTGAGAAGAAAACATTGTTGGAAAATATACGGTGGCATTATAGTAATTTTGACAAAATATACAACTATAGTCATTTAATAGACCGCCTTTAATAGTAACTCTATGAAGTACTAAGACGGGTCCCGCGTTGCCCGTAGTAGTTGTATTTGTAATACAAAGACGGTCTTTTTATTTTGACCGTCTTTGAATAAGCTTTTGTCTTCCCTTTAAAATCCAACTCCTCAGCTCCCTTTAGATTATTTCTCTCTCTAAAATCACAAATTACAAAATCCATTCCATTATCTCTCTACCGCACCTCCTGTCCTCCCCATCTCCAACCCCCAAACCACCGCGAGAACCTCCAGTGCAAGCGACAGTGCCATTAAGACTCCGACGAACAACCTGGCCTTCCGTGATCATCACCCTCCGCGGTTCTCCCTTGGACCCTCTTCAGGGCCCCAACAATGCCACCGCCAAGCGACGCACCTCCTTTGTGAAGTGCGTGTTCTTCGTGTCCGCCACGGTGGCGCTGAAGGTGTCCATCCCGCAGCAGTAGAAGGACCCAAAGAAGCGCGTGATTATCACGGGATGGGGCTCCCGCAGCTACTATGAGAAGCTTCTCGCTGGCGAGAGCGGCATCACCGCTCCTGCACACAGGTGCAGGTCACCAAGGTCTCAAATCTATTCTCTTTTCCCACATTGCCTTCTTATTTTGTTAGTTTACATTTCCGTGAGACAATCCTTTTTGAGGCACCGTGAGAGCGTGGGTTTGGTTGATTAACTTTTGTAATTGCTTGATTCATTGTAAACCTTTTTTTATTTCTTCAGTTTTGAGGCCATTGACTAATGACTACCTTCAGTAGCATAACTTGTTCCTCCTTCATCAAATGTTAAAACCTTTTTTTATTTCTTCTGTTTTGTCATTTTCTTATATTCTTTCTATGGGACAAGATATTAGCACAGGGATAGTAGAATACTTGAATCAATGTATAGTTAGTGTATATGGTTTTGTTTTCCTCTATTATGGATTATTCGCAAAACTTTTAGATTCATCTTTATTGGGAGGAAATATATATATGTATAGACATAGTGACAATTTTGTCTTCTCATGTTCAACTTCTAGTTTTGTCTGTACAATCAAGTTTTACATAAACATAGTCTTCATTGAAATATTACCTTTTGTGCCTTTTGAACTTGTATGGTTTCACAATATGATATGTGGTATGAAATTTACCATTCACCAATTTGAATGGAACTATTTTGTTGCAATTTTATGGGACGATGATCTTTCCTCCATGACTGGTAACACAAAACTTGATTTTGTCAAGTTTGAATTCGTAACTTTTGTGCAGTAGTTTTTTTCTTTAAGCATGGCACTTTAACAATTAATATTTTTATAAGTTCATTTAACTTTTAATTTGGAAAATAAGTATATATGTTTCAGTCATGATATCTGGAAAATAAATTATTTTTGTTGTAACTAACACCTGTTCAATTATTTATGGCATAACTTTTGCAATTTATGGTTGTGTTTAATGCATGTTATGAATTATGATTACATCTGTTTTTTAAGATTAATAAAACCAACTAGTGTCCTATGTGCATGAATATTTTTAAATTCAGGTGAAATATAAAACTAGAATCTAAGATGTATAGATTAATAGAAAAAAAATTAAAGTTATAAGCATGATATAAAGAATTAATTCCAAAGGATATGGGTTGTAATTAAGTTAACTTTCAAGAGAATATATTATCAAATTTAATATAAAGGGGTGGTTGTGATAATGTTCTAATGCTAAGTTAACTTCCAAAGAATTGATTGGTTTCTTCTTTTTCTAATGCTAAGTTTCTAACAGCCCCTAACACCTTTTTATGTGATGCACCCTGCCTCATCTCATGGTGTTAAAACCCCCTACTAGTTTTCTAAAAGTTGGAGGTGAATTCATCAAAAATTACAAAATTGAGGGTAAAAATTACAACTAGAATGAAGCAAGCATGGAAGAGGAACGGAAATTTTGATGTAGTAATTCAACAACATTGTCGTTATGGTTGTGAAATAAGAATTTATTAAAAATTATTAACTATAGAAAAAAATTGTTAACAAGCATTTCACACTTCTTTGTATCTCACTAATTAGTGAACAATATTCACTAATTAATCATACCAACTGTTGCCATTGGTATGGAGTCCTCTGCAACAACCTTAATTCACATGCTCTTCAGCTTCACCTCAACACTTCATTTTCTGCTTTCTATCATGACTATGATGGCTACTATGAATTCGATGAGGAAGCTTATAGGAGATGGAGCTTTGGTGGAGCGATAAGTTCTTGTTTGGCTGATTTAAAGCATTTGAATTACTTGGACTTGAGCGGCAATGATTTTGAAGGTATGTCAATTCCTTCTTTCCATGGGACAACGACTTCCTTAACTCTCCTCAACCTCTCTTATGCTGGATTCATGGGGAAGATTCCATCTCAGATAATTACCCGCACACCCATACGCTTAAGAAACACAATTACCTGTAAAACATATCATATTAATCAATCAAATAATTATAATAATGTAACATTATCGACATTATTATTCATTCTCAACTATATTTTGAATTATTGATTAATTAAATTCTAAATACGAAACTATTTGGTCCTAAAATATCTCACTGAGAAATATTGTGGGAAGTAACCTCAGCCACTACATTATTAGAGATGTAGAAGCACAAAACTAGGGAAGTTACGTCATGAGATATAAAAAAAACATCGCAGTGATGAGTTGAGCTGTACATATGTACTGTTGCAGTTTCCACTCACAATCCATAAGCTGTTCTAAACAACCTGTTTTGGTTGTACACCAAGTGCATATATAGGTGATTTTATATATTTTAATTTTAATAATGGTTTGAAAGAGTAGAGACAAAATTTAAATTGGTAGTGAGTGAAGAGGAAAGTTGAGCCTGAGAGGGGTGAAGAGTTTAAGAAATTAAGAGGGAATCATGCTTGGGGTGGGTGTCATACCCTAATTTCATCCGGGGACACTTGCGGTCGGCTTTCAAACCTTGTTTGTTCCCTTTGGGACCCTCAAAACAAGCATTGTTGCGTAATCCGTAAAGTTTCACAATATTCCGAAGGTCAAAACACGCATTGTTGCATAATCCGTAAAGTTTCGCAGCATTCTGGAAGTCAAAACAAGCATTGTTACGTAATTCGTAAAGTTTCGCAACATTCCGAAAGGAAAAGCAAGCATTGTTGCGTAATTTGTAAATTTTCACAACCTTTTGGGAAAAAAACACCCATCGCCGTGGAACCCGTAAAGTTTTAGGAGGTTTCAGAAAGAAATCGGCAGAAAAACACAAAGGGGTGTATTTAGTAAAATGGGGGTGCAAATAGAAATTTTCAAATCTGGGCTCATCTAGTGGATTCTGGACCTTTTCTTTCTTCCTGGCTAAGCAAACTCCACGTTTTGTTGAAAAATGGTTTCTGGGGCTTTCGTAAAATTTCCGAAAACCTTGGATAAGCATATTTCACTTAATATTGGTGAAAAGGAAGAGAAAAAAGAGGAAAATCAAGTCCTATGTGCTTCTGTAAGGCTTCCGTAACTTTTCTGTAAATTATGAAAAAAGGGGGTGAACTTAATAATGTGGGGTGCAAATAACAATGTGAACTTATCAAGATGGAGTGCAAATAGAAATTTTCAAATTTTCGAATGTAGACTTTTCCAGAATATTTTGGAAGCTGGGTTTCTTAAGGAAGAAGCAACCTAGCTTGCCTGGGCGAGCTGGATGACAACCTCCTCCCCATTGTTCTATAAATAGGCCAAGGGGGGGGGGGGGGCTGTTCCAAAGGGTCCCTGACCCCTATGTTATGCATTTCAGCTGTTTTGGATGAAAAAACGTGTTTTCGTGAAGAAAATCCAAGCCGAGGTGGTTCCGTAACGTTTTTAAGACATTTCCGTGAGCAAATCGGTAAAGATTTTCTGCCGTTCTTCATCGTTCTTTGTCCGTTCTTCGTGCATTCTTCATTCTTCAACCGATAAGTTTTCGAAACCGAGACTTTCAATTCATTTCTTGTTTTGTTGGCTTTCATCTTGATTTCGTTCACTTTCGGATTTCTTTTCTTCCGTTTTTAACGAGCTTTAACCGATCGTTTAAGTCGTTATCTCGCCTAATAAATGATAAAATGAATTTCAACCGATCATTTGCATTGTAATCTCGTTTAATCACTGTTAAAGCAAAATCTAACCGATCGTTCACACTGTAACCTCGGTTAAACCAAAAAAAGCAAAATAATAATAAAATAATCAAAATATCTTGGAAAAAAATAATAATAGAATAATGAAAAAAATCAATCAGACATTTTTCTTTAAAAGTTTCCCTGAATGAATTGACTAATAATCAAAGTGAAGCTAAGGCTAAAATCAACTCTTAAATCAAGTTTTGTCCGCAAAAATCACTATATACCGTTTTAAGGTCCAACGCCTTAAACGGTCTTCTTTGCTTTTATCGGTTAACATGGACCGTTCAAAAGCATAAAATCAACACATAACTTTACCGCTTTTGCAAGAACTACGTAGGTCTAAGTTCCTCATCATAAATTAAGGATACATAGGAGCGAGGGAAACACCCTTGTTGACCACAGAAAGATAAAAAATATAAAAAGGTCCATAAAAACATAAAAAAGGGAAAATAAAACAAATTGAAGACATGATATTGCACATTTGATTAAAGGTTGTCGTCCTTTGTGACGGATGCGTGGGGTGCTAATACCTTCCCCGTGCGTAAAAATAACTCCTGAACGTTTTCACGATTAAAGTTCGTAGACCATACGTTCCAATTTTTCCAACGTTTTCCTCGAATAAACGTTGGTGGTGACTCTGCGCGCCTTCCTCACTTGGAAGACGCACCCGTGAGTCCCGTGTCGCCCTCCCACCGAATGGTAGGCTGTAATAGTTGGCGACTCCGTTGGGGACTGTTTTTAGAGAGTTAGGCCTTCTAATCTCGTGCAATATCATGACTTCCTCTTTTGTCGGTTTCCTTTTATTTCTCTTACGTTCTTGTATATAACTCTTTGATGCTTTTAGTGTATTTTTGAAATGTATGCATGAGATAGATATTTATTCATTTGATGCACATAAACACTAACACTATTTGTACACACGGTGAGTTGAAAAGAGGCCATATACTCGGGTCCATGGGAACATAAGGAGTGGAGGTGAATCTGTGGTCATGCTGGGTCTCCGACTTGCTTGATAACAGTGAACCCTCATCTAGAGTTTTTCTCTTTGATAACATATTGTTGCCGATAGTCCCTACTGCTGCAATATGTTTATTTTTTGAAGGGGGTGATACCTCCAGAAACCATCAAGAGAGATATGACCACCTTGGAAATTATCACTAAAAGCCTTTTAGTTCCTCCCGTTTAGGTCCCTAAAATAGGGGCACGAAGCGAACACGTTGCGTGCCTTTTAAACACTGCCATGCATATAACCTAAATGTCATGTACGCCTTTGCTGTATGATTATTTGTGGATATTGCTATACTGTGTACATCCCCGTGTTGTGCTTTTGTGCGTCTGCATCATGTTGTCACACACGCGTTGTATGTTGATCTCGTCTTTTGTCACGGGAAGCCAGAAGGTCCATATCACCTTCTTAATTGCACACATGAAGCACTGCACCCCCAAATGTGCAAGTAAGAAGAGATGATTTTCTGGGCTCTCGTGTCCATAAATGCATTCATATCATACATCGCATAAGCATCTCTTCATGGCATCGTAATGGACATATCGTTCCTGCATTTGTCACTTATCATTTCATGCATTGCATGAGTCATTGCATCATCATGCATATGCATTCAACATACTTTTTGTTCTACAAGTTGTATACCTTTTGTTTTCATGTTTACTCATGCATGATCTTTGCATTTTCCTCCGCAAAACAGAAACAAAAAAGGAAGCATGAAAGTTCACACTGCATTCTTAGTTGCATGTGTTAGGTACCATGAGCCAACCATGTTGGGATCATAAACCTGTTTCTCTTAAAAAAAAAATGATTGAACATGGTACCTAATGTGTGGTTAACTAGGAAATGAGGTTTCTTCGGGCATCTCAATCTCATAATTACATTTTCCATGCATAGTATAAGTATGCCTGAGTCATTCATCTCTATGAAATATTGTCAAAGTATTGGCGATCAAAATTTCTTTTCCTTGGATTATGAGGTTGAACCAAGCTCATGCTTTCTAGAAAAAGTTCATCAAGTCAAGGTCAAGTATGGAAGTAACCATCTTGCAAAATATTGGGGCAAAAGATGGATCGAGTTACATCGCTGCTTCATCTACTACCAAACACATTTAGAACTGTTGATGTCCTTGTTACTTCCAGTTTCACCTTGACAAAGATGTCATGGACCATGTTGAAAATCTAAATAGATTCAACCCCATGTCCTGCCTAAAAATTTGCAATACTTCAACTGTGCATCATTCACATACATCCATGCTTTTCATTGGTTGCATTGCTCATTGCATTCTTTCCTTGTAAAAAAAATGAACTTAATCATTGTTATCAAAAGGAAAGAACACGCTTTACGGCGCCCTTATCGAACCCGTGCTAGAGCTAGAGTAATGGGTGAAGTAGAGGAGGTGCAAGAGCATATGAAGGCCGACACAGAAGCCTTGAAAGAGCAAATGGCCACAATGATGGAGGCCATGATGAGCATAAAGGAGATAATGGAGGTCAATGCGGCTGCAATAGCCGTTACCAGCACCATTGCTGAAGTGGACTTGACCCCCCATATGGCCTCAATTAAATAAATCATCCAACCTCAGATATGGTAGGTCTGGAAGGCAAAGAATTGGGAGGTACGGGCGGCCCTCATTTAGCGCAAAAAACCAAGCTTGCCTTCCCACCATATGGCTTGCCTCCCAACTATACACCACCCAATGCGGCATACACTCCCGGTGAGGATGTCAATAACTCCCTTCTCCCATATTCATTGAGAGCTGACAACCTCGTCATGCACATGTCTCTCAACCCATGGGGGAGACACATGAAATTCCTCACCACAATCTAGCCGACTTCGAGCCTTGCCTCGGATATGCCACTGAAGGGCAAGCAGTTGGTGGTATACCCCTGCAAAACACTTTAGAGGGGCCTCAATTTCGCCCCCAACCACAACCCTTCTATGGAAAAATGGTGGGTTACACACCTTCAAGCTTTGCGGATTTGGTCTTCGCCGGCGAAAGGATCAAAGTGGGTATGCAAAAAGGTAAATCTGATCATCCTGCTTTGATGAATACGAAAACTGGGGCAAATAAAGAGGATGAGAATGAGGGAGAAACCCTTGCTATGACTGCCATTCCTACACGGTCAAATTTCCCATCAGCCCAACAATGTCATTACTCAGCCAATAACAGTCCCTCTCACCCAATCATCCATAAAAGCCATCCCCAAATCAGCCACAAGGCCTGCCTGCTTACCACACGCCCAATGCCCAAACACCACCTTTATCACAAACCAAAAGGAATTTTGCAACAAAAAGCCTGTAGGATTCACCCCAAATTCCAGTGTCATATGCTAACTTGCTCCCATATCTACTTGATAATGCAATAGTAGTCATAACCCCTGCCAGGGTTCCTCAAACCTCTATTTTTCCGAGGATACGACTTGAACGCAACATGTGCATATCATGGAGGAGTTCCGGGACATTCCATTGAGCATTGTATGACCTTGAAGCGTAACGTGCAAAGTCTTATTAATGCAGGCTGGCTGAAGTTTGAGGAGAATCACTTGTGAATCCTAAGATTGACAAGTGACACCACATATGGGGCAATTTTGAAAGCTATTGTTAGATGTCTATAATGACTCATCAGGATTTTCAAGTTTATGCCATTATTGTAAACCACAGTTACAATGCTAAATAAAATGGATAAATTTGACATCTTTGTCCCCCATCCTCTCGTAATTACATATTTTCTTCCACTGGAATGTGGGTGCAAGCCATTGGTTTGTTTGCTCAAGCGACCTACGCTCCTGAGTTTGGACTTCCAAGACCGTTCAATCAGAAATTACTCGTGCTACACATTTGGTGAGGATGCCGTAAACAACGAGTAAAGCAGAAAAGTTCAAAAAGAAAAAGAAAAAGAAAAAAGCATTTGATTGATTGTGTTTTCAAGTAAAATATCGACGTTCATGTGACCTCATTTTATCATTTCAGAAAGTTTGTCTTTTTTAGAGAGAAGTGAGCTATCAAGAATAGGAGTCATTTGACTTAATCCGTCAACTGAAAAAATCCTTCAACTATTTCTTGTCCTTGAAAAATTCTTTTTGCGAGAATCAACCGCTTCTTTCATTCTTCTTTGCTACAAGGTTGTGAAAACAAAACAACGATGGATACCTCAGAGCCCTACACTGGGGCAATGAAAGGCACCATGCATAAACCTCAAGCGAACCTAGGAGCAGGTTAGAAGTTCTCACCCAATAGGTTCCCTGCTACAAGGTCATGACGAAAGACAATGATTGGTACCTCAAAGCCTTACACTAGGGCAATGAGGGGCACCGTGCACGAGCCTTAAGCGAACCTTGTTAGACAAATGGCCTCAGTTATCTTAAGAAGGGGTTGAATTAAGATAACAAGGAACTATTCCCCAAGTAAAATTTTACTCTCTCTTTTTAGATTAACAATGCACCCTTAACATGAATTACTCAAAAGACAATTCAAAATAAACTTCTTTTAAGGCAAAAGATAAATAGCAATAAATAAAAGAAGTTTAAGGGAAGAGAGAAATGCAAACTTGATTTATACTGGTTCGGTCACTTCCTGTGCCTACGTCCAGTCCTCAAGCAACCCACTTGAGATTTTCCACTCTCTTGTAAAATCCTTTTACAAGTTCTGAACACACAAGGACAATCCTTCCTTTGTGTTCAGAATTCCTTTACAACAAAAGACCCTCGATCTCTTAACCCCTTTTCAGAAGTAAGAAGAAGAGAAGAAGAAATCTCTCTTGAAAGAGATAGATTGTACAATGAAGATCAATCACAATTCCTTATTGAATATGCAAGTGTTTGACCAAGGAATCTTCGAGAGGATAAGACATTTCAATTCATAAAAACTCTCTTAATCTTTTGAGAGGATAAAACTTTTTGGGCAATCAAAACTCTCTCTTAATTCATGTTTCCAAGTCACATATAAATAGACCTTTGATGGCCATTCATAAACCATTTGAATAGATGTGACTCTTGAAAGTTATTTTCTGAAAATCTCCTCTGGTAATCGATTATAATATTTGTGTAATCGATTACAGGCTTTAATATTTGAATTAAAATGTTTATTAACTGCTGGTAATCGATTACCAATATGGTGTAATCGATTACATAGTCTAAAATTTGAATTCAAATATTTAGTAGCTGTTGTAAACCATTTTTGGCCACTGGTAATCGATTACATCCTCTGGTAATCGATTACCAGAGAGTAAATCTCTTGAAAAACACTTTTTAACTCAAATTACTTGGCCAAACCTTTTGCTAAATCAATTAGGAATTCCCTTCCTAAAATACTAGTGATCATCTTGATGTTGTGACTTGTATTCTTGAATCATTTGCATCAAATCATCATGATCATCATCAAAACATCAAAGTCATTTGCTTCTACAATCTCCCCCTTTTTGATGATGACAATATAAGTCCTGAAATCAAGATTCAAGCAAGCAATGTATATATATAAAATTTGCGTTTACTCCCCCTATGTTTTGGAATTGATGATCACTTGATTTCTAAGCTTTTTGATCATCATCAAAACACCAAAGATCTTCTACAATCTCCCCCTTTTTGATGATGACAATCCCTGAAATCAAGACAAGCTATATACAAGATGATAGCACGTTCACACAACCCTTACTCCCCCTATCTTTTGGCATGTATGCCTAACTTTACTTAATGATAAATTTCTAATTGATAATTGATTTCTAACCCAATTTCTCTCAAGTTCTCTCCCCCTTTGGCAACATCAAAAAGAACTAAGCACATGGGCATCAATATCAAAGTATAAAGGATAACCAATCAATCTCACAAATAAGACACAATAAAACCAGAATTCAAACAATTTAAAGCCAAAAACACAAAGTATCAAAACACAAAATCTGAAATCCAAATATGACAAGATAAATAAAGTACTGAACATAATGATCTAAGTTGCATAGCCAAAGTACACGACTTAAAAGAGACATATAATTAGAAACTAAAATCTAAGAAGGTGGAGGTGGCGGTGGAAGATCGAAACTTTGACGAATGTAACCTACATCCTCTTCAAGCTGTGTGAGGCGAATATCCATGCCTGCAAAGCGTGTATCCAATGAGTCGAAACGTTCACCAACATAAGAACGAAGACCTCGTAATTCGGTAAGGACTTCATTCATGAGTGCGGAATCATCGCGTTGAGGAGGAGGTGAAGGAGTACGCTCATCTTGAGGAGGGAGTGCGTCTTTCTTCAGCCATTGACCATTCCGATCCTTACAGTAACCAAAGGAAGTCACAGCACCAGCACCAATTGCAAAGGAACGCTTGACTTGAACAAATGGCTCATCATCAAGCGGAATTTGAAAATGACGCAGAAACAAAGTTATCAATTGTGGGTAAGGTAGAGGTGCATTGGCCCGTAATGCCTTATGCATTCGGTACCGAACCAAATGGGCCCAGTCGATCTGACGACCGGTGAGAAAAGCCCACATCCGAATCAAATCCTCCTCAGAGGCTTGTGCTAAATTTGAAGACCAGGGAAGCAAAATTCTAACAATGATATAATGCATGATGCGATTATCAAAAGTTAATGATCCGGCCAGCAATCTACCGGTCATTTCAGCCTGGTCATTACAGACCATACGGCGAGCATCATGACTAGAATAATCAAATTTCCAGTCATCAACAATGGTGCCCTCAAAAGGTGCACCTTGACTGGGTAAATGAGTTAAAGAAAAGAATAAGAACTGATCAATGATCATAGGAATACCATGCACCTCAGAGGAAATAATGCCATCCTAAATTTTCAAATTGCAGTAGAAGACCTTTACAAGTTCAGGATAATGTGGCAGTTTTAATGACATGAAATTAACAAGGCCAGAATTTTGAAACACTTGATAGCAATCAAACGTTTCATCATTAAAGAACTCTACGTCTAGGTACTTAGGATCTAATATGATCCTAGAAGAAAATTGAGAGAGGTACCGTAGACGCTGATCATCGGAAGAAAACAATGTGGATGATCTTGGAGATGATAAAGATGGATGAATAGGTGCTGTGGATGCTTCAGATGGTCCGTGGCGGTGATGGCAGCAGCAGCGGAGGTGGAGGATGATCCCTTTCTCTTCTTCGATGGCTCTGCCATTTGATGAAGTTTTAGTGGATTTTAATCGGTGGAAGTGAAAGAGGAGTGAAAAAAGAGGAAGATTGGGCTTTACGAGATGTGATTTGGTGAAGAATTGAGTGAGATATGAAGATTTGAAGTTCTAGGTATGGAGGAGGCGTGAGGGGAGGTCGTGGCTGCGCAGAAATTCTGATTTCGTGAGTTTTTATAGACGTGGACGTGTTGTAATCGATTACAAGGCTTGGTAATCGATTACAGGAGTAATGAGCCTTCTGGTAATCGATTACAGGATGTTGTAATCGATTACAGGCTGCTTGTTCTTGTGTAATCGATTACAGTGAATGGTAATCGATTACCAGAGCATAACCTAGGCTAGTTTCTTAAAAAAAATACCTATATCTATGCTAAACATATCTAATATGAATAATCATCACTGCTAATGCACTTAATTCAATCATTCAACTATAAAACACACATGAATACATAAATTCTATCATAATAACAAGAATTTAAACAAAATCAATCAAAGTAACATATAAACAATCAATCATAAGAATAAATTAATCAATCAATCCTAAACATTACCTATCCAAATCACTAAGGTCTAAAAGGCCTAATTCTCTTCTTATTGAAAATAATATTTCTTTTGGGAGAGGTTTTGTAAAGATATCAGCAAGCTGATTCTTTGTATCAACAAACTCTAATATACAATCTCCCTTTAGGACATGATCTCTAAGAAAATGGTGCCTAATTTCTATATGTTTGGTTCTAGAGTGTTGAACAGGGTTTTTGGATAGATTTATGGCACTAGTATTATCACACCTAATAGGTATACGATCAAGAAGGATACCATAGTCAGATAATTGTTGCTTCATCCATAAAATTTGTGCACAACAACTGCCGGCAGAAATATATTCCGCTTCAGCAGTGGATAAAGCAACACTGTTTTGTTTCTTACTATGCCATGAGACAAGAGTGGATCCAATGAATTGACAAGTTCCACTTGTGCTTTTTCTATCAGTTTTAGATCCGGCAAAGTCAGAATCAGAATATCCTATTAAGTTACATGTTGAGTTCTTAGGATACCATAATCCTAAATTTATTGTACCTAATAGATATCTCATGATTCTCTTAACTGCACTCAAATGTGATTGTTTGGGGTTGGATTGAAACCTAGCACACATGCATACACTAAACATAATATCAGGTCTACTATCAGATAAATAGAGAAGAGATCTGATCATACCTCGATACTGTTTCATGTCTATAGATTGACCAGATTCATCTTTATCTAAGTAACAGCTAGTGCTCATCGGTGTAGCCATGTGTTTTGCACTTTCCATCCCAAATCTTTTGATCAATTCCTTGCAGTACTTGGATTGATTGATGAATATACCTTCTTGAGTTTGCTTGATTTGTAATCCCAGGAAGTACTTTAGTTCTCCCATCATTGACATTTCAAATTCACTTTGCATATCAAGGGAAAACTCCTTGCACAATGAATCATTAGTGGATCCAAAAATTATATCATCAACATATATTTGAACCAACAAAATATCATTATGCTTTCTCTTTATGAATAATGTGGTATCCACTTTTCCTCTAGAAAATTCTTTTTCTAGGAGAAAATTACTTAAAACGTTCATACCACGCCCTAAGGGCTTGTTTCAAACCATAAAGAGCCTTTTGCAATTTATAAACATGATTTGGTTTATCTGGGATTTGAAAACCTGGGGATTGTTCAACATATACTTCTTCTTGAATTAAGCCATTTAGAAAAGCACTTTTAACATCCATTTGATAGAGCTTAAAATCCATTATTGATGCATATGCTAAGAGCATTCTAATGGCTTCTAATCTTGCAACTGGAGCATATGTTTCTTCATAGTCTATTCCCTCTTCTTGATTATACCCTTTTGCTACTAACCTAAACTTATTTCTAATAATTATGCCATGTTCATCTAATTTATTTCTAAAAACCCATTTTGTTCCTATGACAGGATAATTTTCAGGTTTTTCTACATAACTATAAAAAAAATATTAATGAAAATCAAATATTTAAGGAGTAAACAAGCATCAAAAACTCATTCAAAAGTTAACAAAAATCATCAAAGTAATCAATCAAAGATCATCAAAGTAATCAATCAAAGACAAGTGACCTGTTGGTATCATTTGATATTACTTGTTGGGCTTATTGATCAAGTGGCCTTTCTTTGTTGAATAAACTTTGATGCATGCCATGTGTTTGGAGAAATTGCTATCAATGTATCGCTTTTGCTCTTCTCCGTTTTCATAGTCTTTCATCATGATACCCAGATTTATGATTTTATTTTTCTGAATCACTTGAAATTTTTTTTTAAGTGATCTATGCTTTCTTTTCTTTCTTTTCTTTGAGATTCATCTTGTCGGATTCTTCAATTCTTCTTTCAAAGACAAGATAATCGGATCTCATGTGCCCAGGTTGATTACTTTCATAGCATGATGTGGCTAAGGAGGAGTCTTCTTCTTTCTTCTTTGTATTGATGTTTGATTTCCTTTTATTTCTTTTGTTTCTCAGAAATTTATTGAACCTTTTCACAAAGAGTCTGAAATCATCATCATCTTCTTCTGTTTCAGTCAAGTCCTCTTTGTCACTTTCTTCTTGAATAAAAGATGATGAGGTTCTGAGTGCTATTCCTTTTCTCTTTATATCATTCTCTTCATGTTGATGAAGTCTCATAAGTTCCATTTCATGTTCTTGAAGTTTTCCAAGGAGAGTGGCAAGAGACATATTAGTGAGATTTCTTGATTCTGCAATTGTTGTTACTTTTGGTTGCCATTGCCTGCTTAAACATCTCAACACTTTGTTAATATGATCTTCATTAGGAAATATTTTTCCCAAAGATGCAAAATGATTAACTATACAAGTAAATCTCTTCTGCATATCTTCTATGGTCTCATATTGAAACATTCTGAACATTTCATATTCATGTATAAGAGTGTTTATTCTAGATCTCTTGACATCGGTTGTGCCTTCATAGGTTACTTGCAAAGTATCCCACATTTCTTTTGCATTTTTACAATTTGAGACTCTAAAAAATTCATCCATGCTTAATGCAGAAGTGATTATATTTTTGGCCTTTAAATTGTATTGAACCTTTCTTCTTTCATCACCATTCCATTCTTCTCTTGGTTTTTCTATAGTTGCATTTCCTACTATCTTTGTAGGAATAAAAGGACCAACTTCAATGGCTTCCCATATATTTAAATCAATGGCTTCAATAAGGATCTGCATTCGGGTTTTCCAATAGTGATAACCCTCGCCATTGAACATAAGATGCCTATTAATAGAATTTCCCTCAAGAAATGGAAAGTTGGATGATGCCATATCTATTCTTGAAGTTTTTAAACTTTATACAAGAAACCCGCTCTGATACCACTTGTTGGACAAATGGCCTCAGTTATCTTAAGAAGGGAGGGTTGAATTAAGATAACAAGGAACTATTGCCCAATTAAAATTTTACTCTCTCTTTTTAGATTAACAATGCGCCCTTAACATGAATTACTCAAAAGACAATTCAAAATAAACTTCTTTTAAGGCAAAAGATAAATAGCAATAAATAAAAGAAGTTTAAGGGAAGAGAGAAATGCAAACTTGATTTATACTGGTTCGGTCACTTCCTGTGCCTACGTCCAGTCCTCAAGCAACCCACTTGAGATTTTCCACTATCTTTGTAAAATCCATTACAAAGTCTGAACCACACAGGGACAACCCATCCCTTGTGTTCAGGAATCCTTTACAACAAGAGACTCACAGTCTCTTAACCAATCTCATTGAATAAGAAGAATGGAAGAAGAATTTTCTCTTCAAGAGAAGAATATTACAATAAAGATCATGTAGGAATCCTTATAGATTTTGCAAGTGTTTGGCCAAGGATTTCTTTTGAGAGAGCATTTGACAATGAAGTTCTTTTGGAATCTCTCTCATTGTCTTTTGAGAGGATAAGACACTTTTGCCAAGCAAAACTCGCTCTTCAATTTCGTCCCAAGTCACTCATATATATAGGCCTTTGATGGCCATTCAAAATTCAAATGATAAGATGTGAATGTTGGCGATATTCCTTGAAAATCCTCTTTGGTAATCGATTACAGAATTAGTGTAATCGATTACATAGTTGTTTTTCTTGAACAGTTGTGACCCTTCATTTAAAATTTGAATTCCCAACATTCAGAGTCTCTGGTAATCGATTACATGTATTGGTAATCGATTACATGTGCCTTGAATGACTTGAAACCTTTCATTGTGAGGCAAGGCTTGATCTTGAAGAAATCTTAAATCAAGGCTTTTTTTGTTGAAACAATCTTGTATTAATCTTGAAGCAAAATGAGCCTTGTTTGATTCTTCTTTTGACATCATCAAAATCATGTATACATACATTCACATTCTCCCCCTTTTTGATGATGACAAACATGTGATTTCTTCTCAACACCATCAAAGCTTGCATGATTTACATTCTCCCCCTTTCTCAAGCAAATTCTTAATTCTTCTTGACATCATCAAAATCTTCATGATTTACATTCTCCCCCTTTTTGATGATGACAACCACCTGTAGGTTAGGAGCAACAACAAAGAAAAAATATCTATTTGCATATAGTTTACTCCCCCTTGGTTTTGCAATGATTGCTTATATGAGACAGTTGAAGATTTCATATTTTTCATATGTAAACAAATTGTCTCATAAACAATAGATAATTTTTCTTACTATTTTATCTTTTATCTTTCTCTCCCCCTTTGTCAACATCAAAAACAAATCATGAATAGAGAGGAGAAAGATGTTACCACATGTTGCAATGTATGATAATCAAGTGATACCAAAAGGCATTAAAACAATCATTCAATATTAATCAAGCAAAAACAAGTACAATGACACATCAATCAAATACAATCAAATACAATCAATCATCAAACATTTAAAATCAAATTAATTAAAAGGACCAACTTCAATGGCTTCCCATATATTTAAATCAATGGCTTCAATAAGGATCTGCATTCGGGTTTTCCAATAGTGATAACCCTCGCCATTGAACATAAGAGGCCTATTAATAGAATTTCCCTCAAGAAATGGAAAGTTGGATGAGGCCATATCTATTCTTGAAGTTTTTAAACTTTATACAAGAAACCCGCTCTGATACCACTTGTTAGACAAATGGCCTCAGTTATCTTAAGAAGGGGGGGTTGAATTAAGATAACAAGGAAGTATTCCCCAATTAAAATTTTACTCTCTCTTTTTAGATTAACAATGCACCCTTAACATGAATTACTCAAAAGACAATTCAAAATAAACTTCTTTTAAGGCAAAAGATAAATAGCAATAAATAAAAGAAGTTTAAGAGAAGAGAGAAATGCAAACTTGATTTATACTGGTTCGGTCACTTCATGTGCCTACGTCAAGTCCTCAAGCAACCCACTTGAGATTTTCCACTCTCTTGTAAAATCCTTTTACAAGTTCTGAACACACAAGGACAATCCTTCTTTTGTGTTCAGAATTCCTTTACAACAAAAGACCCTCGGTCTCTTAACCCCTTTTCAGAAGTAAGATGAAGAGAAGAAGAAATCTTGCTTGAAAGAGATAGATTGTACAATGAAGATCAATCACAATTCCTTATTGAATATGCAAGTGTTTGACCAAGGAATCTTCGAGAGGATAAGACATTTCAATTCATAAAAACTCTCTTAATCTTTTGAGAGGATAAAACTTTTTGGGCAATCAAAACTCTCTCTTAATTCATGTTTCCAAGTCACATATAAATAAACCTTTGATGGTCATTCATAAACCATTTGAATAGATGTGACTCTTGAAAGTTATTTTCTGAAAATCTCCTCTGGTAATCGATTACAATATTTGTGTAATCGATTACAGGCTTTAATATTTGAATTAAAACGTTTATTAACTGCTGGTAATCGATTACCAATATGGTGTAATCGATTACACAGTCTAAAATTTGAATTCAAATATTTAGTAGCTGTTGTAAACCATTTTTGGCCACTGGTAATCGATTACATCCTCTGGTAATCGATTACCAGAGAGTAAATCTCTTGAAAAACACTTTTTAACTCAAATTACTTGGCCAAACCTTTTGCTAAATCAATTAGGAATTCCCTTCCTAAAATACTAGTGATCATCTTGATGTTGTGACTTGTATTCTTGAATCATTTGCATCAAATCATCATGATCATCATCAAAACATCAAAGTCATTTGCTTCTACAAACCTAGGGGCAGATCAAAAGTTCTCACCCATCGATGTTTTTAAACAAAAAAAGGGGGGACAAACCCTGGGATTTCAATGGACTGATTAAACGTCAAACGGCTCCATTACCGTCACTCCAAAATTGTCAAGTGACTAAATCAAACAGAACATACACTCTAAGGGAGTTCCCAAAGAGATTTGCAAAAGATAGGATGAGATTGCATGAATTATCACCTTTTTCAAAAAAATCAAATCAAAATCAAAATCACAAAATAGGGAAAAAATGTCATGAACATTGTAGAACTTTCCATTACATTGCATTGTTGCATACGAAGTCCGCATTTACTGCATTTCAAGACAAAGGTTACATGCATCTGCATCCCTAAAAATCATGTTGTAAATCATGAAGATCTTGATGATGTCAAGAAGAATTTGCTTGAGAAAGGGGGAGAATGTAAATCATGCAAGCTTTGATGATGTCGAGAAGAAATCACATGTTTGTCATCATCAAAAAGGGGGAGAATGTGAATGTATGTATACATGATTTTGATGATGTCAAAGAAGAATCTAACAAGGCTACTTCAAAGGATAAGCATTTGCTTCAAGAATAATTCAAGATTGCCTTAAAACAAAGTGCTTTCAAGACATGCAAGGCTTTGGTAATCGATTACCAGGAAGTGTAATCGATTACCAGAAGACAGGGTTGAGAAATAGCTGTTGAAAAAGGTTTGAAATTTGAATTTTCTACATGTAATCGATTACCATATGTCTGTAATCGATTACCAGCAACGGAACTTTGGAAATTCAAATTCAAAAGTCATAACCCTTCAAATTATAATTGTGTAATCGATTACACAAACATTGTAATCGATTACCAGTGGAAAGTTTTTAGAAAATCTACCAACAGTCACATCTTTTCATTAGATTTATGAATGGCCATCAAAGGCCTATAAATAGGTGACTTGGGCATGAATTTTATTACAGAGTTTTTTTGGTCCAAAATGTCTTATCCTCTCAAAAGACAATGAGAGAGATTCCAAAAGAACTTCATTGTCAAATGCTCTCTCAAAAGAAATCCTTGGCCAAACACTTGCAAAATCTATTAGGATTCTTACATGATCTTCATTGTAATATTCTTCTCTTGAAGAGAGAATTCTTCTTCCATTCTTCTTATTCAATGAGATTGACTAACAGACTGTGAGTCTCTTGTTGTAAAGCATCTGAACACAAGGGATGGGTTGTCCCTGTGTGGTTCAGACTTTGTAAAGGATTTTACAAAGATAGTGGAAATCTCAAGTGGGTTGCTTGAGTACTGGACATAGGTACGGGAAGTGGTCGAAACAGTATAAAATTGTGTTTGCATTCTCTCTTCCCTTATCTTATTTATTTTGTTGCAATCAATTGTGTCTTGCATGTTTAAAGAAAATTGTTAAATTGATTATTGTTGTTTCTTCTGCATTCTAAGCCTATCCCTCTTAAGATTATTGAGGCCACAAGGTCTAACACATGTTAACTGCATAGATTTCCTACATCTAATGTCTAATCTTTAGAATTTGGGATCAACCGCCCTCTTAATGAGTCAATCTCTTGCTTTCTCATAAGGGTGGACCCTTGGGTACCAGTACCGTCACCTTCAGAGGACTACACGTCCTCGCCTTCAGAGGACTACATGTCCTCACCTTCAGAGGGATGCACGCCCTCTCCTTCATAGGGCTACACTCCCTCACCTTTAGAGGACTACACGTCCTCGCCTTCAGAGGGCTACACGCCCTCGCCTTCATAGGGCTACATGCCCTCACCTTCAGAGGACTACACGTCCTTGCCTTTAGAGGGCTGCGTACCCTCACCTTCAGAGGGCTACACGTCCTCGCCTTCAGAGGGCTACACGTCCTCACCTTCAGAGGGCTACACGCCCTCGCCATCAGAGGACTACACGTCCTCACCTTCATAGAGCTGCACATCCTCACCTTCACAGGATTGCGCGTCCTCGCCTTTAGAGGACTACACGTCTTCACCTTCAGAGGGCTACACGCCCTCGCCTTCAGAGGACTACACGCCCTCGCCTTCAGAGGAGTACACGTCCTCACCTTCAGAGGACTACACGTCGTCACCTTCAGAGGGCTACATGTCCTCACCTTCAGAGGGCTACACGTCCTCGCCTTCAGAGGGCTACACGCCTCGCCTTCAGAGGACTACATGTCCTCACCTTTAGAGGGCTGCATGCCCTCGCCTTCAATGGGCGACACGTCCTCGACTTCAGAGGATTGCATGCCCTCGCCTTTCAAGGGTTGTGCGTCCTCACTTTCAGTGGGCTCCACATCCTCACCTTAAGAGAATTCAAGGTCTTTTGCCCTTAATGCTTAACCGAGACTTGTGCTCCCGGGTAAGGGGCCAGTAGTTTCCTTTTATCAGTTCTTGGGTCACCCCTTGATCCTGGAGGAGGGCCAACTATGAGAGCACAACCAGAAGAGGAGGCTATCACGCAGCTACTATGCATACTGGGGCAAGATTTCATTCGAGCCATTGCAAAAAGGTGAGTGTGGATCATGCGCACCAACATGACCACTCTTACACAGATATGTATGATGTTGCTACTTAGCAACATTCTGTCCAGCGACCACAATGCCGATCTCCCTCTGCGGATGTATCAATTGGGTTATGCCATCATGACAAAGGTAAGTATGTGCGTTGCTCAACTAGTCTTTGATGCCATCTATTGTTTGCAGGGATCGTGCCCACAAGACACCCAGTGAACCCGAAGAAGTCCAATAGGGCCCTGGGGTTCTAGCTCGGATTACGGGCCTCTGTCGGTTCTATGGAGTGATCACCACTCCGATCTCCCCCTGCCGAAGTGTCAGCTGGTTTATGCCATCATGACATAGGTAAGTATGCATGTGCCTCAATTGATTTCTGATGCCATCTACTATTTTCAGGGATCACTCCTACAAGACACTCAGTGGGCCCAGAGAAGTCCAACAGGGTCTTGGGGTTTCTAGCTCTGATTACAAGCCTCCGTCAGTTCTACGGAGTGCCCGCCGCCCCCAGTAGGGTCATTAGGCCCCTATTAACAGGACTTTCATTGAGAAGTACTGCGACCCCAGGCAGGGGCAGGGCGAGGCATCACAGTAGCGGGCAATAGACACACCGCCACCACCTCCAGAGTTCACCTCAGCTCATCCACAAAAAGGCTAGAGAGTTGGCTATGACACATGTCCGACCAGCAGGCGACCAAGTCCAAAGCCAAAGGTAAGCAAAAATAGTAGGCCCGTGGCCGACAAGTCATCACGCGTCTGGCTCAAGACGTTAAAGAAGCGCTACTAGGAGGAAACCTAGAATTGACTACGAAGAAGCTCCCCGCGAAGTGGTCCAGGAAGGGGCACCATTGAAGAGGGTTCCAGTGTGGCCCCAAAAGCCGACACAGGCTTTGATAAACACCGATTCCAAAGCGTGGAACATCAGTACCATTTTGAGGCCATCAAGGGATGGTCATTCCTCAGACAGAGACAAGGGTAGCTGAGGGATGATCAATTTTCGCACTTCCTTGGAGGAGGCGGAGCCATACAACCGGGATCGCCAAACTTGTGATTTATCCTTCATTACTACTTTCAGTTATTTTTTTATTTCCCTTGTGATCTGACATTATCTGCTTCCAATTATTATTTTCATTGTGATTGAACTGAACATGCAGTTATCTGTCGCATTGTGAGTAATTTATCGCTTTGGGCATATGGTCGTACTTACTTTACGATGATTTTTCCGAAACGCAAAAAATGTGTAGGTCTTGTGCACTTTTGTTCGCACGCCTTTTTAAAAAAAGATGTGATCTCGGGCATCAACCGTGTCCAGGTTACAAGCTGTTTTTAATCTTTTGAAAAAAAAAAGAAAGAAAAAAACAAAAACAAACAAGAACAAAAAGTATATCTTTCAGCTGAAAAGCCAGCACGCTTTTGAAAAGAAATAACTTCCAGCTTTTCTTTGAAAATAAATTCACTGATCATAACACCAGTTTTTGGTGGGAAAAAAATGTGTATGCACCCAAAATGGACTCAGATGAATGCATGAATTGATAAAAGAACATGTTTTGGAAACACTGGGTTGACTTAAATAGGGAAAACGAATCTTGAGCCCTAGTGTCACATGACCATAAAAACTTGATGCTTGAGTGTCCACATGGGTGCATGCATGACTAGTTTTGCATAAAATTTCCAAATCATCATTGTTGCATATGTGTCATGGAAATAATGTGAGACATTCCTTTATCCCTGATCAAAGATCGGAAGAAAGCAAAAGAAAAAAATTCCCAATCAAAGATCGGAAGAAAGCAAAAGAAGAAAATTCTCAATCAAAGATTGGAAGAATGCAAAAAAGAAAGAAAAATTCCCGATCAAAGATCGAAAGAAAACAAAAGAAATATACAAAAAGGTCTTTGGACCAGACAATATCTGAACAATATAGAATTTTCACAAGCAAACAAGAAAAGAAAGGAAACCACGACTTGAAGTGGTTCTCTCCCTTTGATCGCCAACCAAAATCCTCTGCACTGGCGACTTTCTCGCCCTGCACTAAACAAAAACAGAGAAGGAAAAGGACCAAACACTTAGAGCCAAATTTCCCACCAAGAACACTATTCCCAAAAAATTCCTATTGATCCATGATCATGCATGTAATCTTTGATTTGATAGGAAATGATTTGCAAAATCAAGTTATGACATATCTATGGTTCAGAATTAGGATAAAACACTTACCTGTGTGAGATTGATACACTTTGAGGGATTTTCTTCTATTTTATTGGACCCAGTGTTTCCTCTAAATGGTCATTTAGAAATGAAACGCTAGCATCCAATATCTCATTTGTGGTTAAGAGAAAATTTCATCAGCATACTCTCCTTCCCCAATAGACACATTATTTTTCACCAAAAATTATATGTCGCTCTGATCAGTTAGAGGTTTTGTTTCTTTACTAAAGCATGTTTGCATTTTAGTGAAAGAACACTGAGACTATTTTAGTCTCACCAAATCAAGAACTACATAGGTTTGAGTTCCTAATCACAAATTGAGGATACGTAGGAGCAAAAGTCCCACTTTTACCGACCACCCCACCTTTTGCTATCGTGACCTATGAGTCTGGTGGCACGCGGAGACACCCAATGGTTATCCAAACACACTTTTTGATATCGTGACCCGTGAGTCCGGTGGCACGTAGACACACCCGATGGTTATCCGTGCACACTTTTTGCTATCGTGAGCTTTGAGTCTGGTGGCACGCGGAGACACTTGATGGTTATCCGTGCACACTTTTTGCTATCCTGTGACCCGAGAGTTCGATGGCACGCGGAGACACCTTATGGTTATCCACACCTTTTGTCAGCTAGAGGCAAGTGAGCCCGTTGACACTCAAAGACCAATGTGGTCATCTGAACCCTTCTCAGAGATGTCAGCGTCTTCCGGCCAAGACCGCAAAAATGTCTCAATTCTTCTATCGTGACCTGTGAGTCCGATGGCACGCGGAGACACCAAATGGTTATCCGCGCACACTTTTTGCTATTGTGACCTGTGAGTCCGATGGCACGCGGAGACACCTGATGGTTATCCGCGCACACTTTTTGCTATCCTGTGACCCGAGAGTCCGATGGCACGCGGAGACACCTTATGGTTATTCGCACCTTTTGTCAGCTAAAGACAAGCGAGCCCGTTGACACCCAGAGACCAATGTGGTCATCTGCACCCTTCCCGGAGATATAAGCGTCTTCCGGTCGAGAACGCGAAAAAGTCTCGTTTCTACCGTCAGACTCAAGGGTCCAGTAGCATGCAGATACTAACGTCGCCATGTACACCTTTCCCAAAGATGTCAGTGCGTTTCGGCCGAGACCGCGAAAAAGTCTCGTTTCTACCGTCAGACTCAAGGGTCCGGTAGCACGCAGAAACTAACGTCATCATCTGCACCTTTCCCGAAGATGTCAGCGTCTTCCGGCCGAGACCGCGAAAAAGTCTCGTTTCTACCGTCAAACTCAAGGGCCCGGTAGCACGCTGAGACTAACGTCATCATCTGCACCTTTCCCGAAGATGTCAGCGTCTTCCGGCCGAGACCGCGAAAAAGTCTCGTTTCTACCGTCAGACTCAAGGGCCCGGTAGCACGCTGAGACTAACGTCATCATCTGCACCTTTCCCGAAGATGTCAGTGTCTTCCGACCAAGATCACGAAAAGGTCTCGTTTCTACCATCAGACTCAAGGGTCCGGTAGCACGCAGAGACTAACGTCGTCATCTACACCTTTTCCAGAGATGTCACCGTCTTTCGGCCGTGACCACGAAAAAGTATCCTTTTTACTGTCAGACTCAAGGGTCCGGTAGCTCGCAGAGACTAACGTCGTCATCTGCACCTTTCCTGGAGATGTCAGCGTCTTCCGGCCGAGACCGCAAAAATTTCTCGTTTCTTCCATCAGACTCAAGGGTCCGGTAGCACACAGAGACTAATGTTGTCATCTGCACCTTTCTCAGAGATATCAGCGTCCTCCGGCCGAGACTGCGAATGTATCATTTCTACCATTAGACTCAAGGGTCCGATAGCACGCAGAAACTAACGCCGTCATTTGCACCTTTCCCGGAGATGTTAGTGTCTTTCGGCCGAGACTGCGAAAAAGTCTCATTTCTACCGTCAGACTCAAGGGTTTGGTAGCACGCAGAGACTAACATTGTCATATGCACCTTTCCCGGAGATGTCAGTGTATTTCGACTGAGACCGCGAAAAGTCTCGTTTCTATCGTCAGACTCAAGGATCCGGTAGCATGCAGAGACTAACGTCGTCATCTACACCTTTCCCAGAGATGTCAGCGTCTTCGGGCCGAGACTATGAAAAAGTATCGTTTCTACCGTTAAACTCAAGGGTCTAGTAGCACGCAGAGACTAATGTCGTCATTTGTACCTTTCCCGGATATGTCAGCATCTTTCGACCGAGACCGCAAAAAAGTCTTATTTCTACCGTCAGACTCAAGGGTCTGGTAGCACACAGAGACCAACGTTGTCATCTGCACCTTTCCTGGAGATGTCAGCGTCTTCTGGCCGAGACTATGAAAAAGTCTCGTTTCTACCGTCAAACTCAAGGGTCTGGTAGCACGCAGAGACTAACGTCGTCATTTGTACCTTTCTCGGAGATGTCAGCATCTTCCGACCGAGACCACCAAAAAGTCTCGTTTCTACCGTCAGACTCAAGGGTCCGGTAGCACGTAGAGACCAACATGGTCATCTGCACCTTTCCCGGAGATGTCGGCGTCATCCGGTCGAGACCGCGAAGAAGTCTCGTTTCTATCGTCAGACTCAAGGGTCTGGTAGCATGTGGAGATACCTCGTGGTTAACGACACCTTTGTCAGCCAGAGGCGAAGAAGTTCGATGATAACTGGATGATGATGGTCGAGTGAGGTTCAGCTCAAACGAAATTAATGTCTTATCTTTACTTTCCTTTTATCTCCAATAAAAAATAAGTAAAGAGGGGCAACTGTCATACCCTAATTTCGTCGGGAGACACTTGCGATCGGCTTTTGAACCTTGTTTATTCCCTTCGGGACCCTCAAAACAAGCATTATTGCGTAATCCATAAAGTTTCGCAACATTCCAAAAGTCAAAACAAGCATTGTTGCATAATCCGTAAAGTTTCGCAGCATTCTGGAAGTCAAAACAAGCATTTTTGCATAATCCGTAAAGTTTCACAACATTCCGGAAGTCAAAACAAGCATTGTTGCGTAATCCGTAAAGTTTCACAACATTCTGAAAGGAAAAGCAAGCATCGTTGCATAATCTGTAAATTTTCACAACGTTTAGGAAGAAAAACACCCATCTCCGTGGAACCCGTAAAGTTTCGAGAGGTTTCGGAAAGAAATCGGCAGAAAAACACAAAGAGGGTGTATTTAGTGAAATGGGGGTGCAGATAGAAATTTTCTAAACTGGGCTCTTCTAGGGGATTCTGTACCTTTTCTGTCTTCCTAGCTAAGCAAACTCCACATTTTGTTGAAAAATGGTTTCCGGGGCTTCCGTAATGCTTCCGTAAAATTTTCGAAAACCTTGGGTAAGCATATTTCACTTAATATTGGAGAAAGGGAAGAGAAAAAAGAGGAAAATCAAGTCCTATATGCTTTCGGGACTTCCGTAATGCTTCCGTAAAATTTTTGAAATCTTTGGGTAAACATATTTCACTTAATATTGGTGAAAGGCAAGAGAAAAAAGTGGAAAATCAAGTCCTATATGCTTCCGGGACATCCGTAATGCTTTCGTAAAATTTCTGATAACCTTGGGCAATCCTATTTCACTTAATATTGTGAAAGGGAATAGAAAAAAAGAGGAAAATCAAGTTCTATATGCTTTTGTAACTTTTCTGTAAATTACTAAAAAGGGGGTGAAGTTATCAAGATGGGGTGCAAATAGAAATTTCCAAATTTTAGAATCTAGGCCCTTCCAGAACATTTTGGAAGCTGACCCGGCGAGCTAACCTCCTCCCCATTTTTCTATAAATAGGCCAAGGGGGCTTTCCAAGGGGGCTTTCCAAAGGGTCTCTGACCCCTATGCTATGCATTTTAGCTATTTTAGGTGAAAAACGTGTTTCCGTGAAGAAAATCCAAGCTGAGGTGCTTTCGTAACACTTGCGAGACGTTTCCGTGAGCAAATCCGTGAAAATTTTCCGCCGTTCTTCGTATGTTCTTCGTTCTTCAACCGGTAAGTTTTCGAATCCGAGAGTTTCAATTCATTTCTTGTTTTGTTGGCTTTCTTCTTCATTTCGTTCACTTTTGGTTTTCTTTTTTCTTCCATTTTTAACGAGCTTTAACCGATCGTTTAACCCGTTATGTCGTCTAATAAATGATAAAAATGAATTTCAACCGATCATTTACGTTGTAATCTCATTTAATCACTGTTAAAGCAAAATCTAACCGATCGTTCACACTGTAACCTCAGTTAAAGCAAAAAAAGCAAAATATCTTGGTAAAAAATAATAAAATAATCAAAAAAATCAATCAGACATTTTTCTATGAAAGTTTCCTTGAATGAATTTACTAATAACCAAAGTGAAGCTAAGGCTAAAATCAACTCTTAAATCAAGCTTTGTCCGCAAAAATCACTAAAAACCGTTTTAAGGTCCAATGCCTTAAACGATCTTCTTTGCTTTTATTGGTTAACATAGACCGTTCAAAAGCATAAAATCAACACGTAACTTTACCGCTTTTGCAAGAACTACATAGGTCTGAGTTCCTCATCACAAATTGAGGATACGTAGGAGCGAGGGAAACACCCTTGTCGACCACAAAAAGATAAAAAAAATACAAAAAGGTCTATAAAAACATAAAAAAGGGAAAATAAAACAAATTGAAGACATGATATTCCACATTTGATTAAAGGTTGTCGTCCTTTGTGACGAACGCGTGGGGTGCTAATACCTTCCTCGTGCGTAAAAATAACTCCCGAACCTTTTCATGGTTAAAGTTCGTAGACCACATGTTTCGAGTTTTCAATGTTTTCCTCCAATAAATGTTGGTGGCGACTCCGCGCGCCTTTCTCCAATAAACGACGGTGCTGACATCAGCACCATCTTAGAAAGTACATATTTCTACATCGGTCCTTACCTCAGCACCGATGTTAAAACATACATTTTCTACATCGTTTACGAAGGAAAAACCGACTTAGAAGATGTAATTTCTACATCGATGGTCGGGATAACACCGATTTAAAAAATGAGTCCTTCCACAACAGGCGTGACATTTTGCAACGATGTAGATAACACACTTTCTAAGTCGTTTATGACATCAACAACGTCTTCAATAAATACTTTTCAAAGACGGTGCTTGGTTTAGGACTGATGTAGAAAAAATTGTATTTCTACATCGGTCGATATTGGACCGATGTCGAAACGTTACACTTATAGCGACGTCATATTCTACATTGGTTGACCACCGATGTAGAATGTTGTTTTCGACCGATGTAAAAAGCGCGCTTTTTAGTAGTGACAAAAGATAAGGACGAGGTTCTACAATAGGATTGTTTTTGAATTGATGGTAATCTTTTGTTTAATTGTGATTTTCTTCTTCTTTTAGAGAATATATGCTTGTGCCGATATGTTAGCTTGTTGGATAAGCAGCCTCAGAAATATTAAGAAGGGGGGTTGAATTAAGATTTCGTTGACTATTCCTAATTGAAATTTCCTTTTCTTAATTATTCCCTAGATTCAATTATTTCTTTGTTAACAAGTTACTAAAATAATAAATGAAGGAAAATAACTTGCGGAAATGTGAAGACAACAGAAAGTAAAAGAGATAAGGGAAGAGAGAATGCAAAATCAGATTTATCCTGGTTCGGCCACAACTCGTGCCTACATCCAGTCCCCAAGCAACCCGCTTGAGATTTCCACTATCCTTGTAAAATCCTTTACAAGCAATGAACCACAAAGGAATCCTCTCCTTTGTGTTCAGTGATTACAACCAAGAAGTTATGCCCACTTCTTGCGATGAACTCAAAAGCGGTTAGTCTTTTGAGTCCAGCGATAACAACCAAGAAGTTGTACCCACTTCTTGCAATGAACCCAAAAGCGGTTAGTCTTTTGGATCCAGTGATCAACCAAGAAGCAAATCCGCTTCTTGCAATGAACCCAAAAGCCGTTAGTCTTTTAAGTCTAGTGTTTAACCAAGAAGACCTTTTCTTGAAAAACAGTCACCAAGAGTAAGTCTCTTGAAAAGCTTTTTGTAAGAATGGAGGAGAGGAAGAAAATAGAATAGCACAAGTTTTTGCCCAATGAACTTTTCTTGACAAAGCAAGTATTGAACAAAAACTTTTAGAAAGATGTTGAGAATGATTCAGTAATAAGTATGTTTTGAAATTCGTGCCATGGTCACATATTTATAGCCATTTGATGGCTCTTGAAGAAACCATGTTAAAAGTTGTGACTTTCGGAAATTTCTTCAAAACTAGTCACTTTAAAAGTTGTGACTCTCTTGAAAACTAGTCACTTAAAAGTTGTGACTCTCTTTGAAAACTAGTCACTTAAAAGTTGTGACTCTTGGCAAATTCTTTAAAAACTAGTCACTTTAAAAATCGTGACTCTTGGTAATTTATTTTTTAAAACCAGTCACTGGTAATTGATTACCATTATAGTGTAATCGTTTAGACATCAACAGATGTGACTCTTCATGTTTAGATTTGAAAACCAACTTTTAGAAACACTGGTAATCAATTACAAATGTCGTGTAATCGATTACACAAGTTTGAAAATGTTTTATCATAAGTTGTGACTCTTGAAATTTGAAATCCAACGTTCAAAAATAGTGGTAATCGATTACTACTTTGTAAAACAGTTATAAAATTGTTTGGGCTTTTGGTAATCGATTACCAGAGAGTAAAAACTCTACTAAAAGATTTTTCTTTGAAAATTTCTTTTGGACAAATTGTGTTATTCAATCTTTTCTTTGAAAAAATATTTTTATACTTATCTTGATGCTTTTCTTGAAGTTCTTGCATTTCTTGAGTCTTCTCTTGAATCTTTACTTGAATCTTGATTCTTGATTGAATGACTCTTTGATTCTTGAAACTTGCTTGAATCTTGATTCTTGTCTTGAGTTTTTGGCATCATCAAAATAAGCTTGAAAGCTTTGCTTCCACATAGCTAACTTTGGAGTTTCTTCTCAATCTTTTATTTGGTGGGATTCGGTTCCTGGCTATTGTTCTGAGGATTTTTTACGTAATTGTATAGGGCTTCCGAGTTTGAGTTTTCGTTGATTTGTATGGGTTTGGTCCCCCATGTTGTTGTTTTTGTTCTTTCTTATTTAAAAGTATTATTGTCTTGGTGGGCTGCAAATTACTACAAGAAAAATGCCTTATACCTACAAACACCTTTACCTACACACATAAATTAGTGTAGGTAAAATTTAAAAATAGTTTATTACCTACCATTGTTTAATGTAGGTTTAATTCAAAAACTTGTACTTACAGTTTTTAGTATAGGTAAATGTTGATAAAATATAAAAGTACTTTTTACCTACAACTATGTAGTGTAGGTAAAACCTTACAAAAACTTATACCTACAACGTAAAATAAAAAAGATTTTTACTTACAAATGGATGGATAATGTAGTTAAATTAATGAAATTTTAAAATATTACTAGTATTTAATTTGAATTTATTCTTATTTTAATTTTTCACAAATTAGGGTGGTTATAATTCTAACTATAATTTAATAAAATAGACTTAGTTCATCTCATTCTAATTCAAATATAATTTAATAAATAATAGAGTTACTCTATCCATTCTAATTCTATTGTATAATCTTGATTCTATAATTTAGAATGGAACAGAGAAAGGAACAAGTGTCTCAAAAAGAGGGAGAGAAAGGAACCGAGAGAATTGTGGAAATGGAAGGTGGTGGCGACATCTTCCTCGACTCGACTCGGATTCAGTGGTTGTTAAATATACTCATT
Source organism: Glycine soja (assembly GCF_004193775.1). Classification (NCBI taxonomy): domain Eukaryota; kingdom Viridiplantae; phylum Streptophyta; class Magnoliopsida; order Fabales; family Fabaceae; genus Glycine; species Glycine soja. Next base: position 9,484,882 of record NC_041011.1, read on the forward strand.
CTTCTCCTCTCTCGATTCACATCTCTTTCTTTCTCTCTACCTTAAGGTTTTCTCATTCCTATCTTCTACAAATTTGATTTTTATTTTTAGGTCATTTCATTTGTTTTTTACTTCGATTTCTATGGAAGAATTTTTTCTTCGGAATAAATTTTAGGTTCTAAATTGATATTCTATTGAGCTTTCATTCTGTGTGGACTCTAGTTGCTAACAAATGCATTAAGTATGATTGAAGGTTTGGGAAGAAGTTGTCTGAGATTGCAAAAATACATATAGCTTCGATACAGTTTTCATGAGATAGATTTGCAATGGTTAGAAGCACATTTCCCTGATGATAAACAAGGAGATCATTTGTTTCCTTACCAAGACCTCAACAATTTTGTTTCTCCAGAGTAGGGAAAGTTGGTGGCTGATTTGCATTACTAAGTTTCTCTTAGTCTTGTGTCGTTTTGTGTTGGCTAGGATCTTATTACACATGCAAATCAAATAAATGGAAAAAAGGCAATCCAGGTGTATATGCTTGTGATTCCTTTGAAAACAGCTTAAGTTTTGAAGAGGATACTTCATTTTGGGAAAAGTATTTCTGAACCTGTTTGTTAATTAGATTGGATTGGACTGCCTCCTATAACGGCTTCATGTTTTTTACATTTTGAATATGCAACTCATTTGGGGACATTTTTGAAAAAGGATTTAGAGTTGTACCTATATTAGGTATGTATCACATATTGTACCCAACATTGACTCTTAGGTATTGTTTGGCTGAGATGATGCCATGGTGAAAAGAAAATAGAAATTAGAGGCAGAGGTCCGAGAAACCAAGAAATAAAAATAATAGTGAAGAAATTGAAGGGAACACAAAGTCTTCATGTTCTCAACTTCTCGTAAAAAAGGACTTAATAAGGGGTAATATTAATCTATCTATTCATCCTATTTCTGGCCTGGTTCTATCCAATTACATGGTGGCTCTAGCTTTTATCAATTACAGGGTCTAAAACCCCACACGTGGTATGAAGTGAAGATATCATATCTAGCTTCTGTATGTATAATCATGTCATCCTTTAGTTCTTTGTATGGTATCTTTTCCTCTGGAAACTGACATACACTAACTAAAAAAATACCAGATACCTGCTAGCTTTTCCATACAACTAAAGAGAAACAAGTCAGATGTGGTGCTGAACAATAACAGGAGATTGCTCAACACCGAAAAGCTAATTTTTAAGACCAATAGCAATCAGGTCCAATATTAGTATGAAGTCTATATGTGCTCTTGTTATGTTTTGTTCTTAGTTCTTACATTGTTGACTGAAATCAAGCCTGGAACACACAAAATTTAATGATATTTTGGTTAACATCATAATTAATGTTATTTTGGTTAATGATATTGGTGTTGCAGGCCTCGAACACACAAAATTTATCAGAGCTAAGTCTTAATGGCCCTGTTGGACAAGTTTATGCACTTGTTGTGAATAATAATATGCTCTTTGCTGGTACATAGGTAAATATTTTCTTTTCCTTTGACAATGTTTTGTTTTATTTAGAGTCATGCTTTATTTTTTGATGCAGTAGTCCTAATTTCAATGTTGATTATGCTTAGGACCTATTAGATGAGATGATAAAGTGAATTTTCATCTGTGTTTACATGGATTAGACTTTACTGATTACTAGCTAATTACTAGCACTAATTACTAGCTAATAAAACAACTCAAATTAGTCTTTTAGGCAATGTGATTGGCCAAGAAGATTTGTCTTATGCTTAGGTGGGCTTGAGGTGTGACAAAATGGTATTGAAGCTGTCATCACCTGGATATGTGGGATATTCCAGATTACTGGTGGATATCTTGGATTAGGCTATAGGCCATTGATTGTGTCTAAGGAGGACTTATTGGGGATTTGTTTCGGAGAGACTGTGATGATCTGTTTAAACTCTTTAGGTATTAACTATTAAGTCAGTTGGTCTCCTTTAAACTCCTAAACAATAAATTAATTTATAATGTCTTGTGAAATATTTTTGTTAAACTGGACCAAACATGTTTCAAAGCCATTTTTCCCCTGGATAGTTGGTTCTATTTTAATATGATATTGTTTGTCGAGTTTGAAATGATGTTTTCTCAGAATTGTGTGGAATCAATTCATAACTCTGCTATGAATGATCCAGCTACTACTCTTTTGAATGTTTTCTTAGAATTGTGTTTGCTTCTAAATAAATTATTAATTTTTGTTTTAGTTTGTATTAATAGCATCATTATTTTACAGTTACTTCTTTCTAGAAATTAAATTATATGCAAGGTAATTTCTTGCCTCAGAATTTAAGAAGGCTAATGTAAATTTTTGTTTCCACCATGGAAAAACGTTTAATTTGTATGCCTCTGGTCATGTATACAAATTTTCTCCCCCTCTCTATCCATAGATAAGCAATGACTGAAAATGAGTTTAAGGTGTCATTAATTGAGTTAAATTTCATGTCTAATTTGATCGAACAATATCTGAAATTGGTTTGAATTTCTACTTGCTTTGCAATAAAGTAAATTCCTCTTTAGTTGTGGTAGACTCTGTAAGGGGAATTGTACTATGGCTCTGTGTCATTTTTCTTACAAATGTTTTTAAATGATGGGCAAATTCTACAGGAAATGTGTGGAAGATGTGTGGAAATTTATTTCACACACTCAAATTCTACAAAAATAAATACGTGCCAAAATTTCTACTTGTTGTTTTTAAATGAATGTCACCTGCAATCTATGTAGGAGATGTGTGGAAGATGATGTTGGATGTTGTTAGATCAACTCTACAAGAAATGGCATACGCTATATTATTATGATGATGGTCCTCTTCTCTGTTCCATTTGGTTTGTTCTATTCTTGAAGTTCTAAGGAGTGCTGGTGCAAGTGCAGTGTCATGACTTATGTCTTGAAATTTTTTTTAATCTACTTTTTATTTGTTTAGTCTAAATAAAATATTATAACACGAGACTTATTTTAGGTGGTAGGGAGTAATGTTTTTATTAAAGAAGTTACGGAGGGAGTAATGTTTTTATTTGTGTAGTCTAAATAAAATATTATAAAGTGTTTTGCATTAATAATTTCTCCGCTGATTTGCTTTTATTCTAGTTTAATGTTTTTATTAATAGCAAATAAATTTATCTTTGCTGATTTACTTTTATTTTAGTTTAATGTGACGTAAACATCACCTAATAGCAAATAAATTTAATTTTAGTTTATCATGTACTAGTATAATTATACTTCTTTTGTAGGCAAACAAATGTTAAATTTTTTTTAAGATACCTGGAACCTTGCTAATTTAGCTTCTTTTTTGTGCAATTAAAATTGGAGTGTCCAATACCTGGAACCTTGCTACTGTTCATATTGAAGGGAAACAATTTTATTCATAGGGTATGTCGTGTTCCATGTCTCCATGAAGTGACATTCTGGTTTGAATTTTACAATGTTAATGTTAGTGCTTAGCTCTACTGAGTGTTTAAAAGATTGGCTAAGATTTTGTTAAAACATAAGCACTTAGACAATGAAGGAAAGCTGGAGTTGCTGCACATGATGTCCAACGTTATGTCAAGGAATCAGATCGGGCTGCACAATGCACAAGGCAAGATAAAATGTCAAATGAAGAATTGAAGCTGCAGGATCCACGATGTCGGACACGATGTCCTGACATCCGGCCCGAAAATACTGGACACATAAATCTGTTATCTCTTTAACAGATTATTGTGCAGTTAGCAACAGATTAGACGATCTATCTCTTGGAACGAATTAAAAGATAATTAAAGTTCGAATTACAAACTTGAATAGTTCGTTCAGGGATTAAAGATTAAAGATAAAAACTAAAAGATCAAACTGTATCTTTTAGATCTTTAAGTGCAGATTTTCAGGAAAATGATAGATCTCATCCAGCACAAGTAGTTGCAGCCCAGAAACGCACACTGCTATATAAACATGAAGGCTGCACGAGTTTTCCACCAAGTCCGGGATTGAAGAGTTATTTTGTGAGTTTTGGGACTTGAGTGTTTTGTGAGCCACCTTGATGTCACCCTAACATCAAGTGTTGGACCTGAGTGTGTAGAGTTGATCTCTTTAGTGTGTGGAGTTGATCTCTATTGTTCAGAGAGTAATCTCTGGTGTGTATTCGATTTAATTGTAAACACGGGAGAGTGATTGAGAGGGAGTGAGAGGGGTTCTCATATCTAAGAGTGGCTCTTAGGTAGAGGTTGCACGGGTAGTGGTTAGGTGAGAAGGTTGTAAACAGTGGCTGTTAGATCTTCGAACTAACACTATTTTAGTGGATTTCCTCCCTGGCTTGGTAGCCCCCAGATGTAGGTGACGTTGCACCGAACTGGGTTAACAATTCTCTTGTGTTATTCACTTGTTTAATATGTTCATACGGTCATATACATTCTGCATGTTCTGAAGCGCGATGTCGTGACATCCTGTACGACATCTGTCCCCAGTATCAGAATTTCAATTGGTATCAGAGCAGACACTCGAAATTACTGAGTGAGATCTAGGGAGATAAATTCTGATGAACATGGAAAAAGAAGGAGGACCAGTGAACAGACCACCAATTCTGGATGGAACCAACTATGAATACTGGAAAGCAAGGATGGTGGCCTTCCTCAAATCACTGGATAGCAGAACCTGGAAAGCTGTCATCAAAGGCTGGGAACATCCCAAGATGCTGGACACAGAAGGAAAGCCCACTGATGAATTGAAGCCAGAAGAAGACTGGACAAAAGAAGAAGACGAATTGGCACTTGGAAACTCCAAAGCTTTGAATGCTCTATTCAATGGAGTTGACAAGAATATCTTCAGACTGATCAACACATGCACAGTGGCCAAGGATGCATGGGAGATCCTGAAAACCACTCATGAAGGAACCTCCAAAGTGAAGATGTCCAGATTGCAACTATTGGCTACAAAATTCGAAAATCTGAAGATGAAGGAGGAAGAGTGTATTCATGACTTCCACATGAACATTCTTGAAATTGCCAATGCTTGCACTGCCTTGGGAGAAAGGATGACAGACGAAAAGCTGGTGAGAAAGATCCTCAGATCTTTGCCTAAGAGATTTGACATGAAAGTCACTGCAATAGAGGAGGCCCAAGACATTTGCAACATGAGAGTAGATGAACTCATTGGTTCCCTTCAAACCTTTGAGCTAGGACTCTCGGATAGGACTGAAAAGAAGAGCAAGAATCTGGCGTTCGTGTCCAATGATGAAGAAGAAGAAGATGAGTATGACCTGGATACTGATGAAGGTCTGACTAAAGCAGTTGTGCTCCTTGGAAAACAGTTCAACAAAGTGCTGAACAGAATGGACAGGAGGCAGAAACCACATGTCCGGAACATCCCTTTCGACATCAGGAAAGGTAGTGAATACCAGAAAAGGTCAGAGGAAAAGCCCAGTCACAGCAAAGGAGTTCAATGCCATGGGTGTGAAGGCTATGGACACATCAAAGCTGAATGTCCCACTCATCTCAAGAAGCAGAGGAAAGGACTTTCTGTAAGTCGGTCTGATGATACAGAGAGTGAACAAGAAAGTGATTCTGACAGAGATGTGAATGCACTCACTGGGAGATTTGAATCTGCTGAAGATTCAAGTGATACAGATAGTGAAATCACTTTTGATGAGCTTGCTATATCCTATAGAGAACTCTGCATCAAAAGTGAGAAGATTCTTCAGCAAGAAGCACAACTGAAGAAGGTCATAGCAAATCTGGAGGCCGAGAAGGAGGCACATGAAGAGGAGATCTCTGAGCTTAAAGGAGAAGTTGGTTTTCTGAACTCTAAATTGGAAAACATGACAAAATCAATAGAGATGCTGAATAAAGGCTCAGATATGCTTGATGAGGTGCTACAGCTTGGGAAGAATGTTGGAAACCAGAGAGGACTTGGGTTTAATCATAAATCTGCTGGCAGAATAACCATGACAGAATTTGTTCCTGCCAAAAACAGCACTGGAGCCATGATGTCACAACATCGGTCTCGACATCATGGAACGCAGCAGAAAAGGAGCAAAAGAAAGAAGTGGAGGTGTCACTACTGTGGCAAGTATGGTCACATAAAGCCCTTTTGCTATCATTTACATGGCCATCCACATCATGGAACTCAAAGTAGCAGCAGTGGAAGGAAGATGGTGTGGGTTCCAAAACACAAGACTGTTAGTCTTGTTGTTCATACTTCACTTAGAGCATCAGCTAAGGAAGATTGGTACCTAGATAGCGGCTGTTCCAGACACATGACAGGAGTTAAAGAATTCCTGGTGAACATTGAACCTTGCTCCACTAGCTATGTAACATTTGGAGATGGCTCTAAAGGAAAGATCACTGGAATGGGAAAGCTAGCCCATGATGGACTTCCTAGTCTGGACAAAGTACTGCTGGTGAAGGGACTGACTGCAAACTTGATCAGCATCAGTCAGTTGTGTGATGAAGGATTCAATGTAAACTTCACAAAGTCAGAATGCTTGGTAACAAATGAGAAGAGTGAAGTTCTAATGAAGGGCAGCAGATCAAAGGACAACTGTTACCTATGGACACCTCAAGAAACCAGTTACTCCTCCACATGTCTATCCTCCAAAGAAGATGAAGTCAAAATATGGCATCAAAGATTTGGACATCTGCACTTAAGAGGCATGAAGAAAATCATTGACCAAGGTGCTGTTAGAGGCATTCCCAATCTGAAAATAGAAGAAGGCAGAATCTGTGGTGAATGTCAGATTGGAAAGCAAGTCAAGATGTCCCACCAGAAGCTTCAACATCAGACCACTTCCAGGGTGCTGGAACTACTTCACATGGACTTGATGGGGCCTATGCAAGTTGAAAGCCTTGGAGGAAAGAGGTATGCCTATGTTGTTGTGGATGATTTCTCCAGATTTACCTGGGTCAACTTTATCAGAGAGAAATCAGACACCTTTGAAGTATTCAAGGAGTTGAGTCTAAGACTTCAAAGAGAAAAAGACTGTGTCATCAAGAGAATCAGGAGTGACCATGGCAGAGAGTTTGAAAATAGCAAGTTTACTGAATTCTGCACATCTGAAGGCATCACTCATGAGTTCTCTGCAGCCATTACACCACAACAAAATGGCATAGTTGAAAGGAAAAACAGGACTTTGCAAGAGGCTGCTAGGGTCATGCTTCATGCCAAAGAACTTCCCTATAATCTCTGGGCTGAAGCCATGAACACAGCATGCTACATCCACAACAGAGTCACACTTAGAAGAGGGACTCCTACCACACTGTATGAAATCTGGAAAGGGAGGAAGCCAACTGTCAAGCACTTCCACATCTTTGGAAGTCCATGTTACATTTTGGCAGACAGAGAGCAAAGGAGAAAGATGGATCCCAAGAGTGATGCAGGAATATTCCTGGGATACTCTACAAACAGCAGAGCATATAGAGTATTCAATTCCAGAACCAGAACTGTGATGGAATCCATCAATGTGGTTGTTGATGATCTAACTCCAGCAAGAAAGAAGGATGTCGAAGAAGATGTCAGAACATCGGGAGACAATGTAGCAGATACAGCTAAAAGTGCAGAAAATGCAGAAAACTCTGATTCTGCTACAGATGAACCAAACATCAACCAACCTGACAAGAAACCCTCCATTAGAATCCAGAAGATGCACCCCAAGGAGCTGATTATAGGAGACCCAAACAGAGGAGTCACCACAAGATCAAGGGAGATTGAGATTGTCTCCAATTCATGCTTTGTCTCCAAAATTGAGCCCAAGAATGTGAAAGAGGCACTGACTGATGAGTTCTGGATCAATGCTATGCAAGAAGAATTGGGGAAATTCAAAAGGAATGAAGTTTGGGAGCTAGTTCCTAGACCCGAGGGAACTAATGTAATTGGCACCAAGTGGATCTTCAAGAACAAAACCAATGAAGAAGGTGTTATAACCAGAAACAAGGCCAGACTTGTTGCTCAAGGCTACACTCAGATTGAAGGTGTAGACTTTGATGAAACTTTCGCCCCTGTTGCTAGACTTGAGTCCATCAGATTGTTACTTGGTGTAGCTTGCATCCTCAAATTCAAGCTGTACCAGATGGATGTGAAGAGCGCGTTTCTGAATGGATACCTGAATGAAGAAGTCTATGTGGAGCAGCCAAAGGGATTTGTAGATCCAACTCATCCAGATCATGTATACAGGCTCAAGAAGGCTCTTTATGGATTGAAGCAAGCTCCAAGAGCTTGGTATGAAAGGCTAACAGAGTTCCTTACTCAGCAAGGGTATAGGAAGGGAGGAATTGACAAGACTCTCTTTGTCAAACAAGATGCTGAAAACTTGATGATAGCACAGATATATGTTGATGACATTGTGTTTGGAGGGATGTCGAATGAGATGCTTCGACATTTTGTCCAACAGATGCAATCTGAATTTGAGATGAGTCTTGTTGGAGAGCTGACTTATTTTCTGGGACTCCAAGTGAAGCAGATGGAAGACACCATATTCCTCTCACAAAGCAAGTATGCAAAGAACATTGTCAAGAAGTTTGGGATGGAAAATGCCAGCCATAAAAGAACACCTGCACCTACTCACTTGAAGCTGACAAAAGATGAAGCTGGCACCAGTGTTGATCAAAGTCTGTACAGAAGCATGATTGGGAGCTTACTATATTTAACAGCTAGCAGACCTGACATCACCTATGCAGTAGGTGTTTGTGCAAGATATCAAGCCAATCCCAAGATAAGTCACTTGAATCAAGTAAAGAGAATTCTGAAATATGTAAATGGCACCAGTGACTATGGGATTATGTACTGTCATTGTTCAGATTCAATGCTGGTTGGGTATTGTGATGCTGATTGGGCTGGAAGTGCAGATGACAGAAAAAGCACTTCTGGTGGATGTTTCTATCTGGGCAACAATCTTATTTCATGGTTCAGCAAGAAGCAGAACTGTGTGTCCCTATCTACTGCAGAAGCAGAGTATATTGCAGCAGGAAGCAGCTGTTCACAACTAGTTTGGATGAAGCAGATGCTCAAGGAGTACAATGTCGAACAAGATGTCATGACATTGTACTGTGACAACATGAGTGCTATTAATATTTCAAAAAATCCAGTTCAACACAGCAGAACCAAGCACATTGACATTAGACATCACTATATTAGAGATCTTGTTGATGATAAAGTGATCACACTGGAGCATGTTGACACTGAGGAACAAATAGCAGATATTTTCACAAAGGCACTGGATGCAAAACAGTTTGAAAAACTAAGGGGCAAGCTGGGCATTTGTCTGCTAGAGGAATTATAGCAGCTACTGCTATCTGAACGTGCTCAAACGTCTCACTTAACATTAATAGCACGTTCACTACTGAGCCAAAACAAATTCGACCGTTGCTTCACACGTCCCTCTACATTCCTCATTCAAACTTATATTTTCGTGGTGATCTCGTTTTCAGCATTCCCCAACAGCTCTCAGAAATTTACGAAATCATTCCAAAGGCTCTGCATTTCCATGGCTACCTCACCAAAAGAAACTTCAGCTCCTGGTTCACCCTCTGTACCGTCATCTCCAGCATCCACCAAAGCACCATCAAACCAGGAACAACCTGAATTCCATATCCAACCCATACAAATGATTCCTGGTCAAGCCCCTGTTCCTGAGAAACTGGTCCCTAAAAGACAACAGGGAATGAAGACTTCTGAAAACCCTAGCCTTGCAACAAGTCCTAGGGAAGTAGACACGGAGATGGATAAGAAGATCCGCAGTATTGTGAGTAACATTCTGAAAAATGCGTCTGTCCCTGAAGCTGATGAAGATGTCCCAACATCTTCCACCCCAAATGTTTCTGTGCCTGATGTTGATAAAGATGTTCCAACATCTTCCGCTCCGAATGCTGAAGCCCTCCCTTCACCCAGTGAAGAGGAATCAACAGAAGAAGAAGATCAAGCCACAGAAGAGACCCCTGCACCAAGGGCACCAGAACCTGCTCCAGGTGACCTCATTGACCTAGAAGAGGTAGAATCTGATGAGGAACCCATTGCCAACAAGTTAGCACCTGGCATTGCAGAAAGACTTCAAAGCAGAAAGGGAAAAACCCCCATTACTAGGTCTGGACGAATCAAAACTATGGCCCAGAAGAAGAGCACTCCAATCACTCCTACCACATCCAGATGGAGCAAAGTTGCAATCCCTTCCAAGAAGAGGAAAGAAATTTCCTCATCTGATTCTGACTATGATGTCGAACTAGATGTTCCCGACATCAAGCGGGCCAAGAAATCAGGGAAAAAGGTGCCTGGAAATGTCCCTGATGCACCATTGGACAACATCTCATTCCACTCCATTGGCAATGTTGAAAGGTGGAAATTTGTATATCAACGCAGACTTGCCTTAGAAAGAGAACTGGGAAGAAATGCCTTGGATTGCAAGGAGATCATGGACCTCATCAAGGCTGCTGGACTGCTGAAAACTGTCACCAAGTTGGGAGATTGCTATGAAAGTCTAGTCAGGGAATTCATTGTCAACATTCCCTCTGACATAACAAACAGAAAGAGTGATGAGTATCAGAAAGTGTTTGTCAGAGGAAAATGTGTTAGATTCTCCCCTGCTGTAGTCAACAAATACCTGGGCAGACCAACTGAAGGAGTGGTGGATATTGCTGTTTCTGAGCATCAAATTGCCAAGGAAATCACTGCCAAACGAGTCCAGCATTGGCCAAAGAAACGGAAGCTTTCTGCAGGGAAGCTAAGTGTGAAGTATGCAATCCTGCATAGGATTGGCGCTGCAAACTGGGTACCCACCAATCACACTTCCACTGTTGCCACAGGTTTGGGTAAATTTCTGTATGCTGTTGGAACCAAGTCCAAATTTAATTTTGGAAACTATATTTTTGATCAAACTGTTAAGCATTCAGAATCTTTTGCTGTCAAATTACCCATTGCCTTCCCAACTGTATTGTGTGGCATTATGTTGAGTCAACATCCAAATATTTTAAACAACATTGACTCTGTGATGAAGAGAGAATCGGCTCTGTCCCTGCATTATAAACTGTTTGAGGGGACACATGTCCCAGACATTGTCTCGACATCAGGGAAAGCTGCTGCTTCAGGTGCTGTGTCCAAGGATGCCTTGATTGCTGAACTCAAGGACACATGCAAGGTGCTGGAGGCAACCATCAAAGCCACCACAGAGAAGAAAATGGAGCTGGAACGGCTGATCGAAAGACTCTCAGACAGTGGCATTGATGATGGTGAAGCAGCTGAGGAAGAAGAAGCAGCTGAGGAGGAAGAAGAAGCAGCTGAGCAAGAAGAAGAGGCAGCTGAGGAAGAGGAAGATGCAACAGAGGATACAGAATCAGATGATGATGATTCTGAAGCCACCCCATGACCATCAGACCTTTATTTTTGCCTTTTACTCTTACTAGTTATAGGGGCATGTCCCTTTGAACAATTAATTTGCTATTGGTCTGTAATATTTGCATGCACTCTACTTTTGTCAAATTCTGTCTAAAAAGGGGGAGTAGTAGTATTATGCATGATTTATGATTTTGAGTAGTAGGATACGATGTATGCATGATTCATGATTTTGAGGGGGAGTTGTATGATACGATGTATGCATGATTCATGATTTTGAGGGGGAGACTGCTGCTGCTAATGATGACTGATGTAAGCTACTGTAACTACGAGTAGCTGATAGAAGATGCTGCAGCTAGAGCATGGAGACAGGGGGAGCAGAAAGCTGATGTCACATGAGATGTCTTGACATCCTGGAAAAGACTAGTAGCTGATAGAAGTTGCTGCAGTAAGAGCATGGAGACAGGGGGAGCAGAAAGCTGATGTCACGTGAGATGTCTTGACATCCTGGAAACGACTTGCAACTTGCAGAATTTTGCTGTCGCCACTACAGATACCGCTGTGCTTGATTACTCTGATAATGAAAGTTGCTGATCCCACTTGCATAACTGCTCGTACCTGCTCACGAAGTGTCTAAGTATGTTTTAGACAAAATTTGCCAAAGGGGGAGATTGTTAGTGCTTAGCTCTACTGAGTGTTTAAAAGATTGGCTAAGATTTTGTTAAAACATAAGCACTTAGACAATGAAGGAAAGCTGGAGTTGCTGCACATGATGTCCAACGTTATGTCAAGGAATCAGATCGGGCTGCACAATGCACAAGGCAAGATAAAATGTCAAATGAAGAATTGAAGCTGCAGGATCCACGATGTCGGACACGATGTCCTGACATCCGGCCCGAAAATACTGGACACATAAATCTGTTATCTCTTTAACAGATTATTGTGCAGTTAGCAACAGATTAGACGATCTATCTCTTGGAACGAATTAAAAGATAATTAAAGTTCGAATTACAAACTTGAATAGTTCGTTCAGGGATTAAAGATTAAAGATAAAAACTAAAAGATCAAACTGTATCTTTTAGATCTTTAAGTGCAGATTTTCAGGAAAATGATAGATCTCATCCAGCACAAGTAGTTGCAGCCCAGAAACGCACACTGCTATATAAACATGAAGGCTGCACGAGTTTTCCACCAAGTCCGGGATTGAAGAGTTATTTTGTGAGTTTTGGGACTTGAGTGTTTTGTGAGCCACCTTGATGTCACCCTAACATCAAGTGTTGGACCTGAGTGTGTAGAGTTGATCTCTTTAGTGTGTGGAGTTGATCTCTATTGTTCAGAGAGTAATCTCTGGTGTGTATTCGATTTAATTGTAAACACGGGAGAGTGATTGAGAGGGAGTGAGAGGGGTTCTCATATCTAAGAGTGGCTCTTAGGTAGAGGTTGCACGGGTAGTGGTTAGGTGAGAAGGTTGTAAACAGTGGCTGTTAGATCTTCGAACTAACACTATTTTAGTGGATTTCCTCCCTGGCTTGGTAGCCCCCAGATGTAGGTGACGTTGCACCGAACTGGGTTAACAATTCTCTTGTGTTATTCACTTGTTTAATATGTTCATACGGTCATATACATTCTGCATGTTCTGAAGCGCGATGTCGTGACATCCTGTACGACATCTGTCCCCAGTATCAGAATTTCAGTTAAGTCTTTAAATGACTGCTTTTATGAGGCTAAAAGAATTTTGTATAACATTGTTTTTAATTAACTATGGCAAACTTAATTCATTATTTTCTCCTATTTGGTACATTACATCATATGCGCTAACATCTTGAATTTTCTTGTTCTGCTGCTTGTGTAGACAACTATTTCTTTTGTTTATGTCATTCTCCCTAGCAGTTGAGGCACTTCATGCATTCATACAAGATGAATCAGAGCACAAGTAAGTTTGTACACACAATGACTGTTGTCTGTCAGTATGTTATTACTTACAAATTACAATTAAGTATTTTACATATCCAGCAACAAAGAGATAGACAATGATTTTTATAGTAAGAATTGAAATTTGTGTCTAATTTTTGTGGATGAGTTGAGTTCCATTTGATGCTTGCAAAGGTGATTGCTATTGGTGTCTTTAGTAATATGGTGCTATCCATATTTTGATGAAGGTCCAAGGCACAATTGAGTAAAAGCATGATACCAGTTGAGTTGATCATAGACATAAAAGTTCCTTGGCATTGTACCCAAGAGAAAGAAGTGAATGAAGGCTTATGGCTTAGGACTTACAAAATATTTTCTTCATAGTTCTGGACTTGAACTGGACCATTTCTCTATCGTAGTTGCTATGATTTTTTTATTATTGCAAACTTATCACTTGCCCATCTTTGGTTGTTCCTTCAAATAGCTTGCAAATTATGGGTTCTAGAATTCTATAATTTTCTATATGTTTCATTTTTCCAAGCTTATTTATGGAAGCTATGATGTGCCTCTTTTTCTATAGTTTTTTCTACTGACTTTTGAATCCGATAGGCTAGAAAATATTTACACTGCTGACAGGATTCACAAAACTGAAGATCCAGACTAAAGGTTCCTCTACTAAAAAACAAGTCGTTACCACTATAACTTATCTTCATTCATGGAGCAAGATACAGGATGAGATTAAAGCTCGTCGTATATGTATGGTTGTTGAATCTTCAATATCAAGTTGTTTATTTCATTTATAGACTATTGTTGAATTCTAGTTAACCAATAGATTGGCTTTGTTTGTAAAGAGGCTCCTATCATACAATATTAGAAATTCTAAAATGCATTTCTATCCTTATAGAAACTTTCTCTTCTCTTTTCTATAGTTAGTTAAAATGCTTAACCAAATGTCTTAAAACATGTGTTCTTAATTGAAATCAGATTCCATATATTAGTTTTTCCTATTCAATCATGGATGAAATGCTTGGAATCTTTTATCATTGACCTTTTAATAGTGGTGGAATTATTTCACTAGATAAAAGAGTTGGATAGAACCCTCTTCAGTCACCCTTTTTCTGACCATTAATTTGAACAAACAATAGGTGGAATGGTGTGGTGGTTCTGAAACCAAGAAGGAAATCCTTTCAAGGTTACATCAAAGAGAAGAAGCAGCAGTCAAGAGGGAAAGAACCATGGCATATGCCTTGTCTCATCAGGTAGGTTAATCTTAATCATGAGTAGTAGTCACATTACCATGTTTCACCTTGGTTCTAATGAAAATAATATGAATATCTTATGAAAAATAGTGGAGGGCCAGCTCTAGCCAAGGCCTAGGTAATTATGAACTTGGCAAAGCTAGTTGGAGTTGGAGCTGGAATGATCGTTGGATTGCTGCACTACCCACATTCAATTATGCATGTTCTAAGCTCTCTCTAAGATCTAAACATTTACCTACAGTTGAAGATGATAGGTACATATTAAAGACTTTTACCTACATTTAGGAGATGTAAGTAAAAGTTAATGACTTTTACCTACACACTATACATGGTAGGTAAAACCTATAATGACAGACAATTAGCCGTCATTATATGCCCCCTCAAAGTTGATGGAAGAAACGTCCGTAGGATAAAGTCTATCATACATTTACCTACGGATTTTTTATTTATAGTGACAGTTTTTGTCCATAGGTATAGGTTATTTTTCTTGTAGTAAATGACCTTTAAAGTAAGTGGTACTGACCTAGTTGGGATGTCTTACTTTATTTTGATGCTTGGCCTATCTTTTCAAAAAAAAAAAAAATCTTTCACCAGCCAAAGAATATATGTAAAATCGATTTTACATATATTCTTAAATGAATTTGAATTTGTGCCTTCACAAGAAGCCAAGGAAGTTAGAATCTATAATGGAGGATTTCATTGTGCATACCAGGTATTATTTTTTTTCTTATCTACCAGTCCTCTGCTTCTTTACCTAATTAGACATGGTTCTATTGTTGCCCAATAGATATTTATTTGTCATTGTATTAGTTTTTACCGTCACTCAGTCACTTTTCCTAAAATCAAGGCTTATAGAAGTATAACATGGGGGGATGTTAATACAGGTTGATCATCATGTTACATAAATGATTGTTGGTCAGGATCTTGTTGAATGGCAAATCCTTGTTGCCATTGGAGAAGATCTTCCGTTGAGTCAATCACATACCTTTATCAGGTGATGTTGCTTTTCATATCTTTAGTTTCTTCCTACCCATTTTTCATGTATAAGTACATCGGCCCAAATTCTGTTATATACTCTGCAAGGTCAGATATGCAAAATTAGCCTACTAATCTATTTATGATGAATCTAAATTTCCCCAGTTGGTTGGAATAACTATAAAACTTAAATATTAATTTGTGGATCTTTCTTTTTATCATATTCAAAATCTGCTATTTTGGAAGTCCGAGTGGGGATTGGAATTAAAGAAGGAGACAAAGTTAGCATGCACTATGATCATATGATTGCTAAGCTTGTTGTGTGGGGAGAAAATCGTGTTGCTTCCAAACATCAGTTTGACAGCAGGAGCTCTTGTATTGAATTTAAAGAGAATGTTGCTGGTTATGTTGGATGTAACTTTTTCCCAAACACACATTAAATTAATCTTGACTATTGCAGTCTCTATTTGCAAAACTGAATTTTCTCTTTTCTTAAAGGGGATGAAAATACTAGACATTTTTTTTAACATAAAAGAAGAAAAACTTACTTGGCACATTATAGAGAAGCCATTAGTCTTAAAAGCCAAAGCTATATTAGGAAGGGAGAGCCTCTACTACAAATGAGGGGTTAGTGTTTCACAGGTCACAACCCTATGGTTCGATCCAAAATCTATACAATATCAATTAGGATTTATCAGCTAATAAATGATAATTCATATTTGAAGTTGGGAGAAAATTGCAGCCAATTATAACTAATATCAACTGCTATTTTTTTTTTCTGGTATAAATTAGCTGCAATGTCACATCATGTTCTTTATGGCCTCTATGTATTTGTAATTAAAATTCATTCTTATGCATCCAATGTGTAACAGTGTTATCTAATTTCTGTGAAGTCTGATTGATATGGCATCCTACTCTGTACTCACTTTTTGCTTATGATATGGTAATTTGATGGATTAAGCTAATTATGCAAGATCATGTAGGGATGCAAATCCATAGGTATTAAAATTTGTGGGGCACTTGCTGTAGCTGGAATGATTGCTGCATGGACCTCTAAATGCCTTCCTAATTATCAAAGACAGAAGTATGTTGCATGGACCTCTAGTCATTTTTGTTTGTTTTATTATTATGCTGCTGCTACTACTTTGGCATCATGCCTAATTGGTTTACTTGATGCATGCTCTTCTTTTTTCAGACTGTGTCCTTCGTGTAATAAATTGGAAAGATTGTTGTTTCTTTTATGGTGTGTTTGGTTGAGAATCACTTCTTTTTAAATCTTAAACAAACTAGCCCTTACTCTAATAGTAAGTATCTTTGTCCATTTGTTGCTTAAAGTTACATTCAATAATCTATCATATGCAGGAAAGATCTTGTGGAAGCTGGGGAGATTAGTGTAAGGAACCTGAACCTTCTAATATCTAGAGATAATATTTTGGTCCTAATTAATATTCAGTGTATATATGTTGCATTTTTATAGTGTTGCTATAATTTAAAAACAGGATATATAAAAACAAAAATGCTTTAAACCCTGTATCATATATCATTTCTGATATATGATTCCTTTTCGGGGTATATATATCATTCCTTTCTATGAATAATAATATCTTTGGATGATGGTTTTATGTGGGTAGCTTCAATTTTCGGGGTGGGTGGGGGGGTGGGATGGGTTATGAAATAGGATAATTTCTGATTCAAAGGGGCATGCAAAATTTCTGACCTTTATAACAATAATAATGCTTTTATTCGACTTGGGGTGCTTCAGTTTTTACTAGTTTGGAACTTCACATATTGTTATAGCTCCAAGCATGAAGCTCTCTTCTTCTGGATTTAACCCACCTGCTAAAGAAGAAGGTAGCAGTAGAAGTAGCTTCTTTGATTCTTTAATTTTGTGCAAATTGCTTTGTATTATGTTGCTTTCCATACTCCCACTTTTTGAAAGTTTCTTATCTCTTGTCTTTTCCTTGGTTTGTTGGTCAAGTTGTGTTTTTTGTGTTGGTAGTTATTTTTGTCTTTGCATGGATAAGCTCAAAAAGGGTTATTTTCTTTATCTTAAGCAGAAAAGACTTTCACGTGGATCCCAGGTTAATTTTTTTGTCCTTCCCCTATTTTGTCTCCACAAGCAAATAGCAAAAGATGGTATTCTAAAATACTTAATAATATTTATATTTTTTAACACTTTCCTTATGCAAAAATATAAAATTACTTAATTTTTTTAAAAGAATTAATTATATTTAATAATAATATACCACACCATAACTGTAAAAAACTTTTTGATTATGACTTTCTTTTTTCATAGATTAAAAAAAGTATAACACATTGTGTTAATCTTTTTATTTTAAGGAATGGGGTTAGTCTTTTATAAGTTGAATAAATTTGGTACGTCTGACTGGGCTTAGTTCTTTCCTTTGTGTGTATATGTACTTGTTTGGTTTGGTTCCTCATTTTCATTAATATTGAACCTTTTCCTAGACAGAGAAATGATTTCTATTGATAATCCTTGAAAGCAACATGAGTCAGTAGGTAGTAGGCTAATGACAGACTCCAATATACTATGTATGGATAAAGTTATAATAAGACTCCAATATATTATTTCTGTTGTCTTCACCTACTTTTTTTCTTTTATTCACCTGTTGTTGGCTACTACATTTACATTGTGTGTACTACAAGTGCCCAATGACCAAATTACCAGACAATAGTGTGCTTGTTTTGCATATTTTTACTTTTATTTGAATGTTGTCTTTCATTTACTCATGATGTTAGTGCTAAGAAGATTAACTTGTGGCATGGTTTTGGAGAAAGGGACGGGCCCTTGGAGGGAAAGAGAGGGGAGACCTTTTTTTGGGTCATGCCAACATGATCTGTTTAATAGAAAGAGAAAGGAGGATTAGTAGTACTGCTATGTGGGGAAGAAAGTGATCAAGGACATTGACATTGGTACTGATTGTATTTCATTACATTAGATTAGATACGGTAAAGTTGCAAGAAATTTCCTAGTTAGACTAGAATAGGAAGGAACGAAGGGCAGGTACACTAACAAAATTGGCTATATATTACACAAACATATGATTTCAAGAAAGAAATTATGGATAAAGTTATAACTATGGATAAAGTTATAATAAGCAAATGACGTATGAATTATGAAATATAAAAGTACCTTAAATATAACTCATGAGTTGTTATCACTTTTGTAAAAAATAATATCATACTATTATTTATTTATTTAAGATTTAAATATATTGTCAGTGTTTTAAATTGAGTGAGGTCATTTTTATTTTGTTCCTCCAAATTTAAATTTGTTTTTTTATCTCTCAATTTCAAAAATATTTTTTTCGCCTTTTTTTTATAATCCAATTTTTTTAGTCTCTTAGGTTAAAAAAAAAAATCAACATGTCAATCACCCCAAAATCACTTAACATTTATTTTCCTATCTCTTGATTCTGAATCACTTGAATCAATGTAAATGTTCTTACTTGATACTTCTATAATTTTGCAATGACTTCTGTTGAAACAATTCCATACAGGCTTTGACTGCTCATTCAAGTCTACAAAATTCTAGTAGGATCTATGTCCAACCAGGAAAAACACAGGTTAGAAGATATGTCATTAAAATGTCATCTATTCTTATTTCTTTTTTATCAAATATATAATACTCCTTTTATATTTTATATTGTGAAGATGGTGACATTTGAATTATCTTTTTATAGTATTTATCTTGAAGAAATTATTGGATAATTTGCCCAAGACTTTAGATTCAAATGACATTATTATCACTATTGACTATATATATCAAGTGATGATTTAAAATATTTTTTAAAATTAAATCTTGAATACCATATTACATCAAATATTAAAAAACAAATTTTGCCACTGATACATAGTTTCTTAAAAAGACTCTTAACTGCCTATCAGGTTCGCAAAATATTCGTTTTCTGTCACTACTAAGGTTGATGCCTCCTGCTATCCCTCCAAATAGTACCCAGCCACAACCCTTCTTGATCCTTATATGTAGGCATTCTAGTGCCAACAGTCGAAAATTTCATTAGTTGTTTGTTTCCCGCTGCTTCTTCCCAATGAAGAAAAAAAGAAATATACTTATAGCTGAGAGGGAAAATATTTATAACATAGTTTTTATTTTTATTTTTTATTTTCATGTGTGATTGATTCAAGCGGTATCAGATCAGTTTTTTATTTTTGTTGATATGTTCTAATGTTTTAATTTTTATTTAGTTCAAACCTGAGGATATAACTGCCATAATGGATGACTTTAACAAGCCTGGATCTCTTGCTCCAATAGGATTGTATCTTGGTGGCACCAAATATATGGTCATCTAGGGTGAACCCCGATGCTGTCAATCGAGGGAAGAAGGTAACCACCATTTTTTATCTTTTCCTGAAATTTGTTCATAGATTCGTATGTGTTTGAATGAGCATTTGTAAAATTGATTTTGAAATAATATGATTTAAGTATGGATGATTTTATTCTAGAACCATGTTAGTAGTAAAACTCTATGATTTCATGTTGCTTTTAAATCATATGTGTTTTTATTTATTTATTTTTAAACCATGTGTTTTTATTTATATGAAGTTATTTCAACTTAATCAAATAATTAAAAATTTATATTTTTTATATTCAAATGTACTAAGTGGACTTTACAATATCCTATTTAGTTTAAATATAATTATTTTGAGTAAAAAATATCATAGGTCTGTACAAAATAATATAGAAGCGTGTGTAAGTGAAGGAAAAGAAAAATGTTTAAACTTATAAATTTTGTTTATAAAATGATAACCACATATTACTAAGTTCTTTTTTCTCTATGTTTCACGGTGATTGTTAATCAACTAAATTACGTTCATCTTATTTTCTTTTAAAAAAAAAAAGTTACATTCATCTTACAAAAATTATAACAAGTAACGGTCAATTTTGGGGAGAAAAAGCAAGGAGTTAGGAGGGTAGCAGTGAACATCAAAGATAGTGGAAGAGTGAATGAGACAAAGGAATTTCAGTCCCCAGAAGGCTGACATCAAATCCCTTTGCTTCATTTGCAAGTTGTGCTATCAAGCAACCATTTCTCTATTTGGATATTGGAAATTTTGTACTGTCCCCCCATCCCACCACACCACATACACAATTTGACATGTGCAGTTAATTATAATAGTTGAGAAGAGAGTGTTGTCATATGATGTGATTAAAAGTTAAATAGAGAAAAATTATAAGTGTTAATAAGATATAATCCAGAGTAGTTTATATGTCATTATTACTTGATTTTTTAGAGATCTTTACTTTCATATGGTGATACTAGGCAATATTTTTTTTTAGGTATATTAGTACTAAAAAGAAATTTGGGGCCTAAAGCCCTTGCTTGGGCTGCTTGTGCCTTAAGCCAGCCCTGGCTAAATGCACTTTCAGATGCTTATGCTGAAAGAAAATTTCTTAGTATGGATACATATGTTGGAAAACATCCTTCAAAGATGTTTGAGATTGTGAGAAAACACAGTTTTTATCTGATAAAGTGAAATGTGAAGAGCTGTGAATGAAATGAGTCAGAACTCAATAACTTCGTTTTTATTTTATTGATCATTCCTTGATTATTTTCCAGGCTACATGGTGTTTGCTATGAGAATCCCTTGGCACCGTTGATACGTGGATTAGGACTTACACTATAGCATACCGGTGGTGATAACTCTGTCATATATGATCATGACTTGGAAAGGTAATAATTCAGATTTTATTCTCCTATGTTTCAACAAGATTGATGTATTTGAAGGTTTATATTAGTTACGATGCAGTAATTAGGATTGGAAGCAAAAGTATTTTAACTGAAAACTGCACGAGTATACAAATTTTTTGCAAAATTTCTTTATGCGTGCATAGCTCTACAATCTTTGTCTCTCATGAAAATGAAGCACTAATATATGATATTCTAAAAAGTGTCAAGCATCCCAAACTTTTGTAATTCAACTACTACTTTCTAGTAATGCCATTTCATCTTTCATGAGTTTATATAATTCTTTTTCAATCTGAAGAAGCAGAGAGGTATTGGTTTGTTGCACTGCCCACATTCAATTATGTATGTTCTAAGCTCTCTCTAAGATCTAAACATTTACCTACAGTTGAAGATGATATGTACATATTAAAGATTTTTACCTACAGTTAGGAGATGTAAGTAGAAGTTAATGACTTTTACCTACACACTATACATAGTATGTAAAACCTATAGTGATAGACAATTAGCCGTCATTATATGTCCCTCAAAGTTGACGAAAAAAACGTCTGTAGGACAAAGTCTATCATACATTTACCTACGGATTTTTTATTTATAGTGACAGTTTTTGTCTGTAGGTATAGGTCATTTTTCTTGTAGTGATCTAATCAAACAAAATATTATTCTGCTCGTCAATGGAAAAGAGAGTTTTGTGTTTATCCATCATTTCCTTCTCTTTCTTCTTTTGTAAATGAAAATTCAATTAATCTTTCCATAAATTGGGTGCGGATGCATCCCTAAAGTGATACGATGATGCAATTATATGGCGTCTACATTAATAGCCTAAAGAAAAGGGAAAAAGAAACTGAAGCATGTTACATATAACTATTTTCAAACAACTCCCAAAAAAAACAGAAGTGTAAAAGTAGCATCATTTAATTTTAAGGCAATAACCTATCTACCGAAAAAATGCCTAATGATCTTTCTATTTGTATATTGAACAGCCAAAACATTTAAAGTTGTTTGAAAAGAGAATATCTAATGAAACATACAACTGATGGGTTTTGGCATATCATATTCTGCTGCTCATCTCATTTTTCTTTAATTATATGAATATCTTTTTGCTGATAAAAAAGAAAATTCACTACTACAAAAAGAGGATTCCACATCGGTTTTAAAGCACTTTCTACGACGGTTTTGAACCATCTTTGTCGCGGGTGTTGCAAAAAGTAGGTGGACCTACGACAACGGTTCAAAGAGATCGTCTTAGAATGTCAATACATTTTAAGACGGGTGTCTTGAGGAGACCGTCTTAGAATATACTACCTTCTACATCAGTTTTATGTACAACCGTCTTTGAAAATATTACTTTTTACATCGGTTTCTATATAGAACCGTCTTATAAAATATTACATTCTAAGACGGGTGTCTTTGGAACCGTCTTAAAATATACTGCTTTCTACATCGGTTCTACTTAGAACCACCTTAAAAAGTATTATATTCTAAGACAGGTGTGGATAGGGGACTGTCTTAGAATCCTATTGGAACAAGAAATTGAGTTCCCTGGAAGCTGATGATCTCCTGAAAGTCCACCTTTTCTCCTTGGTGGTTGTTGTTGTTGAAACTGGTGTGCTTGTGCCATTCAACAAACACTTGTTAGTACCACATTTTTCCTTCTCTTTCTCTCTATCTGATCTCTTCCCTGTCCTCTCCATCTCTTTCTACAACTCTAAAGAAAGTAACAAAATGACATGTGAGATTTCTTCATATATGCTTTTTTTAATAAGTTGTTTTTAATACCATGGTCCCCATCCCATGCCAAATTTAGTTGAGCATTTTCACCGTGCCTCAACTTTTCTCATTTTATATTTTCATTACTAACTATCACTTTCAGAACAAGTTTGGTTCCCTGGGCATGTAATTAGGTAACTCTTCTGCTTCTATAAGACATAGTAGCAGCTTCCAATGATAAGCCAATTGCCACGTCCTAGAAAACTGGTGATACAGATCCATTAAAAATATATAGAATTATAGATACATAAATGAAGGATGTGTATGATTTTAGCACTCCCAACATTTAATATATTTTTCATTGATTAATTTATTCTAAAATTAGCTCCCTATACAGATAGGATAAATTTAGTGAGTAGACATTTTTTATCGAAGAAATAAATACAAATTATTAGATATGATAATAAATGGCGAAGATTAAAATATATAAATTGAGTTTTTTTTAAAAAAAAATATATTAATTTTTAGAGCAAATTATAGCAGCAACCCCTGAGCTTTTATCTAATCATACATAATGTCATCTTTTTTTGTTGTTTTTACGTTAATTTTACTTTAAGTTTAAAAATATTACACTGAGGTTCTTAAATATTACACTGAAGTTCTTAAATATTACACTAACCCTAGGAAAGTATTCCTGTAATTTACTCTAATATTCACGTTTAATTGTATATTTGATTTAAATGTACTCTTTAGAATGTTATGACATTGGTAGATGATTTTATTTTTTAAACTAGTGTTAAAATGAAAAGATTAATTTCTTAAATAAATATTAGCATCTTAAGACTTTCACACTACTAATTACATTGTATACATGTTTGTGGGCAAAGGTAAAAAACACACTTGCAGGGTTGCCAAGTGTGTTTTGGTGGTTTCAATTGTCGGTTAACGTGAAATGGGTTGGATCAGAAATTATGTGAACAACAACTGGCAGAATCCTTCTAAAATATTCAACTATATAAAACTACACGTCCTAGTGCCACCGGCTTCCACTAATAATAACAGGAAGAAAAAATATAATAAATTAAATAAAATCATTTCTTAACACATTATGTAGTTATTAATTTTTTAAAATCTCATTAACATTTTTTATAGCACGGTTTTTTTAATTTGACCTTTTTCTTGACCAATTATACTCCCGTCAATATATATTTATTACATATTAAAAAGATTATAACATATTTTAATAATTATATAAAAATAAACATGTATCTTATATAACTATAGATCGACATGATAAAATACTAGTAATCAAATAAAACACAATAACTAATTAAAACTATTCAAAATCAATTTCGAGATGAATATATTTAGAATGACGTGCAAAGCTGTGAAAAGGTGTATACCTTATCCATGTTGGAGGAATGATTAAAACATACTTTCAGGAATAAGAAACATACCTTCGAAATAGTTAGCGCAGGGCTCCAAGGCAAATGCTTTCATTGCTATTTATATTTGGGTGAAATACCTTTGTCCTGAATGCAACCTGAAAGGCATTTACAATAGACGAGTATACTGGAGATCATCTAAAGGAGCTCCTAAGTGTTCAAAGAAGCGGCAGTCACTACTAAAAGGATCCCTTAGAACAAGCCTAGAATTTAGTATTTTAAATATAATAAAATATGTGTAATAATTACGAAACAAAAAAACTGTGTAGAAATAATTTCTTTTTAAAAAATGAGAAATCAAATTTGTTATATATGATTTATGAATATACTAAAGAAGGGTTTATGTTTGTGAAGAAGGATTTATGTTTACTTTTTATCTTCAAAATGCAACTATGAATTCTACAATCTATGTTTTTATCCTACTATAGAAAGAATTAATTTAGGTCAAGGAAGATAGCTTACTGTTGTTGTGCAGCAAAATCAATTTAAACTTCTGGTGGAGCCGATGCAGGAGACTCCACAAAGTGCAAGTTAGGATCACTGCAAGGTTTACACGAGTAGCAAAACATTAGTTAAAAATTAAATATTTAAATTTTATCAAGTGAAACTGTTAAATATCAAGTGAAGCTGTTAATGCTGTTAATAGTTAAAACATAAACTGGCCGTACAACAGCATTACAAATCAAGTGAAGCAAACATAATCTACTGCCCTGTAGTGGGTACAAGCTTCTCCATAACCTGTAATCCATAAGATTATGAATTTTTCTCTCAGCTCTCCATTTATGATAAATAAGAATTCTCTACATTATATTTGGCATTATATCTGGATCAACTACAATGACAGTACAAATGAGGATAAAAGTCATAAAACAAACAATGAGGAGCATACTGAGGGACAAGAAAAACATATTGTGCAGAAAAGCAATCTGATGTTACCTCCTCCAAACTTCTAGACCAGAGTGATTTTTCTTTAAATGCCTAATTTGCTTCTTTTGAATTTTTATTTTTGCCCTCAAGAATGCGGGGCCATCACCTATTTGAAGAGACACTGAAGGTCAAAAGTATACCTATAATCTATAAGAGACTACATAAGCAAATACTGCTCAATATACTAGAGTGACTTTTGCAAGTACTGCAAAAGGTAAAACTTATGAATCAGAGTGACTTTTTTTCCTTCAAAAATGTGTAATATATATAGTAAACAATCATTTAGCCCTTATGAATGACATGATATGTAGTTCTGGCTCCAAAATAAATTAAAACAAATATTATTAAAAAACAAAGTAGGTGTTTCGGCAAAAGTTATCTGACTATAAAGTTATCTGGCTCCAAAATACCTTTCATGGAGAATGTATTCAGAACAGAATAGCAAAACAAAAAAAAAAAGGATATGACTAAAGCAGAAACTAGTATTCTAGATCCTATCTTCATTTCAGAGTCCTTGATGAAAGAGTTGTTGATGCTAGCATATATCATTTTAAACATGTTAGAAATGATAGTAATTCTGACTTTGTTTGTTAAGCCTTTCTAATATAAGAAGTTAGTTGGTTAGTTAATAATGATGTAATCAAGTTGTTAGTGAGGGACCAAAATGCAAAATACAATTCAGTCTTTGTCCCTCTTGTATAAATACTGTTTCATTGTTCTTTCAAAAATAATTTTTCAGATTCTTTCATTCTCCTTATTCTGTTAGTTTGCTTCTCTCTGAACCTCCCTCACTTTTATCCTTTCTCAAGTTACCTCTTTGATTGTGTGTGTGAGCAAGAACAGCAGGTTCTAACAATGGTATTTTAGAGCTAGGTTCGAAAAAGGGACCAATTCCCCAATCATGGCTTCCAATGGTCCTTTTCCCTCAAATCTTCCAATTCTAACCGGCAAGAACTTCAACAGATGGAGTGTGCAAATGAAAGCCTTGCTTGGATTTCAAGATTTGACCGATGTGATTGAGAATGGAATAGAAATTCCAAAAGAAGGAGCCTCAGATTCACAGAAGACTGAATTCAAGGATCTGAAGAAGAAAGATTGCAAAGCCTTGGTGATCTTGCATCAATGTGTCGATGATTCTCACTTTGAGAAAATCGCAAATGCTAAATCCGCAAAGGAAGCATGGGACATTCTGAACAAGGCTTATGCAGGAGCTGATAAGATCAAGAAGGTGAGACTTCAAACTCTTCGAAGGAAATTTGAATTGCTGCAGATGGAAGAGACTGAGAGCATTGGAGATTACTTTGGAAGATTGCAGGTTCTTGCAAATTCAATCACTAGTTGTGGTGATACAATTACTAATCTGACGTTAGTTGAGAAAGTTCTGAGGACCCTGAATCCAAGATTCGATCACATTGTGGTTGCAATTGAGGAATCAAAGGACTTGGAATCATTATCTGTTGATGAATTACAAGGATCACTTGAGGCACATGAACAAAGATTGCAAGAAAGAGCAAATGATAAGGCTACAGAACAAGCCCTGCAAGCACACCATCAGTCAAGAAATGGTAGTTCTGATAATCACAGAGGCAAAAAAGGAAGAGGGAGATTCCAGAACACGAGAGGTAGAGGAGGTTACTCCAAAGATAAAGGTAAACCTCAACCTGATCAAAGAAGTGGAGATAACTGTAGTAAAAGAAGTGGTGGTTCTGGTACTCGTGGAAAAGGAGGCAAAAAGAAATGGGATAAAAGAAATGTTGAATGCTTCAATTGTGGAAAAAGAGGTCACTATGCAGAAGAATGCTGGTATAAGGAGAAAAATGCTGATGATGAAGCACAATTAGCCACAAGAGATGTTTCTGACACTGAACCAGTGCTGTTGATGGTCACAACAAAGACTGGAGTTGATGCAGAAGATCAATGGTACTTGGACACAGGATGTTCAACACATATGACTGGTCACAAGGACTGGTTTGTTAGCCTTGATGAGTCAGTAAATCACAAGGTCAGATTTGCAGATGACAGCACTATCAGAGTTGAAGATCATGACAAGGTTGTGATTAAAAGAAGGGATGGTACAGTGTCATATATTGAGGATGTGCTCTATGTTCCAAACATGAGATGCAATCTTCTGAGTCTTGGCCAACTACTTGAAAAGAAATACAGAATGGTGATGGAGGACAAAGAAATGAAGATCTATGACAAGGATAGAAGGTTGATCATCAAAGCTCCATTGAACAGGAATAGAACTTTTAAGGTTGGTATTCAAGTCATGAAACACAATTGCTTGTAGGCTGAGACATGTAGAGAGGAATGGTTGTGGCACTACAGATTTGGACACTTGAATTTCAAGGATTTGAGTCAACTACACAGAATGGCTCAAGGAATACCTCAGCTGAGACAGATGACAAAAAACTGCAGAGAATGCCTGGAGTGCAAGCAACCAAGGAATGCATTTCAGAAATTTGTACTAGTAAAGTCAACACAGAAATTGGAGGTGATCTATTCAGATGTTTGTGGTCCTCTTCAGGTTGAATCCCTAGGAGGAAACAGTTACTTTGTAACATTCATAGATGACTTGACTAGAATGACTTGGATTTATATAATCAAGAAGAAAAATGAGGTGCTTAGAATTTTCAAAAAATATAAAGCCTCAGTAGAAAAATGTAGTGGCCACTGTATAAAAACATTAAGAACTGACGGAGGTGGTGAATACACCTCCAAGGAATTTGCTGAGTTTTGTGATGAGGCAGATATCACTCATGAGTTCACTCCACCTTATACACTACAACACAATGGTGCTGCTGAAAGAAGAAACAGGACTATCCTGAATATGGTGAGGAGCATGTTGAAGACTAAGAAGCTACCTCATTTCCTATGGAGTGAAGCAGCTACAACAACAGTCTATATACTCAACAAATGCCCTACCAAGAGACTGAAAGGAGTGACACCTGAAGAAGCCTAGACTGGTACTAAACCAAAAGTGAATCAACTCAGAATTTTTGGTTCTCTTTGTTATAAGCATGTCCCTGAGCAGCTGCAGCAGAAACTGGATGACAAAGGTGAATAAATGATCCTTATAGGCTATCATGCAACTGGAGGTTACAAGCTACTTGATCCAAGGTCAAAGCAGGTCTCTGTGAGCAGAGATGTGATATTTGATGAACTAAAGGAATATGAGTGGAAGGAGGACCCTATAAACAATACAACCAAGATTCTGGTAGATTCAATCATTCCAGAAGAATTGAGTGACACTACTTATGAACTGCCTACAAGGAACGCTGAAGGAGGAACCAGGAGGTCTCAAAGGGTTATGCAACCCTCACAAATGTTGAAATATTATGAAGTCATGAAAGACAGCCAAATCACAGATGAAGGTGATATTGTACACTTTGCCCTATATGCAGATGCTGAACCTGTGAGTTTCGAAGAAGCCTTGAAGAATGACAAGTGGGTCAATGCTATGAAAGAGGAGTTGAAATCAATTGAGACAAATCATACCTGGCAGCTAATGGAGTTACCTAAACTTAAAAGATCTATTGCTGTAAAATGGGTTTTTAAAGTGAAGAGAAATCCTGCTGGTGAAGTAGTTAAACACAAAGCCTGATTGGTGGCAAAAGGATTCCTACAGAAAGAAGGTGTAGACCATGGTGAGATCTTTGCCCCTGTGGCAAGGATAGAAACAGTGAGACTTGTAGTTGCAATAGCAAGCATGAAAGGCTGGTCAATGTATCAACTTGATGTAAAATCCACATTTCTGAATGGTCTTCTTGAAGAAGAAGTGTTTGTCAAACAACCACCTGGATTTGAAGTTGTTGGACATGAAGGAAAGGTATACAAACTGAAGAAAGCATTATATGGCCTGAAGCAAGCTCCAAGAGCTTGGAACAAGAAGATTGACAGTGTCCTAATTCAGATTGGCTTTAGCAAGTGCATATTTGAACATGGAGTATATGTAAAAGGAGAATATGAGTCAGACTTAGTAATATTGTGCCTCTATGTTGACGATTTACTCATCACAGGAAACAACTAGATAGAGATTGACAAGATTAAGCAGCTGCTGAAGAATCAATTTGAAATGACTGACTTAGGATCTCTCTCATACTTCCTTGGAATTGAGTTCAAGGAAACTGAAGCTAGAATTGTGATGCATCAAAGCAAATATGCTACAGACCTGTTGAAGAAGTTTCGAATGACTAACTGTAATGCAGTAGCCACCCCAGCTGAAACAGGATTGGCATTGAGTTTGAGAGATGAAGGAGAACCAGTTGATGAAACTCAGTATAGACAGATTATGGGTTCATTAAGGTACTTGTGCAATACAAGACCTGATTTGGCATTCAGTGTTGGACTGATCAGTAGGTTTATGCAAGCTCCAAAAACTCCTCACACGATGGCAGCAAAGAGAATTCTAAGGTATATTAGAGGTACAATTAACTATGGTATTCTACTGCCAAATACCATCACGAATTCAAACATGGAATTGGTTGGCTATACTGACTCAGAATGGAGAAGAGATAATGATGATAGAAAGAGCACTGCTGGATATATTTTCCTACTTGGAGATGCACTGGTGTCATGGAGTTCAAAGAAGCAAGATCCGGTTGCCTTATCAACTTGTGAAGCTGAATACATAGCAGCATCAATGTGCTCGTGTCAAGGCTTATGGCTAAGAAAATTGTTGAAAGAAATGAAGATCCAGAAGACTGAAGCTATAAACATACTGGTGGACAACAAATCTGCAATCAGCCTTGCTAAAAATCCGATTGATCATGGTGGAAGCAAACACATAGAAACAAGGTACCATTTTATTCGGGACAAGGTGAGCAAAGGGAAGGTAAAATTGCTATATTGCAAGTCGAAAGATAATCTTGCAGACTTACTGACCAAACCTTTGAAGAAGAACAGATTTGAAGACTTGAGAAACAAGATGATGATCATGATTGAATAAGAGTCAGAATTATGGGGGAGTGTTAGAAATGATAGTAATTCTGAATTTGTTTGTTAAGCCTTTCTAATATAGGAAGTTAGTTGGTTAGTTAATAATGATGTAATCAAGTTGTTAGTACCAAAATGCAAAATACAATTCAGTCTTTGTCCCTCTTATATAAATACTATTTCATTGTTCTTTCAATAATACTTTTTCATATTCTTTCATTCTCCTTATTCTGTTAGTTTGCTTCTCTTTGAACCTCTCTCACTTTTATCCTTTCTCAAGTTACCTCTTTGATTATGTGTGTGAGCAAGAACAGCAAGTTCTAACAAAACATCCGAAGACCAAGTACATGATCAATGTGAAACTTGTCCTAAGGTTTGACACATTCATCACCATCTAAATATTTGAAAATAATAGTAATCATACCAAAATTAATCTTCACTTTAAATTAAAACTCTTTAAGAACCTCAGATTTAAGGTTAAAAACTGCTAGTTACAAACAAAATCTGCATAGTAATCATGGCTCATGAGTAATATTCCACAATTACCTCTTTGATCCCCCTCCTCCTCCTCACCCTTGCACTGAATATCTTGTTCAAATCTATCCAAAGCATGTAATTCATGGCACAATTCCTGCAGCCACTAAATGGTTAAATGTACCGACAGGTTTCTACAGAGCTAAGGTAGATGAACTCAGAAATTCCCCATTATATCTTTTTGCATAAATTACGATACATATAAAAGGTATTAAGTAGGAGACAGAGAAAGTAATGGAAAGAAAGAAAACTCTATACAATTGATATTGATATGTAATACAACATAAGGTAAAGTAGATCAAAATCCTTTTAAAAAAATTTGTCTATAATACATTTTCGGGAAAATTACAAAACAAAATCATCGGAAAAGTATTTCTTATTTAGGGACAATCACTCTCTCAAGTCTCAACTTATTAACAATATTGAAATGTATTACAATTTTTGGTAAAGTATATCAAAATCCTTCAAAAAAAATTCCCTATAAGACATTTCTAGGAACACAAATACTCCACGTTACACATTGGTTTTAGAAGAATCTCTAACCCATGATTATGAGTGATATCCACCATCACCAACTTGGGAATACTCTGAAACTTTACAATATCATCATCCTGAAACTTAACAATATTCAACTTGGGATAAATAAACACAGCACAAATCCCAATTGGCAAAAATAGAATCGAAATGTAGCGTTTTGAGCACGGGCAAGTGAATGGACCCAATGGTGGCCGGTGTACCTGGATGACGAGTGTTGTGCAGTTGAAGACATTGCTCAAAAATTTGAACGCCCAGGGAATCAAGCGATGGAGGTGCTCGAGGCTGCTGAACGACGACGTTTAGCCATGTCTCTGTGTCAGAGTAAAAGAGATCGTTACGGTCTCAGAACTTCCTGGAGTTGAAGCGGAAGCGCGTGAGGGGATGGTGCGGGATGAGTGAGCGAATGGCGGTGTCGACGAACGTAAAGAAGAAGGACAAGTAAGCTCCACCATGCAACCACACAGGTGCGCAATCTCCTCCATCATGGCATCAATCTGGTGTCAGAGGCACTTCTCCTCCACCAACCACGTGTTCCGGTGCAAGGTGAAGAACGAGGGGTGTGCGGTGGAAGCGATTGAAGAAGAAGGCAATGACGGCGATGAACGAGGTTAGGGTTTGGAGTAGAGGGGGATGAAATGCGAGGTTGTTTTGGGACGAGGCTCTGATGGAATGTAACCTAAACGAGAGGAGGAAGACAGAAAGGCAGGTGGTGCTGTGGAAGGAGAAAGTCCCGTGGAACGGTGGAAGAAACGAGAAGATAAGGCTGAGTGTGACAAACAAGAAGATAAGGCCCATTTCGCGAGAATGACACAAATTTCAAAGATGGTTTTAAGAAAACCCATCTTTGAACAATCATTTTTAATACGGTTTTGTAAGACCGCTGTTGTATGTATTCTTTATTTATAAAAATACCACTATTTTATATATTAAGCCGGTTTTCGGGAACCGTTTTAAAAAACGCGTCGTAAAAAGATAGTTTTTTAGTAGTGATTGTAGCAATTTCAATCACTTATCCCAGCTAAAATTAAAAGAAAACGTTGGCTGCATTGGAATCAACTCTATATCCATTGGAAGTTCAATTAGTTAAATCAAGTATACAAGCATAAATATTATTTTAGATATATGATCCAATTAGAAAAGATTTCAATTTATCCATTAACAGTTCATTTAGTTAAATAAACTTTATATCCATTGACAGTTCAATTAGTTAAATCAAGTAGACATGCACACATTATTTTAGATAGATGATCCAATTACAAAATATTTCAATTTATGCATGATATGTATCTAGGCAAATGAAAATGATCCAAGCATTCTAACACCTTCAGTTTAAGGTATTGAAGATTTTAATATGACCAAACAGTATAACTAGAGGAAACATTTGGGAGAAAGATCGAGTGGGCATCATAAACTCTAGTTTATATAGTACAATAAATTCTACCGGAAAAAAAAACATCGTGAGTCATGAATACATATATAACCTAAAATGACTCTTTAATGCTAAAACCTATAAACAGTGATATAGACTTGATAGATGATACATGTCATGAAAGAGATCAACTGTATGAATTGAAAGAGTATAAAATAGAAAGATAGGGAGAGAAATAGTGAAATACAGACATAGAAATAGAATGAGCCTTTAAAAAACCACAACAGGAGAAATTCAAAAGAAACAAGAGAACAAGTCTGGCTTACAAAAGATGTGGAGGAATAATCTGTGGCTATAAAGTCCAGCAAAAAACTCAACACAACACTAGTGAATGAGGCTCCCACCTAATGGATTATGGGGAGGGTATATTTCACAACCTTACCCTTAAAATTAGGGAGGCTGTTTCTAGGAATTGAACTGATGACCATCCGACAACCTCACCCTTACGCCAACTTAATTTCCCTCTTAAAGGAGCACAACACCATAGCACTTATATTATCAATTTTGTTCCCAAAACATTTACATCAAGTAGAGAAAAAGACTTCCAGGTTTTGCATACATAGCAGCAATCTCCAAACAATAAATTTAGATCATCTCTAATTAAGAATAGTTTGAAAAAATTAGAGCAAATATTAAAGTGTGAGAGGATAAAAGTCATAAGAATTAGAATTGTCCTTTGATTTTCACCAATGTCTTTCACCCAAATTTTAGAGAGAAAGAATAGCATTGTCAAAACACTGAAAAGAATAAAGGGAAGGAATTAAATTTTTTTTTAGCAAATTAAGATAGAAATTAGAGTCCATTTGTTTAGCAAAAACATGACTTGGTAAAACACATCTTCCACATTTTTCTTGTTTGGTATGCAAATCAGCAACATGTACGTACAAGATGTTTGGTGCAATAATTCCCAAAAAAGATATTCATAATTAATGGAAAGTTGGATTCCAAAGCTCTATACGCAGTACAATCTTCTCTATGTAGTATTGTCTTATCAAATGAGTGAGATAAGCTAAAACCTATGAACTTTTTAATGCATCTACAAGTAACACTACTAAAAAAAGTACTTTTTACGACTGTTGATCTACATCGGTTAATGTAGACTTGATGTAAAAGCTGGGGCGGTGGCATTTTTGTAATTATTGGAAAAAAATTTGCATTTTACGACATACTTTCTAAGGCGGTTATTAAAAACCACCTTAGAATGTTATATGCAAAAATATTTACAACGGGTTTAAGTTGAAGCCCGTCGTAATTGGGGGAAAAAAATTAATTAAGCACGTGTTCGAAGTACTTAGCTCCCACAGGTTTAAGTTCGAAGTACTCAGCTCCTGGAGGTCGTACCTTGTGCTTGCTTCTCTTTCGTTGCAAATCGAACCCCAGCCCTTCTTTCATTGCAAATCGAACCCTGTGCTTACTTCTCTTTTATTCTTCTTTCGCTTCGTTTTATCTGCCGTTTTCGTAGCTCGACTTCAGTAGCACCAGAACCCTAGCCCCTCTTTCGTTGCAAATTGAACCCTAACCCCTCTTTCATTTGAGAATTTCTTTTAGTTAAGTGTGTTAATTATGATTAATTTTATACAGGAACGCAATTTAAACGGCTTCAATAGTGCTTTACTTAAGTATACATATGTAATTTCTTTGCTTTACTTAATTATGCATTCTTTGGTCTTGTAGAAATATGCAGCAAATTTGTTGGAAGGATTTTCTCAGACCCAGATTAGCACATTAGCCGTCAAGGATAATCTTCTTGTTGCTGGTGGCTTCCAAGGAGAGCTTACTTGTAAGGTGAGTCTACGTGATTTGTTCCTCATTGTATACATGTTCTTTAGGCTTCTGATACTTCATTGAATGATAAGTAACTTCTTTAGGCTACAGATACATCTCTCTCTTGGGGGCAGGGGATTGCTATTGTAGTTACTTCACTTGCCAATATGATTATTTAAAATGAGGAAATAATGTCTGGTATGCCACTTTTTATTTTTCCATGCTTGTTCCCTGGGATGTGGGTTGCTGTGAACAAATTCTCCCATGGCAAATGTAGGGCAGGTGGTTAGAGAGGGCTACACATTCATTAAAAGAATTGCAGGTTATCAGTATGGAATCAGTGATCTGGAGGGTTTGGTTGATATGTGGTCCTTTGCATTAAGTTACTAAAACTTTGAGTCTAAACTCACTCTTGTGAAAACCTTATCTTTTATATTATCCTTATGATCCTTGTATGTACTAAAGAGGAACACATTTTTCTTTATAGATTTTCATTTCTGGCTGATTCCCTGTTAAATATTGTTGAACTTTTGACTTTGAAGAGTAATATCTAGAGGTAAGATTGAATCTTGGGAAACAAAAGGCATGTTTGACCAGTTTGGTTAAAAATACCACCTTGTTTACACTTTAATAAATGGGTACCTCTGCTTGTGAGGAGCTTGGTCTCCCTTATTTCTACTTTTCCTATTTCTGTCACAATCACTTCTCAATCAAGCTCCACTTAATAGCCTAAGATTAACTTGTAGTTAATCACACTTGCTTTTGGGGGTGAAACCTTCCTTAATTCACAGGGCTTGCCTTAATAGATATTCATGATTCTATAATCTCGGTGTTTTTTCCTCTCTTTCTCCTCTTGTGGCTTGCTTTTGTCTGGTTTGGCAATATATACTTAGTGTGTGTGTGTGTATATATATATATATATATATATATATATATATATATGTATGTATATTAATTTATTCATTTTATTGGATATGTAGTAGGAATTATTGATGCTACACAAGCCTGCTACTTCTCTTTGTTTCTCTAGTTTGTCCTATTAGGATTATGTTGAATGCAGCTTATAATGTCTATATTGAATGCAGCGTTTGAATAAGAAAGGAGTAAGCATTTGTACACGAACCACACATGATGATAATGGTATAACAAATGCAATTGAAATATATGACACCTTAAGGTATTTTTCGTACCAAGTTTATTTGTCTTAGTTTGGAACATGAACATTGCTTGACATGGAAACTTTTGCAGTGGTGCAACTCATATTATTGCTTCTAATAATGATTGTGTTGTGAGAGAATGACACAGAAAGGTTTCAGCTTTTGAATAACTTCCAGTTCTCTTGGCCGGTGAATGTGAGCACTCTATATGCAATCTGACTGATGCAGTATATTTTTTATTTTCTTTTCCTTTTTTAGCTAATTATTCTCCCATTCGGGTTCATTTCAACTGTCCTCTCTTATACTGCTGTATTTTTCTTATTATTTTCCATAGTTGATTAGAAAAAAAATTGTATAAGGAGTAGAGAGAAAACAGATAAAAAAGATGCAGGATAAGAACTCATAGAACTGATAAAGAAAATCAAAACAGAGACACAAAAGTTGAAGTCCTATAACTATAAAACTAGTTAGTGTAGAAAAGGTGTCCAATCTCTTTGTATATATTATATGTTGATTCCATGAACTAATTCATGTGCTGAAGACCAACGGGAAGCCACACACACACTTCTATCTATAGCAAATTTAGAGGATATGATGCACCCTTATAGATTGAAGCATTCCTTTCCAGTCACATACACCACACCTCACAAACCACATAGGGCCAAATTGTTTTGATTTTCATTTTAATTCTTATTTCCAAACCCTTGAAAGTGGGCATGAAGAAACTGATCCAACCAACTAGGACAAATTCATCTCTAGCTGGAAAAAATTGACCTTAGAAGAAGCTTTGAATTTCCAAATTGAATTAACTAGGGAAAGCTTTCCCTTGTAGGAAAATAAATGAGAAATTGAAGATTTGAATGAAAATTTGAAAAATACCAGAAGAATCCAGGTTCCAAATTCCATATCTCCTGTGGATAAGATGGTTATAGTGAACTATTGAAATTCATTTGGCTAACCTTCCCTGCTCACCATTTATTTCTTTAGTTACATATCAGCACATTACATATCAATGGCAGGAGGAGGAGATGAACATTGATACTGCATTTTTAATTGTTCTTGCAGTTCACTTTGTTCCTATACATCTCTATTTCATCATAGAGATAAATAATCTTTTGCTCAAGTCAAATATAGAGATACCAATCCATCCCTCCCCCCCATCAATCTTCAAAGAAAGAATGTTGAGACAGAAAATAAAAGTTATTTTTTATTTTGTAGACCAGGATACATAAATAAGCCAAAGTGATTCCAAGGCTCCTAGCCCCAATGACTGAAACCTTACTAGTGCAATTGATAAAATTATTGACTTGACAGTACTTGTTGGAAAAAAAAAATTCCCATTCTGAACGACACCATCTTCTCTTTATTTTCCTGAATCTCCCAGATATTATGAAATCTGGAGCTACCTTCTAAAATGCTTGCTTCATTGAAATTATCAACAGAGAAAATTTGAGTCATTGACAATATTTAGTTTCAATAGGCTAAGCGCATTGTTGAGATATGAAGAACAAAGGTTTTATCTAGTTCCATATAAATAACCATAGAGGACTAGATTTTGTGCAGGGATTGATTTTAGGTACTAGATTCAATGCTTCACCAAATTTTCCATGATATAATTGACTGAAAGATGTAAGGTAATAATCTCAATTGCTAATTCCTTTCCCCCCTTAACAAAAAGCAATTAGCCTCATTTAGGTACAATTTCATAGTGCGATCAATTTCATAGGTCCATTAATATATTGACCATGTTTGTTGTATGAGAGGTCTCTTTTCATTATAAGTATAGTTATCCTTAATTTTTTTTCAAACTGCATTTGATACTATGGCTATATATGTCATTCTTCTATGCACAATTTCTCTGCTGAACTTTAAATGCAAATTTTGACCATATGCCATGTGTTACATTGTATGTCTAGGTGACCATATGTAACATCCCATTTTTCATAAACTAATTTAAAAAGAATTATTATTTATAAATAAATAAAGTTTTAAAAAAATGATCATGTTTTTATAAAGAAATAAATAATGAAAAATAATGGTTTGAAGAAAAAAAAAAGATATTTGATTTATTCATTTGATAAGGAATAAAATAGAGTTTCTTTTTATAAAATATTAAAAATAAATAAATAGACTAATAATAAGTTGTGTGTACCCTAGGTATAAATAGCGATGTTAGGTCAGTTTTAGACTGACGATGTATTTTTTTTCCCTCATTTTCGTTTTCTCTCTTCTCCTCTCCAAAACCCTTTCTTTTTCTCGCAGCCCACAAAACCTATCTCAGAAAAATGATGATCTCACACTCATTCACCGTTGGATTGTCGCAAAATTTGAGTACCAAGTTCGCAACACAATTTCGAGCATTCTCACCGTTGGGAATTGCAAAATCATGTCTGAGCTTAGAGGAAAACCCTTCACATTGTAGCCTTTTATTTTCCCACAGAAACCCAAAACTATCTCGGTAAAACTACGATCCCGGTTTCGTTAACCGTTGGATTTTCATGAAATCTAGATATGTTGTTTGAAATTCAATTGTGCTTTCACCGTTGGGATTTGCGAGATAATATTCGTAGATGGAGAAAAAGGAATCGCATAAAGACAGTACAAGTGGAGGCTTCAATCTCTTATCCGTCTCTATGACGTTCGAGAATTCTATCGGAGCAGTCGGAGGAAAAACTGGAGGAATCTCAGGGAACCGCTAGAGATGCCACTATCATTGTCGGAAGACACGTGAGTCCGCTTTGAGGTAAGGGATGAGTTATTTACAATTAGGAATTAGTGAGAACATGTGTAGGGATCCTTAGAGATATCAATTGGAATGAGTTTTGGGGTGTTTTTGCAATTTTCATTTTATCCTTATAATTATTATAGTGAATTATATATGTTTGACAGACCAATTTTTATGAAATTGATATGCTATTGTGTTGAGCGTGAATCCTATAAATCGAGTACTTTTTCTAATTAATATGAATTGATGAAATAAAGTAAGGAGAAGTTTAGAGAGAGATATTGATTTTGTATTTTCTCTTTTTCTTGTTGTTTAGGATTTTATATATAATTTAAAAAATTAATATCATAATTGAAACTGACCAAAATGTTCATATAATTATTTAGAATTTGTGCATTGAAAGCTTACTTTGAAATTTGTGATTCAATATGTTGTATGCTAGTTTATAGATATAGAGGTAGTTATTTATATTAATAATTTATGTAAATAATATTGTAGAGTGTTATAGTATGATTCCAAAAATTATTAAGTGTTGGAGTTTGAGAATATTATGTTTAAATTTCATGAACATGTGTATGTTGTACCTTATGAATATTATTGGGAATGTTATGAGATGGTTGATGTGACATTATGAGATGTGAAATTGTGAATGAGTTTTGGTTGTGAATAAGTGTGTGATTAACTTTTGATGCGACATTATTTGTGTTTTAAGCTGTGAATTGTACAATAACCCGACCAGTGTTATCTTGAGAAAAGTGTAAATGCGTAGTGTTAAAGAGAAAGTGTAGGTTTCCTATTTAGGAACCAGTGTTAAAGAGAAAGTGTAGGTTCCTATTTAGGAACCAGTGTTAAAGAGAAAGTGTAGGTTCCTATTTAGGAACCAGTGTTAAATTGTAGCGTAATATGTTGTACGTGCTTAAGACACGAGTGTGAGGTCGTGGGTATTGTATAATTCACTAGCAGTGTCTGCGTGCTAAAATGATTTTAGGGGTTGGACCTGAATCAAGAGGGAGAGGCCCTGACGAACTCTTCGGAGTGTAGGCCTTGGGGGTCACCGGGTTTGAGTGCTCCTTTAAGCCTATGCTGATCCCATATGGTTGGAGCATTCTCGCAAAACATCGTGACCCTGACTGGTCTCCCTATGATCTTACTTAGTGAGAGTGACCTGGCAAACCCATTGTGTGGTGTATCTTGTTATGTACTCCTAAGCGCCCTAAGGTGGTTTTTCACTGACATGGTACCACATTGCATGTAGGCTTGAGTCTTAGCATAATTGTCTCATGCGCTTGCTAATTGTTTATTATGAAATTGAGGTGTTATTATGTCTTGATCAGAACGTGTGATTCTTGTGTAATGTGATTAATGATTGAAAAGTGTGATTGATGGATGAAAAGTGAACTTTGAATGACAAAGTGGTGGAATTACGTGAATTACGTGTAAGTAAGTTTTATTTGGTTTATATGATATGTATATCTAGTTGTCTTGTTCTCTATTAGTTAGGAATGTGATAACTCACTCCCAGTTTGTTGTTTGTGTTTGGATCCTGTGATGATCTTGAACTTTGTGTTCGGAGGAGCAGATGACTAGGTGAACTACTTTAAGAAATATTGTGCTTAAGGACGTCGGGACACAACGCTCTGATAAGATGTGACATTGGGATATAAGTTTTTATGTTAATTTTATGACGTTAGTTTATTTTATTTCACCTCACTGATTTAACAAAATATTTTTGTAAATTTTGACGGCCTTATTTTGAGCCGAATATGTTTTTAATGAGTTTTATTTGGTAATTGAAGTGAATGTGAACCTTTTACCCATGTGATTTTGTTTACCAATATATTTTATTTATTGATATATATATCGGGGTAGAGGGTGTCACACCATACATCATTAAAGGAAATGTGAATCCTTGAAGTTTCTTCTTTGAGGACCACATTGTTGTAACATGGAAAGGGGTTTGGCAATAACCCTTTGATAAGTGCAATCATTCCTTTATACCACCCCCTAATCATTGTGTCTGGAATTTGGGGGTAAAATCACAATAAACTGATGTTAACATGGGAATTCTCAGAGAATATATTTTTGTAGTCCTTCAATTTCAAAAATAATCTTTTTTTCTCTTGATCTCCATAAAAATAAATAAGCATCACAATTACCCTAAAATTATTATGAGATTTTTTTCATAAAGAGTGACTAAATAATATTTTTTTAAAATTGAGGGGCAAAAAATAAATTATTTCTTTTTACAGCAAATAAATTTAAATTAGAAAACCAAAAATAAAAATGACTCAAATTAAATTTTAGTAACATGTCATAAAAAAATTGATTGGAACTAATTATGAATAGTTGGTGTTCTTAGACCAAGATACATAAACAAGCCAAAGTGATTCCAAGGCTCCTAGCCCCAATGAGTGAAACCTTACTTCAGAAAAATCAATTTTAGAGTTTGCGTGTATCTCTCCATTGCTTAAGTAGGTCCTCAAACTTCTATCATTGGGTTTTAGTTTGGCATCTTCACAATCCTCTTCCTCTCTGCAAATGTTATTTGACAACAAGAAACCTCATCATAAAAAAACAATTGAATATGATAGATTTATTTTAAGTTATGGGTAGGTATAGGTTTAAGGTGAATTGTGTCTATAATTATAGATATATTTATAAAAATATTGATTTAATAGATAGAATACATGTATTAAGCTTTACCAATTCTTTAAAGTTGCCTAAATAAATTCTTTAAAGTCTGATTAATTATTTTGTTCAACATTAGATTTTTTTGGCTTTATAAATAAATAAAAGAATGGCTTGTTACAAACTTTTTCATCCACTACAAAACGCTGCAGAGATGTGATATTTATAGAAAAAATAATTATTTTATATAAATGAATTTCTTAGCCTAATTATAAATATATGTATATTATTCACCGAAAAAAATATGTATTAAGTTTCTATTTTGTTTTCTATTTTAGAATAAAAATTTATTTAAATTGATACTATTTTTGAATAAAATAATTTTTTATTCAATTTAAATATGCATAAAAAAATACTAACAACCTTAAATTAGAACATATAATGAATTACAGATTGTTAATTTAATATATATGTTTTATACTAATGGGTTTTCACCCTTCTTCTTCACCCCCAACCCTCCACTACTTGTATTTTTCATTAAAAATAATCTTCAAATATATAAAATTATTATAGGTGACAATTTTTCTAATAGCTGTATGCTGACAATTTAAACTTGAAATTAATCTTTAGTTAAATTAAATAATTTGTGTTAATTGATTCATGTGTATGGTTTCATTATTATAATGTCCTTGTTCCAACAAAGGCTATGACAAAGCATTTTAAAAAGCCCGGGTTTACTCAAATCCAAAGCATGACCAAAATAGTTGCCAACTAGGGACTAAATGTAGGAACTGATAGTTTTCTTTATTATGGTTTTTGTTTTAAAATTTATTGATAGTCTAGTTCTTTCTAGTCCAGTCCATTTATTATTGCTACAGAACTAGAAATCCTGAGAAATTATTATGATTCACTTACATACCCAAAAAACAAATCAGTACTGTACTCACATATATCAATGGCATAACAAATTGCTCCAGATCATGTATATTAATTTAAAACAAACTTTTATGGGATTAAGTGGAGAGATAAGTTGGAAACTTAGTGCAATAGTCAAAAGAGTGATAGAAAGTAAACCGAAATTAGTAATTGCTATTGCCAGGTCATTTTGAGGTCCTTCCATTCTGACTTTTGTTTATGTTTAGAAGAAATTCGTTGGTTAAACTATTTCTTTGTGCCTTATAGTTCCTATTTTAAATTTTAGTCATTGCACAAGAAAATTGTGAGTTGTAGTAGCCATATGAGAAAACATTAAGTGCTAGCCTCTACACATGCATAAGAATTATTAGTTTATACTGTGATGAGAAATCGCATCCTGTCATCCATGTCATACAGTACCATACTAATAAGTTCTAGAAAACTCATAGTTATACTCAGTTGTTATGACTTGAACCTAAAAATCAATTTTCTGTTGTAATCACAGGTTCTTGAATTGAATAATTAAGTATATTTGGGACGTCGTGTTCGATTTTTTATTGCTAAAGGAAAGGGTCAATATACCTCCAATACAAGGTAATGTACATATTTAATG
This sequence comes from Glycine soja, assembly GCF_004193775.1. Taxonomy (NCBI): domain Eukaryota; kingdom Viridiplantae; phylum Streptophyta; class Magnoliopsida; order Fabales; family Fabaceae; genus Glycine; species Glycine soja. The sequence goes on from NC_041011.1 coordinate 9,527,369, forward strand.
AAACTTTGCAATTGCTTTGCCTCTGGTGACTGTTTATCAATCAATTATTAACTATATCAATTTTTTTTATATATGCTAATTATTAAATATAATGGATTTTATAAATAATGATAATAAAAATAGTGTCATCTTTTTTTGTTCATTCAGCATAATCAATATAGGCAACAAAACTAGCAGAATCTACAGCTTCCAAGAGAAGCATTTGAACATGGGAAAGTGCTCCAAAACTAAAACATGTTGAGACCAAGACGCTTCACGTTCAACTAAAACATCAACATTTTTTACCTTTTGTGAGGGTATGCTAGAAGTTAAGCAGCCAATCTTCATTCTTGAAAGTCCCTATATATTATAGGTGCATACGAATTACTACCTGTTTTAGGCCTTCCTTGGTAGCAGAGACCAACTTCTTTCCCTTAAATTCCTTAAGTTGACCAACAGCGTACTCATCAATAGCATCAACCATGTAGAGAACCTCGTACCCCTTCTTCCTAAGCTTTTCAAGGAAGGGGGAATTCTCGACAGCTTTCTTGCTTTCACCAGTAATGTAGTAGATGTCATTTTGTCCTTCCTTCATCCTCGTAACATAGTCCTTGAGGCTGGTCATCTCATCACCACTCTTACTCAAGTCATACTTGAGCAATTTAGCTAGCTTTGTCTTGTTCTGAGAATCCTCATGAATACCAAATTTCAAGTTCTTAGAGAAGCCTTCATAAAACTTGTTATAGTCTTCCTCAAAATGTATGTTGATATCCTTAATAAAATGACATGAATTTGTTTCCTTAAAATAAATTTCTATAGCACCATGTAACTAATATGAAAGTCACAAGAGGTAAAGAATAGTAAAGAGAAGGTTAAAAAGTGGTTGTTGAAATTGAGGTTTTTCATTTACTTCTCTAATGGCCAAAGTTGGGATGTAAAAGTTTCGATTTTTCACTTTCGATCCAACCTCCTGTTTGCAGCATAATTGTTGAACATAATGATAAGAACGCCAAACCAAAAGAATCAGTGCGTGTGTGTGTTGGAGAAAAAATTGAAACAAACTTATCCCACACCAAACCAAAGGTGTTGTCCATTTGATCACATAGTCCTGCGCCTCTATATTCCCTTCCTTTTTATTGTTGTGATCTTCTCTTTCATGCACTCTCACTGATGGGTATGAACATTTCTATATCTGTCAAATAATAAGGGATAATATTATCTAATGCATAGCGACAACATCAAGGCTTTCCTCCATATCAGTACCCATATATACCTTTATAAGTTTGCGACCAGTTCTGCCTCTGGTTTTAGATTCATTTTATGATGGTTTGAAACTTTTCTGATCTTGAGGCCTTGCCACTAACACATTTTTAAAACATTGCATTTGCCCTTGGCACTTTATACATCAATTTTTTTCCTGATGCTTTTCCTCTTCATGCTACATATATGTCTTAACTTGAGAGCCAAGACACAAAGTAGAACAAAAATAAAACTTTGAATGGAAGGGAGCAAAGGTGGTCAATTGATGCAATGATCTATGATCTTTTGCTGATTGACAAGCATATATTATATGATTCCCCATTAATTAACCTTCTTACTGTATTTTTGACATCTAATTTTATTGATATTTGATGGGGACTAAACAAGAGGTTTGGTGAAATAGTGAGAATGGACACTTGAATGAATATCATCAATTTGAGGGATGGTTGATTTTGCTATAAGATAATAATGAAAACACAACAAAATTTACTTGTAAATTAAATTTTTTTGATGCTGTCAGACATTCAATTTCTTCAAATGCTTGTGTACTTTAACATAAAGAGAAAATTGTAATGAAAGGAAACTTTACCTAGAGTGGATTGTTTTCAAGATAAGAGGATTAGGATGGAAACCCGAGTTCTGATCATTAAAAAATCAAAGATTGATTAGGTGCCAAATGTATGTCTAATAAGATCAAAAAGTAGTATATAATTCTGTGTTTAAGGGAATACTTCCAAAAATAAACCTATTTGACATGAAACATGCATGCATGGATGCCACCTTAACTCTCAATCCAATAAACACTTGTTTGCATTAACGGCTAACCTAATTTATTCCAACTACCACACACTAAGTCTTCTTTCTCGAAAAACTTTAAATAAATGATTGAGAAAACAAAAGGGAGCAACTTGTGTGCATATTTGGCAACTAAGATGCTAAAAGTACTATTTATTTTTTCAGGGTGAAAATTTCTGAGATATTTTAATTACCATTTGTTCTTCAAATGGATTAAAGGTTAAAAGATCTTAAAAGTCTTTTCTAATACGTACCATAGATGCTTTGCCTAACTAATTGACTTCCCTAACTACTAAAAGTTGACCAATCAAGTATCTGAACTTTATCAGAATCCTGATGGGTATGTGGCCACACATCATATATACAACTCAAAGAATAAGAGAGGAGTGATCCATATAAAACATTGAAATGATAAAAGATACAATGAAAGTAGGTGAGTGCTCTTTATAAAGCTTTTCTACAATAAGTGAGGAGCTTATCTCTTAAGAACTGGTTAGATACAAGTCAGAAGTGTTTTTGATAGTTTTTCTACTTGAAATATAAAGCTTTTTCAGCAGAAAAATTCTCAAAAAGACTTCTAATTAACCTTGTATCCAAACAGCTATTCTCTAACCATCTAATTTTACTCTTAACACTCTTCTTCTACACCTCCATTTAGGAGGTGAGTCATCATACCTTCGGTGGAACCTCTCTCTTATGACCTGAATACAATAGTGTTTGTTGATTTCCTCTCATCCTTTGATTCCAAGGGTGAAGGATTGGGAAGAATCTCTTTTGAGTGAGGATGGGTTGTAACTTTATTGCTCTAATGTTATCGGTCTAGTTTGAATGAATATATTTTATGTATGGATTATTTTGGTTATTGTTGCGACATTGGAACCGCGGATTCTTGGTGACTTTGATGGGCAAAGGCTTAGGAGTGGTTGAGGTTGAGAATTGCATGCCACTAGTAATAAAATTGTTTAACTTCTTGGCAAGTGGAAACACTTCCAATACTAGATATATATGTGCATGTTATCTCTTTTTCTCCTGCGAGTCCATCATTTGTAGATCATGTATATGCTGTACTTGAGGACCATGGGAATGTTATTCTTGAAGTTGATTTAAAAGGTATAGGATTCCAAATTATTATGTATCAGCTAGTACTGATATTGGCCATAAAACAGACCAATTTGTACGCCAGACTTGGACCATTTTCTGCAAATAATTATCAAATATTATATTGATAAAGTTAAAAAGTTATTTATGACAAAATTCATAAAGAAAATGGTTTATCACATTTTCTTCTCAATGTTCATTAACGCGTCGTCTTTTTTCTTTAGTTCACCCTTTAGCTGGAAAACTTGTTTTCTCACATTTTCTTTCTCAGCCTCATCCCCAAGAAGATAACTTTTCAAGTCATTATATTGAGTTCTAAGTGCTTCTAACTCTGACTGCAACACTCTACCCGCCAACTCTTTTTCATACTCTAGATTCTTCATCCTATTTAGCTCATCAAGTGACCTTTCTGCTTCCTTCTTCAATAAAGCAATTTGACTCACCAGCTCATTGCTTTCCACTGTTCTACTCTATAACTGAGCCTCAGATTCCTCAAGTGATTTATTCATAAGCTCCAACTCATTTCTTAACATTTCTTTTTGTTCTACTTGGTCAGATAGGCATGATATCTCCACTTTAAGCTTTATTAGTTTGTAGACCAAGTCATGATATCCAAGCCATTGTCTCCTACTCGGTCACACCTAGATTAATTAATTATACTTTATTTATTGATGCTTTTTAAATAACTATATAGTTAATTTTTAGTTACAATATTGATTTCTTAATTATTTTAGGTGTATTGATTTCTGAACGTTATGTGTTTGATAGAAGTTGTAAAAAAGTTTTTTAAAAATTGGGGCCGGGGATAATTAAATTGATAAAAGAATTACTTATATTTTGTTTGTTGTGTTTGTATTTCCATAATAAACAGTGTAATGTTATTTAAAATAATTTTATAAAAAATTATTAATAATCGTGTTTTAAAATTGATTTAAAAATAACATTTGAAACAATGATATTTAAAAAAAAAAACAATATTCCTTTTGAATATGCTCATTTAGCTTATACCAAACAAAAGGCAATCTTCCAAAGGATGGGACACAGATTCAATGAACTTCATTTATTTTAATTGTTATAAATAAATTCTTTTAAATTTCAAAGAACCAGACCTATAAGTAATCAGCATAAAAATAAATAATGTACATGCTTGTATAGTGGGTCCTGGGGACTTTTATTTTTATTTTTTTTCTTATCTGTGGGGGACTTATATATATACTTGATGGGGTACAACTCATCATGTTGATAAAATTAAAAATATCATGATTTTTTGTGTTTTGCCTCCCTTATTTTTATAAGAAAAAATATATTCTAGGTTCCTATGATTTTACGTTGATAAAAATATATTCTAGGTTCTTATTAATGAAAAACTATGATCAAGTGTTGAAAATGTGAGAAATTGAATGTGATTTGTATGGAGTAAACTCTAATTTTTTTCGTTAAAATTGTAAGCATTTTTTAACTTAAAAAAATTAGTATTTTATTCCCTACTTTGCAAAATATGATTTAGTTTAGTCTATTTTAGTGTAAAATGACAATAAAAATATACTTGCTTTGTAAAAAATAAAAAAGAATGCATGTGTCAATGTGTCAATGACATAATGACAGACAACAGAGAAAGTTACGGTACTTTTATTAGTCAGCAGCACATAAGAAAGAGCAAACTGGTCATCGGAAACAGGACATGTCAAAATTTTAACTCTTAATATGTAAGGAATGCTTGCTTTGTGATTGTGTGATACCATAACACATTCTAGTCTAAATCTCTGGACATAATCTTCTAATAATAGTAATGATAGTAATATAATTATAATACATTAGTGACCTAAATAGCTAGTTTAAGGTAGATGGGACTCGGGAAAGGCAAAAATGTATAATAGCATAAACAAGGGACCAAAATTACCAGTGTCAAAATTCGCAATAATAGTATCTTCACCATATCTGGCCTTCCTAAACAGTGAATCAGAGGGAATTACCCTATCATTCCCTTCCAGGTCCATGAATTTCCACGAATGAGTAGTGTGTAGTTTTCTTCCTTTTTGTTTTAGTGAATTTTTAACACAAAAAATGAGACACCTGTGCAAAAAGTGAAAAGGAAATCAAACAAACTCACCTAGTGACTCTAATAAAAATTCATAACTTCTTTTCTTAACTTTGATGTTGACCTTGAGCAAAAACTTCTCATTTGAGAGCCTCCTCAACAGTTCTCATTGAGCCTGAGCAAAAATTCACCAACAATGACATTGGATGCGGTGTCCAGTGCTTTAGGATTGTTCTTACTGATAGTTTCTAATCCAAGAAAATCCCAAGAATGTGTTGTGTGAAGTTTATTCATTTTGCTCTCAAATACGGACAATACTGATTCATATTCTGAAACACAATTCAAAACGTCATTCAGAGCCTGATCAAGAAAGTGGTGAATGAATTCCATATAGAATATGCTTATCACTATGAAACTTGAAAATATACGGCTCCAAATTATTGGAGGCTTGGAGCCACCCCATTTAAATCGAGAAGCCTTTCTCAAAATATTGAATTAGTCTTCCATCTATTATTCAAAATGTTTCCTTGGCCAATATAGTGGGAAAGATAAAGACAGAAGGGTATAACACTGGAATAAATACCTGCAAGTTGACTAGCTTGCTCTGGTGTAATCATGGCTGAGAAACCTTGGAAGCTTTTACTATAATGGTGGAGTGCTGCTGCTTTTGCTTCACTGAGGCTAAAAAGTGCAAAGAATTTACAGAGGAAGACTATGTTAGACTACGCTATTCCATTCTGAATAAATCAAGCTTAAAATAACATCATTAGTTATAATGAATTCCATGAGTTTTATCTTAAATTGAGTGACATGCCTTCTAGTAACTGAAGCTAGTATCTCATGGTTTGCTCTGATTACAGATTCTGAATTAGGGTGTGAATGATCTCCCATGTAAACTATATAATGCTACATTAATGCAAATCCCAAAGTTAGTTTTGTTCTATATAAGTAAGTAGTTAGGAGCTGCTAGTAATGTAGCTCATAGGCTGTAGATGCATGCAACTCACATTGATAGCATGCATTAAGTTCAAGTGAATATGCTCCTTACCTTTGGTGTGGATCCATTCACCAAAGTATACCCAATGAACAGAAGGCTGAAAGAGCTCAAAATTTTGGCAAACCTCATGATAAGTTGAAGGGGTCCAAAATAGATGCTAGATGTGGAAATGTTGATTCATTTTTTGGTTGGTGATTCACCTATTTTATAGCATACACGGACCAACTTATATGTCATGTCACACATATAAAAATAATCATTGCCGGCTTTATATGTTTCTGGTTATAACTTAGTGTACATTTGGGATTCTTCAAAAACTTAAATGACATTCACAAGAGGAGATAAGATGAATATATATTTAACGAACTAACATCATTTGGACGAATTATAAACAACAATTATTGGATTGATACTTGTATCATTCACGGCTACCTTATTTGGAACTAATACAAATTTTTCAATATTTTAGACTGCAAAGGATGATGGGTGGTTCCCTTGTCTGAACTTTGAGAGTATGTTATTGGCAACCACAAATTGCATATGCTTATAGACCATAAGCTACAGTGCAATTAAGATTCTTAAAAAAAAAATAAAAAGATAGAAAATATAAGCTATATTTCATTACTAGGTGCTTTGCCAAAAATGTTCCATCCTTAGATTCTTTTGGCATGTTTTGTATCAACAAAGGTTAGTTTTGTTAAAAATATCACTTGGGGGGATTCGAACTCATGACTCTCCCTCCTCCCTTCTCCCCTCTCCAACCACTGGGCCATATCAAACTTTAAAGTTCTAGTATTGTATGCTCATACAGAGACGAATGGTTGAATCCTTCTAATTAATGTGGTTTTTCTTTTTTACACTAGTTCTTTTTCATACTTCATAATTTTCCCTAATTAATCCCTCTGCAAAATATGTAAACAAACCTATTTTGTTTTTTAATATATCTATTTGGCAGATCACCTCCTCACATTTGGAACTGATTGTAACTAGACAGCTTACATGCCATTCACTTCTTCAAATTATCAACTGGCCGTCCCTACGATTCAAGCAATTAGAGGTGGCCAAATTTTTTTTGTTTCCATTGATAATTTCAGACCGTGTCATCATTAGCAATGCCTTCGGTTCTCTTACAAGTCACATCTAATAAAGATGACCTTTCCAAGCATTTTTCGCATATATAAACCACGTTTAGGACAATTTATATGCTTTTCTAGGACTAACTTGAATTGCAAAGTAATATCACATTTGGTTGAACAACCTGCTCAAAACTTGATTTTACAGTTAAACGAATATCTTAATTGGCATCTTTAGGGATGAAATTAGTTTGTCTCTTGCGGCTGGGTGAAGCATAGCAGCTGAAATTGTCAACCCTCACCCCAGCTTGGAATCTGAAAAAACTCAAACCTATAACTATCATAAAATTTGTGACATCTACATTCAAAAAGCCGACCAACATGAGTAACTGGAATCACATATTCACATAAAATTTATTTTTCTGATCATTTCATCAGTCTGTTTTTATACACAAATTATGATTAGTAAAAATATGCATTTCACTTGATCCAATAGCTCTGTAGATTACAAATCATAACATGTTTAAACTAGTGAAGATGGTTGAAGAAAAATTCTGTCAGAATTATCCTTCCTCTCCGAACTCCTTTGTGAATCCCATGTTTAAACTAGGAGGTGGCAGGATCTGTACAGCAAACAAGAACATAAAAACTCTTATTCTCTAATTCTCATTTAGAAAAAGAAGTTATGCAGTCCTACTATCATCAAAATCTGCAGCATCTTGAATACCTTAGAAGCAAGTCCTTTCGCAGCAAGATCCTACATTGTAGTTTGTACTGCACTCTGTTGCTTTGGTCCACATGGGATCCACATATCATCAGGATTCCTAAAGAAAAACATGGCATCTTGGGTTTTGCGAACAGGTTCAAATAAAACATCCTTCACCTGTAGAATAGGTCCAATTACCTTTAACACTAATCCAAATAAAATGATCATTATTCTAACCAGGTATTAAATATAGAAGTCAAACTTACACAGACAGATATATCTAAACCTGAAAACCCCTCTGTCTTGCGAGCCAAATGTTCAAAATCACTTTCAGCCAAGTTATGGGGAGTATCTCCTAGGTGCACCTGTTCAATTTATCAACCAAGAAAAAGACATTGTAAGGCCATTTGCTAGGTTCACAATACACAATAAGACCAATGAACATCATCATGTATATTGCCCATGCCTTGAACATGTGTTGGCGAGTCTTTAAATCAGGTAGGGGTATGTATATACGCTTATCGAAATGCCGTTCCCATTGACTCAATAAAAATAAAAAAAGTAAATAGAACTATTGTCTTCTTACCTGGTCTAGAGCATAAGGTGTATTTGTAGTTGCTAGAACAAGAACTTTCTGATCATTGTGTCCTACACCCTACAATGTAAAGTGGACAAACTACATTATGATTAGGAACAAACACGAAAAAGAAAATTGACACCAAAGCTGTTGGAAACCTTGGATCTTCTGAATTAGGAAAATAAGGATGCATGATAATAGTAAATAGTAATTATTGGGGGAGGGATTGAACAGTTTGTTTTTTGAAAAAAATTACAAGCTACTATGTTCAGCTTAAAGAAAGAAGCTAAATACAGCCGGATTTAAGTCGTTAGTAAAAAAGTTGAGTGCAACTTTCTGTATGACTAAAAACCATCAAACAAGTTACTTTCCAGATTTTTTTACCAGCAAAAAATAGTATAATAATACTATAGCCAAGTATAATAGTCAGGTGATGATGGATGCCCCCCCAAAAAAAATAACTGCAAAATGTTCACACCATTAAAATATTGAATAATTTATGTCAAGAACCACACTTTCTATTTTTTAACAAGATAATTATCTAGGATTTTAAAAACTCTGAAAACCAAAAAATACAAAAAAAGAAGCAAGAATGGAATATAATAGATGTGGATATACAAGGCAATATGCACAATGGTGGAAAACTAAAACAAATTTGCAGCATAAGTCAAGGATAAGAACTGCTTGAATTATAATGTTTAGGTAGTAGGCAAAGGGAGAAAGAGATAATAAAGACAATAATATTCTCAGATTGATATTGTGTGTAAGAAATGATAGATACAATAGTCCTAGGCCTAGCTATAAAAGTATGCACCTCTGTATATGGTTCAGCACTTGTATTATCATAAAATTTGTTTGTCAATTGAGTTAGCAATGTATGATTTTATTTAAATTTTCATCAACTGCTGATAAACGATGTATAATTTGTTGTGCTTCACAGTTGTCTACACATTGTTGTGGTTTTCGTGGCTACAATTTACGAGTTTTGTATTGGACAATTCAGACTTTGTTGGTTAACCCACGAGAAAATTGATAGTATTTGAAGCTTCCATTACCGCAGCCATCTATCTAGGTATGTAAGTTAATAGGAATTTTATTTGGATTGTAAGTTTGTTGTTCCATAAATTACTATTATTGTTCATAACAATATGTGCATTGTGAGTGAACCCTAGTTTCCCGTTTGAGATTCCATACCATGATTAATACGGATAGTTTGGATTAGTTGTGGTATGGATTCTTGAATTGTCCGTTCGGACAGTTTGGGAACTCTCTTTTTTTACTTCATTCATAGTTATAGGTTAAGTATGTTGTGGTATATTTGATTTGATTTTGGTTTATTGCGTATTGCTTTGTTCTCCGAGTGCATACTTGATTGTGGTCAATTTAGGTGACCGCTTTCATTTTGTGTATTTGGAGACCAATGCGGAATGCTGCCAAAATTTCATCAAATTTAGCATAACATACTTAACTTGTACATATGAATGAAGCAAAAAAAGTTTGTTCCTGAATGGGATAGGACCCGACCTTCATATAAAAAAAGTGAGACTTTCATGCATATGCCATAATAGACGCCCTCTTGTAGAACAAGAAACATGAATAGAAGTTAGATTCAAGCACCACGCATAAGCGATGAGTATGAAAAGGGGGTTGAAGATTTCTTGAAGTTTGCACAACAACATGCACCAGCTGTGGGTGGAAAGTATTTCTGCCCGTGCGTAAAATGTGTGAATGGAAGGCGTCAGGCATTAGTTGTCATTAGATCACATCTGATTTGTGATGGCTTCATTCGGAGTTATACAAATTGGATATGGCACGGTGAATTGCCAGAGGTCTCATTACCTGCCGACAATGAGGCGGTACCGTTAGAAACCGGAGATCGAATGGAAGACATGATACGTGATCTTGCGCAAGAGGGATTTTTGGAAGCTCATGCACCCTATTATGAAGATTTGGAAACAGATTCCAAGTTATCGTTGTACTTCGGGTGCACAACTTTCACTCGGTTATCTGCAGTGCTAGCTTTGGTCAACTTGAAGGCTAGATTTGGGTGGAGTGACAAAAGTCTGACTGAGTTGCTTGTCTTATTGAAGAATATGCTTCCCAATGATAACAAGTTACCAAATAGTCACTACGAGGCTAAGAAGATATTATGTCCTGTGGGTCTGGAGTACAAGATGATTCATGCTTGCCATAATGATTGCGTGTTGTACAGAAAAGAGTTTGCCGAATTGCGGAATTGCCCAACATGTGGGGTATCACGATACAAACAAAATGACGGGGAATACACTGATGATGTAGCCACATCCAACCCTCGTCCAACAAAGGTTTGTTGGTACCTTCCAATTATACCAAGGTTTAAGCGATTGTTTGCTACTGCACACGATGCTTCTAACCTTAAATGGCATGCAATTGACAGAATAAATGATGGGTTTCTCCGACATCCAGCTGATTCTCCACAGTGGAAGACAATTGATAACTTGTATCCTGAATTTGGAGCGGAACCAAGAAACCTTCGACTTGGTCTTGCTTCGGATGGCATGAATCCATTTGGTAACTTGTCCATTAATCACAGTTCATGGCCTGTTTTGCTAATGATTTACAACCTTCCTCCTTCGTTATGCATGAAGCGCAAATACATTATGTTGTCTATGATGATATCGGGTCCAAGACAGCCAGGAAACGATATTGATGTGTACCTTACTCCTTTGATTGGAGACATGCGCAAGTTGTGGGTAGACGGGGTTGATGTGTATGATGCAAATCAGGGTAAGACTTTCAGGTTGCATGCGATGATATTTTGCACCATCAATGACTTTCCAGCTTATGGGAATTTGAGTGGATATAGTGTGAAAGGTCACCAGGCTTGTCCAATTTGTGAGCAAAACACAAGTTTCATCCAACTTAAACATGGGAAGAAGACAGTTTATACACGACATCGTAGGTTTTTAAAACATTATCACCCTTATCGACGATTGAAGAAAGCATTTAATGGTAGCCAAGAGACTGAAGAACCCCCAGAACCGTTAGCTCCCCATGAAGTGTATGATCGGGTGAAAGACATCGTAACTGTTTTTGGTAAGACACAACAGAAGGATCATGCTAACAAGAATATTTGGAAGAAAAGGTCAGTGTTCTTTGATCTTCCTTATTGGACCAATCTACATGTTTGGCATTGTCTCGACGTTATGCATGTGGAGAAGAATGTTTGTGATAGTTTACTTGGCACCCTTCTTAACATCAAAGGCAAGACAAAGGATGGTCTAAAATGTCGACATGATTTGGTCAATATGGGTATACGAGAACAGTTACATCCGCAATCACAAGGTCAGCGAACTTATTTGCCCCCAGCATGTTACACAATGTCAACAAAGGAGAAAAAATAATTTTGTCATTGTCTTAAAAATGTGAAAGTCCCACAAGGATACTCTTCCAATATCAAGAGCCTTGTGTCAGTTAATGATTTGAAGTTGGTTGGCTTGAAATCTCATGATTGTCACGTGTTAATGCAACAATTGTTGTCAGTGGTTGTGCGTGGTATTTTGCCTAAAAAGGTAAGGGTTGCGATCAACCGCTTGTGCTTTTTCTTTAATGCAATCTGTCGTAAGGTCATTGACCCAAAACAATTGGATGATTTGGAGAACGAGGCAGCCATTATCCTATGTCAATTAGAAATGTACTTTCCTCCATCGTTTTTTGACATCATGGTTCACTTAATTGTTCATCTTGTACGTGAGATTCGGTTGTGTGGGCCCGTGTTTTTACGATGGATGTATCCAGTTGAACGTTACATGAAGGTGTTGAAAGGATATACAAAAAATCTATATCGACCAGAGGCTAGCATTGTTGAACGATACGTTGTTGAGGAAGCTATTGAGTTTTGTTCACAATATATAGAAATGGCTACACCAGTGGGACTTCCTCAAAGTCGTCATGGCTCCACCATGGAAGGTAGGGGCACACGGGGGTTCAATGTTGTAACCATGGATCGCCAACAGTTGGCACAAGCTCATCTATATGTATTACACAACACAGCTGAGGTAATCCCTTACATAGATGCTCACAAACAACATCTGTGTCGTATTCACCCAAAAATGAACATGATGAGGTTGTTGCAAGAGCACAATAGAACTTTCATATCATGGTTTAGACAAACAATCTTCGCCGATGACAGTGCTTCAGACACATTAAGATTGCTAGTTGTGGGTCTAAATATGAATGTTCCAACTTGGAAGGGATATGATATCAATCAATATTCTTTCTACACAAAGTCCCAGGATGATAAAAGTAGTGTGCAGAATAGCGGGGTCAGTGTTGATGGTCAATCAGAGCACTTTTGTAGTGCTGCTGACAATAATCCCATTGAAGCTTGCATGCCTTACTATGGAGTCATTGAAGAGATTTGGGAGGTTGATTACGGTGAATTTAGAGTACCTCTTTTCAAATGTAAGTGGGTCAATGGAAACACAGGTGTGCGTAAAGACAAAATGGGATTCACTTTAGTAGACCTTAAAAAAGTTGGTTACAAGGACGACCCATTCATAATGGCAGCGCAAGCTCGACAAGTGTTTTATGTAGAAGATCCATGCGACTCTAGATGGGCAGTGGTTTTGCAAGGGAGAACAATTTGTATCGGTCACCATGTTGATGGATCAACACTTGATGTCACTGACATGCTATCTTTCTCCAAAGATATGCCTTCAAGTACTGTTGAACAAGAAGAGGATGATGTATATGCAAATCGTACTGATCATGACGAGGGTTTATGGGAGAACATTCGTACGTAACTATGTAAGCACAACCATATAAGTATTACTTAACATTTCTAACATTTTTCATGCATAAATTGCTAAGTTGTTTTGAAAATCATGCACCCTATTACATCATTGAATTTGACATATTTATTACACTTTTTTTTTTCCACAGGGCCATGGAAACACCACCACCGTCCCCGCCACAATCAGAAAACCCTCCTGAGGTTACTTCGAAAAGGACAAGACAATCCACGAGGCTCAGAAGTTTGACGTTTAGATGCTTAGATGGCCCATGGCCAGTTGTGAACGTGAATCCGGCTACAGGTAGAGGGTCAGGGCCTCATAAAGAGATATTTCACAGTTATTTAGGGGTTGTCGCAAGGGAAAAAGTTCCTATTGTACACACGAATTGGAATGTTGTCCCCGACAATCTAAAGAGCTTAATATGGAAAGATATTTTGGTAAGTAATTCTAAATACACTTGTATTCATGATTTTGTTGTTAAGTTACTTTTAAAGGATTCATTTACATACTGTTACATAACTCCTTTTGTTGTGCAGCGCAAATTTGATATCCCTGAAGGTAAAAATGCAAAAAAAAAAAAAAAGGTGATGTCAACAGTTGCAGCAAGATGGAGGAAATTTAAGTCTTGGTTGACTTCAAAATTTGTCTTTGCTGACAATGAAGGTCAACAAATATCTGATCCTACAGCCAAGTATGGCCTTGATCCAGAAACATAGGCGGAATTTGCAAAAAGCCGCAAAACCCCTAATTGGCAGGTTTGTTTAAGTATTTCTGTATCTACAATAATCGATTCAATTTTTGCTTTCATTGTTTTGTAACATATATATGACTAGTACCAGCTTGTCTTTTTAAGGGTATACGAAAGAAGGCCCAGGAAATTCAAAAATTTAATGACTGCCCACACCTACTGTCTCGTGGGGGGTATGAACTACTTGACAAGAAACTTATGGAGGAGAAGAGCAAGTGTGGACATGAGGAACATTCGTGTACTGAAAGCCCAACACTCAACGTCGACCCACCATCCCCAGTTGCAAGACACATGAAGTGGAAGATCACCAGCACAAAGCGGCATGGCCAAATGACGTATGAAGTGGCACAAGAAATTGCAGACAAAATTGTGAGTTCATATATTTTTTGGTTACTGTCATTGCCAAATAATGGTTAGCTAACCTAGTCAAATTTATTTTATTCAAATTCAACAATTGTATATCCATGCTGGATTCATTACAGGAACAAGCAACATAGGGGAGTTTTGTTCCACATGGGCGACAGGACATACTCAACACGACCCTTGGCCGACCTGAGCATCCAGGCCGTGTTCGCGTCGCAAGGACAGGTGTCACAATAAGCCAATACTTTGGCCAAGCCTCACATGCTTCTAGCACATCGTCACCATCGATCAACCAACAACAATTGGCTGATATCATCGGTGGAATTAAGGATGACATAAGAAAGCAGCTACAAGATGAGATAAGAAAGGAGGTACAGGATGAGATAAGAAAGGAGGTACAACAAGAACACAAGCAGCAACAAGAGGCTTGGATGAGGGCAGTTGAAGAAAAACAGTGGCAAATTTTGGAGATGATGAAGCAAGAGTTAAAAAAATCACTGAAAGTAGAGCTATCTCATATTGCATCACATCAGTCAGCCCCCATTGAGGCGTTAGAAATACAAGCTCTACTTGCGCGTGTTAGCACAAAGGGTAGCTACCCCCATTGATGACGATCTGATGGGCTTGTTCATAGTTGTTGGGCAAAATACTGTGCTTGCGGGCTTGGGAAAAGTGTTTGAGAATTCATCCACCATACATAATGTTCGTTATGAAAATGATGTTGTTAAGGTTCAGGTTGTCAGAACATATATGCCTCACGCTGAGGTCCCTATTCCTACATCAGAGGTTCATTATCTTGAGCAGGCCGTTGGCACATTCGTCGCATGGCCGACACATCTTGTTAGGGAAGTAACTAATGAGGTTAGTTTTTTTCTCTTATGAATCTGTTCTATTTGTTGACATGCTTCTTCATCATGTACACTAACTTCAATTATCATAGGTGGTCGTAGGACTCGATAAGCCTCCATCAAAGTCTGTTGGAGAGCCGAACAGGTTAACATCTGTGGCCACAAATGACCCACTAGGAGAATTGGTTAAGAAGTCATATGTGGTTTACACAAAGCCAATGGATTTGGCATGGGACGGGGCGAAATTCGGGTTACCTAATGCCACAAATGGTTTTTTCATCACACATGCAGATGTGACTGAAATCATTTTAGGTGACAAATGTTTAAACATATCTGTACTGCAGCTGTGGATGATGTAAGTAAATCATATTATTTGACTGGTTGTCATATCTTATTGTCCACTCCATATTTGTCTAAGAATATTGTTGATTGTGTTTAAAACAGGTTTATGAATGATTGGAGTACAAGCATTAGTTTTTCTCCAGTGTACGGTTTCCTTGAGCCCCAGTCTATACGCTGCACAAAGGACACGCGTGAAGAATGATGTTCACATTAAGTTTGCAGTGAACAAGTACTTCGCAACCTTATTCAATTTAGCATTGGTCATTACTTGTAGTTTACTAGTCAAAACATTACATGTTAACTTCGGCTTTTGTTATTGTCAAACTTAGTGCAATGAAGAAAATATGCAGTAATCTCCAAGGCAAGGACAATGCACCTCCACCTCCACCTCAATGGATTGAGGCTAAGGTATGTTGTAATCCCTATTTTTTTGAAAATTTGAAATAAGTCTGATGTTTCAATTGGAATGATCCAGCATTTATTGAGCGCTTATATTGCATGTAGAGCCATGTACAACAAGGAGCATATGAGTGTGGATATTATGTGATGCATTGGATGTGGTGCATCGTTAGTGGCGGTTTGAAAAATGAACTCCACAACGTATGTCCTCTATTAGACTAACAAATGAATTTGTGTAGTATGAAATCATACTTAAATGGTTGATGTACTAACTAAATTTTATTTTCTTCCCCTTGGTAGTATTTTTCTGATGGAACAGCATTAGACACTGACACCATGACGACACTACGCAAGAAATGGGCAGCCTATTTTCTAGAAGTTGGAAAATGGATGTAAATTAGACAAATTTAGATGACATAGGAACATTTATCACCTTTGTAACGTAAAATTTTCATTGCACAAGACACATCATTATGTATGGTCATGACTTTTAATTCGGCATCGTTACATGATTATGTGACTTGTTTACGTTATTAGTGTGCACTGCTTTTGGGTTGCATTTTGTATTGGTCCCAATATAGGATCAGTTTTTTTGTTGTGCAACTCTAATTGTATGCAGGTCAGCGTTTGAAATGTTCCTGCTTGGGTCGTTCAATCCGCCGCAACCTTTTCATACATTGGTCCAAGAAATCATCGGAAAAGCTCCTCAGGTGCTGCAATAATCACCTCTCTCCTTTTTTTTAAATTCAAATTTTATAAGTTTATAATTACAAATAAAAATGCTATGTTATTTTGATATTGTTGATGTATGGTATGCCAAGATGGTAGCCTACTATTGATTATAGATTTTATTTGAATTTGATATTGTTGTTCAATGATTTTCAAAAAAGAAAAAAAGCAAACAGAGGATGGTGAAACTGGTTTGAATTTAAGGTGTTTGATAAATAGAGCGCATCTTTTTTGTTTAACAGTGCTAAATTTTCACACTCAAGATTGAATGGAATACATCGATTCAAAATGTTATCCGGTACTCTAGTCTCAGAATGAAAATGTCCTTTGATGAATGATTTGTTGTACCTTTGTTTTGCATTAAATTCATATTCTTTCTCTAGAGACATTGAAAGGGCTCTTGGATTCTTTTTTTATTTTTTATGTGGTTATTCTTTTGCTAGCAGAACCAGGGGTGTAAGAAGAAGTTGAAGTGATGGAACCCCAGGATGAAGAAGAGATCCATAACTGTTTGATCAAGCTGGTTGCTTTATTGTTCCTTACATTGGGTTATCTTTCTAGTTACTTTCTTTAATGCAACATCAATGCAAGTGAAGGAATTGACTCTATTGTTGATATTTCATTACAGAGAAGTAATCCGGAAAGGCGAAGGGATAAGGTCTACATTGGTTGTGGAGCTGGGTTTGGTGGTGACAAGCCCTTGGCTGCTCTTAAGTTGCTTCAAAGAGTTCAAGAACTAAATTATCTGGTTCTTGAATGCTTGGCCGAGCGAACTCTTGCTGATCGTTATCAAATCATGATGTCTGGTGGTGATGGTTATGATTCTCAGAGTAGGTGTTCCCTGCTCTTGCATTGTTCTAATCTTATTCTTAAGTTTAATTTTTGTAAAAATTTTCTGCAGTTTCTAACTGGATGCATATGCTGCTGCCTCTGGCTTTGGAAAGAGGAACTTGCATAATTACCAATATGGGTGCAAGTAAGAATTTCTAATGCTGCATTATAAACCTGGCAGCAAGTAAAAAAATGCAAATGTGAAAATAGGGATGACTGGGCAAAGAAGTTTCGTCATTGGTGGGATGAATTTAAGTCTACCCTGCAACACTACTAGTTTGGTACAAAACTACTTTGGGCTGATATTAGGATAAGCTCCAGATTATTGTTGAAACTTGTCGGTGGAAAAAGTCTTTCTAGAAGGGAGAGGCAGCAACTCACAAGGACAACAGCTGATATTTTCAGCCTAGTTCCATTTGTTGTATTTATCATAATTCCATTCATGGAGTTATTGTTGCCAGTATTCCTTAAATTATTTCCCAACATGTTGCCTTCCACTTTCCAGGACAAGATGAAAGAACAGGTGATTTTATTGTACTCATCAAACAATACATGCTTGACTACTGGTGTGCTTTATTATCACTCAATTTTGGGAAGGCTTAACTTGTAGGAGGCATTGAAAAGAAGGTTAAATGCAAGAATAGAATATGCCAAGTTTCTTCAAGATACTATAAAAGAAATGGCAAAGGAGATTCAGAACTCACAAAGTGGAGAAATGAAGAAGACAGCAAAAGATCTTGATGAATTTATGAACAAGGTCAGCTGTACTTTTCAAGATATAGTTGTTTTATGTTTTAGACACCCCCTTATATGTGCAATACTTGTATCATTATTTTGTATTTATTATGTTATTAAAATAGGTCAGAACAGGTGCTCGAGTTTCTAACGATGAAATCTTAGGATTTGCCAAATTATTTAATGATGAGCTCACCCTGGATAACATTAGCAGGTTGGTGCTTCTACCATTGCTTATGTTCAACAAGTTGTGCTCTCCAGTTATTAATCTTATATTTTGGGGTTCTGCTACTGTATTAATATGCCTATTTGGTTATGAAAATGGAAAACAGGCCTCTCTTGGTAAATATGTGTAAATATATGGGCATCAACCCATATGGAACTGATGCATATTTGCGTTACATGCTCCGCAAAAGATTACAGGAGTAAGATTCATTTATTCATTTTCCCTTTCTGTTAACTCTGGTTCTTCTCTGGTAATTTTCATTTTATGCTTTATGGTGAAAATTTTCTTTGTATGGTGGTTTAGATAAGGATTTTTGCAATTTCTTAGATTTCTTAAATATTTGTTTCACCAATATCTGGATGTCTGCCTCCTCGTTCACTTCTTGGTTAGTCATAGTGCATGTGTCAATTGAAGAATACATGAGGTTCTTACCTTATCTTATTTTGAGAGGGGGCTAAAAGTAGAACATTATTTCATGATGTTGTACTTTTCTATCATTGAATAGAATTTGGTTAGAGCTGAATCGACAGCTCTGATGGAAGTTCAAATGTTATTGTTGTAGGAGAAAGTTATCTTCTTTGCATGGCTTGTTATGCTAATGTTAAGGGAATAACTCTTGTCGGCATTCAAAGAACTTAGATGGTTATTATGGTCCTTTAGTGTCTTTGACTTTTTTAGAGTATGCATTAGTATATGTTTGGTTTAGAGTTTGATAGAATTGATTTTGTGTGAACTAGTCTTCTGTGCACGACACTCTTAGCCTAATATTAGTACTTGTTTGGTTTAGAGTTTGATAAAATTGACTTTGAATTGTTGAATGTGATTGAGAATTTGAGATATGTATCTAAGTAAATCTGAACCACATATTTACATTGGAACATGTGTGTTTTCATAGAAAAGTGCCAGAATTGATTTTCTAATTTTAAAACAGACATTGCCTTAATATATAAATATAATTGATGTGAGCCAAACAATTTATGTTAGTGCATCCCCTTTATGATCTCTCTCTTTTACATGTTCAATTCTGATTTCGCAGAAACTCTAAATTCTCTGCAAGCAAATCTTTGACCCATCCGCCCCAGTTATAATATCCAATAATCATTGTACCCATCCCCTCAATAAAACCAAGTAAAATATTACTTGTATCACAGTGACATCATAATTAAGACTTGCAAGGCTAGAGCTTGCTTTAGAGCAGTAATAGTTCAGCGACATTGGTTATTTTGGGGTGAAAAAGTTACAAAAGCATCTGATCCGAAATCCAATTGTTTCTATTAGCAGTCTAGAGTTTCAACATTAAGACGTTAGCAATGGAACCCAGCCGCCAATTTGGCATAATGAAGGGGAGGAGGTTGGTAATTCAGTCTATGAGATGTCTATCCACAAGATTTTCCAAATCCTATTTCTCTTTCATTTTAACTGAGAATTAAATGTTTTGACGTTCTACGAAACAAGCGCTACTTACATACCCACAATTGAATCCATTACTTGGGATCCTCTCTCTCTTATGAATTAAGTCATTAACCAGTACCAGAACTCTGTGGCCGTTACTCCTCCTGGAAATGAATCCGTCCCAAGTTTTCAATTCATATAGAATTTATAAGATTCTAGTTAGCACTGAAACATGGATAAAGGTTTTTATTTCTTTTCCCTTAAAAATCTTTATGACTAACTGTTGGAAATAAATGTCATTCAAATGCTTAGTCATGTTCTGGCAGGGATTATGATGGGAAAGTGACACCTGAGGAGGTAGTATCTGTTGCTATGTATCTGAAGGACACTCTGGGCAAAGAAGGAATTCATAAGCTTATCAGCAACCTTTCCAAGGATAGCGGTCAGTTCTTGTGTCATTTTCCTCCTTTATCTCATACTGCGGCAATAGATATCACTAATGAAATGTCACTGATGTGCCCTCTCCAGTTAATGCAGTTAAAAATTTCTAATATAAAAGCACAAAACAGCACCTAATGCAACTTAGGCTTTCCTTTATAGCTTTTTTGTCTTTCCTTTTTTTAGCCTTTTTTACTTTCTTCCTTGCTATAATTATTATGAGCCACGTGACCAACAGCTCCTGAGAAAACACTTGTGTGTGAATGCGCGTAACTATAACTTACATTATAACTAAAAAGAAAGTTGGGTACATTAGTTCAACTCATTGTCAAAGACAGTTTCCCAAGCCATCTTGGGACTTCAATGATAAATTTCTTCACAACTGAAAATGAATCATTCTCTAAACCAAATGAAAGTCAGTCACCTCCGTGATGGTTGTTTGAATTGGACCTTGTGCATATTCTTCCATGTATGTCATAGTTCTTTAATTTTTTTTTACAATTTTATTATTCAATGTTATCTTGATGACTCATCTGCAATACCTAGAGGGGTGTATGGAACTGTGAAATTGTGTAGATAATCCAACATCTTAATTTGAAAGTTATTTCTGTTGCCAGATTGACCACTCTTTTTGCATTTTTTTTTTAGCAATATGGGTGCAAGTAAGAATTTCTAATGTTGCATTATAGATAATCCAACATCACAGACAACTAGTGAAGATAATAGGCTATGCATGGATGGGCTTTGGATTATAAACCTGGTTCTGCACGTGTTTGACCAAAATTCTTAATGTCCAATTTTTATAGCTGAGAATTATAAACCTGTGTCAAATTAACAATCAACGTTCTTCTAATTTGGTGATTTTTGATTAAACCATAATTTTATTTCCAAGGTTTCCCTGAACTTGCTGCTATATCGTCATGTCGCTTTGGATTATCAGATTCTGCACTGCACATTAGAATTTCTATGTTCTTGAAGTTTTCAGTTCAACTGTTATAACACAAACTTGCTATTAATGACTTGGGAAACTCCAATTGTGAATGAAGTTGGAGCAAAAATTTGAAACTGAGTTGTTGAACTTTGAAGAGCTAGTTAGTTGTATTAGTTATCTGCAAATTAGTTCTTTATTTTGGTTTGAATGCTATTTAAAGTAACACATTAATTATGTGACCTTCTCGGTCTAAGGAAGTAACACGTCATAAAGGTTTCTTACATACCTCACGTGTTTCTTTTCATGGGTGAGATAATAAGTAGCAATTGACATATGAAGCCAACAATTTTTTTGTAGATCGATACTGTGTGGGGTATGTAAAATTTTGTATTACTATGATACTTGCATATGTGCTTTTATATTAGTTCACTGGCTCAATGGTACATATATGGAGGGTTTGGTCCTTTCTCATATGCATCCCCCCCCCCCCCAAATATCTTTTATATTAGTCAATACTATTTTTTAATTCGCTTTTATGTTGACTTACTTTTTTATTTTCATCTACATATAGTGCAAAAGTGACCATGGAAGCTGCAAAAGCTGCAATAACAGGTGGCATTTCAGTTGTGAGTATACTTTTGATGTTCTTTTATTTTGAGTCATATGTATATAACTCAGGACATTTTATATGGCCTGTTTTGTCTAATTTTTAAAATTGGTCCTACTAGTTAATTACTTTAAATGCTTTTTGGGCCATATATATGTTAATGGTGTGCTTCTCATCATCTATTTTCTTTTTACATGTAGTTGGAGATTGTGGTGTCGACCTCAGGTGTGTTTGAGGTTGTTTACCTAAATTTGTCTACTTCCTTACTAGTCTTGTTCTTCGATTTATAATTCATATGCTTGGTTCGATCTGTGCAGGTTCTACAACAGCTGGTGAAGGAGCATCCTACAATGGCCCTAGAGGTATGCTTTAATCCTCTAAGTTTCTATCTAGTTTTTCACATGGCATCAATGTTCTTTGTTAGGGTGTATATCAGGTGAACCCGCCAAAAGTTTATGAATCTGGAGAACATATCATTGTCATTGCATTCTCTCAGTTCATTGAATTTTAGGACTGTGTCTGTGTATAGCACATCACCTAATGGACATGCTGATTGACTAACACATAGTTTTGAAATTTTCTGTTTACCATAATCCATATGCTTTTTTGGGTTGCATTTTTAATTGATCATATAATAGTTGAAATTGTAATTATATTCTTGTTTTCTGTAGCATGTTCCCTCAACTCATGAGACTTTTTCACAATTAACCATTATACTGGAGATGTAAGCTGGAGAATTTGTATTGTATTACATAGGTTCAAAATATTTTGTTAAATTTCATTATTTGTACTGTATTACATATAAGCAACGTAACTTCTTGTACTAATTTAACCTGAGTTTATAAATTTTCAAAAAGTAAAAAAAAAAATCTCATATTCTACATCGGTTCAATTATAAACGATGTAGAAAATATCCTCATTCTACATCGGTTAGGCGATAAACGATGTAAAAACCCTTCAAATTCTACATCGGTTGATTGAAGACCGATGTAGAAACCTTTCCATTCATGCCCATTCTACATCAGTTTAGTGATAAACGATGTAGAAAATCTCCTCATGCTACATCGGTTTGACGATAAACGATATAAAAACCTTTTATTTTCTACATCGGTTTATTGATAACCGATGTAGCCACGTTACCATATTTAGTCATTCTACATCGGTTTAACTATAACCGATGTAATAACCTTTCATTTTATACATCGGTTGATTGATAACTGATGTATAAACCTACCCATTCAACATCGGTTTCAGCCTTAGAACTGCTGTAGAAACCTACCCATTCTACATCGGTTGTAGCTGCACAACCGATGTAGAAAAGCCGCCCTTCAAAGATGGTCATAAAACCGATGTTGTGATTCAATGACCCCGGGTTACCACCACGCGTCATAACCGATGTAGAAAGGTCGTTATAATCGATGTAGAAGGCCTTTTTTTCAGTAGTGTAACTAATATAACACACAACCCAATGCAATCCAAAAAGAAATATTGCCACTTCATTACTATTAATAATGGTGAACGACAATAATGTACAGATTAAACTTTATAGTAATATGAAGTGAGTGAATAGATAATTTAGTTCCTGAGATTGTACCCATTTTGTATATTAGTCTCTAATTAAATCCAAAATAGTCTCAATCTTTGTATAAGTGTTGCAAAATATTTCTTCCGTTAAATTTTAAAGTAATGTTATTAGTGAGGTCAATTTTAGTGTCACGTGAACTATTTAACGTCACGTGGACGTGTCTCTTAAAAGATGTCACGTCATTTGATGATAACAAAATGAGTAAATAGATAATTTAGTCTCTGACTTTGTACCCTTGTTACATATCAGTCCCTAACTCAATGAATAATTCAAAATAGTCTTTATCTTTGCATAAGTGTTACAAAATAGTCCTTCTGTTAAATTTTAAAATAACGTTGTTAGTGAGGTCAATTTTAGTGCCACGTGGACTATCCAACGTGGCACTAAAGGATGATGTGGCATGACACGTGAACGTGTCTCTTAAAAATATCACGTCATTTGATGATAACAAAACGAGTAAATAGGAAATTTAGTCTCTGACTTTGTACACCTGTTGCATATTAGTCCCTAACTTAATGAAAAATTCAAAATAGTCTCTATCTTTGCATAAGTGTTGCAAAATAGTCCCTAACTTAAAAGATGTAATATATCTCTAAAAGGTGTAGTTTGAGGGAAATACCTTGACAATTTTCATCAGCATTACTACCACATTAGTAACAACCTGTTGAGAACGGTGTCTCTCTTCCTGACTTGTATCCGTATGTGCATCTAGACAGGCATTGTGGACTTCTTATATCATGTTAGATTTCAACTTAAAATCAATTGGCATTAAGTGAAGTTGTCCATCAGATATATAAGTTGTATCCCAAGAACTGAGACAGACGATGTGGAACTTTCTAATAATGTTAAGAATGTTGTTGTTTCCCGAAACAATCTCCTCTCCAAATTAATTGATCATTCATCGTTGTCATTAGCTCGATGGAGTTTAGCTGAAAGGGAGGGAGAGAAAAATAACAGAAGTGGCATGGAGAGGAAACACATGTTGAAGAAAATACTGATTCAGTGGTCCTTTACGATCCCATCAACTGTTGCTTTTTTGGGTGCGTCGTGATCCTCTTCTGCTGCACTAAGGAAGAATTATTAAACATTTGAATTGTAATTTAATTTTTGCATTTTGTCTTAACGCAAATCAGTATGTTCAGTTGCATACCTTAATCCACACGAACATATTACAGATCGGGACATAACCAAACAAAGGAAAAATCATGCATGTTGCAATCTGACATCAAACCTAGTTATAAACGAAAAAATTCCCAACAATATCAAATACAGAAAAAGATCTTACGTTCACATTGGACACCAAAGATAACAAGAAAAAGGTGAAAATTAAAAAGAAACAAGCGTGAAGAAAAACAAACTGATGAGTTGAAGTGCAATAATCCTTCCTACGCGCAATGGAAGTGGACCACGACATACCCAAAAAAGTACCTGTTGATGGGATCGAAGAGAAGCAACGAATGAGTGTTTTGTTCAGAAGCTGGAGCGGTATCTTAGATGTTTTTGTGTTTCACCCTCTCTCAAGCAGAATTCAAGAAGATGAAAGAGGGTTATGCAACACATGTTTTCCCACATAGGTTTGTAGAAAGCTATGTATATATAGCCCACCAAGGAAATTTAGTTCAATTGGTGTGTGAGTATTGGATTTAATTCCTACCGATCCAAAAAAATATACGTTAAATAACACTTAAATGCATAATAAATGTGGTAAAAAAAAACTTACTCAAAGTATTAAATAATTTTTTAAAATAATTCATTCAATGCATAATGAATATAGTCAAAAAATTTATTCAATCCATAATGGATACAGTGAAAAAATTATTCAATACATAATGAATGTAGTACAAAAACAAGTTAATCAATGCAATAATAAATATAGTAGTAAATTTAATTCAACCCTTTATTCGATGCATAATGAATACAGTAATAATTTATTCAATGCATAATAAATGTAATAATTTTATTCAAAGTATTAAATATTTTATTATAAATAAGTGATTAGTTAATATATATATTTTTTCAAGATAAAAACACGTACTTATAAATAAATGTAACAATATATGCAACTAATCGTTACTTTATACAATAAAGATCTTGAACTTTAAAAACTACAGATAAATAGAATTATATTTTTTTTCAAAAATTCAACAATTAAGAAAAACAGAGGTAATAGTTTTCTTAAATAACTTACACAATGCATAATAAATGTAGTATAAAGAAACTATTCGATGCATAATGAATGGATTAATATTTAATTAAATATTCTATCAAAAATTTATTTAATTAAATAATTTATTTAATGATTTATTAAATACATGGTGAATATAGTAAAATAAATTATTCAAAGTATTAAATATTTTTCTCTAAATAAAAATGCATGCTTATAAATAAATGTAACAATATATGCAAATAATCGATACTTTATATAATAAAGATTTTGAATTTTACAAATAACAGATAAATAATATATAAACACATTTTTTGTTCAAAAACTCGGCAATTAAAAAGGAATAGAGATAATAGTTTTTTAAATAACTTATTAAATGCATAATAAACATTCTAAAAAAATATTCAATGAATAATTAATATAGTAAAAAACTATTCAATGCATAATGAATATAGTCAAATATCCTATTCAATGCATAATGAATAGAGTAATATTTAATTAAATATTGTGTAAAAAAATTGTTTAATGAAATAATTTATTTAATGTTTTATTCGAGCATAGTGAATATAGTAAAATAAATTATTCAAATATTAAAAAATTATTTAATGGTTAATAAAATAATCATATTTAATTGACTACCTTTTCCTACTCTATATATTTACCACTTGCAAACTCTCTCGCTCACTTCTTGTCGTCTTCATCGATGCCCCCACCATTTCTCATCTTTTCCCTACCTAAGAAACATCACCATTTCACTTTTTAAAAAAATTAACTAAAGCTTTTATCTTCAACCTCCATCACCCACCACTCAAAACAACCATTATTGGCCACCAAAGGAAACTTTGGAGCAAACAAGCTCTCCCTATCCTCTTCCTCTCTTCCCACTGGTTATGTAGGTAGCGAGGAGAGTGGGCTTTTGATTTCTACTTGATTTTTTCCTATTGACGGTGGATTATTATGTTATTGATTTACTTGTGTAAATTCTCATTTTATGTTCTCTTTTTTTGTACAAATTCTCATTTCATGCTTGAATCTTAATTCCTTGATGATTGTTATTTGGGCTAAAAATTCGTTGATAAAAACGGGTTGTTGTCTTCTTGATAAGGTCGGAAGTCTCTAAATTATGGAGAAATTTTGCCCTTGTTTTTATATATATGCTAAAAAAAATCATTTTTCCTCGACCATACAAACAGGCTTCCCTTTCAATCCCATACAAAAGTGTTTCCTAGTGGTACGGGCGACGGTGCAAGCAATGGTACCGGCAGCAGTTTCACCATATTTTTTATCCTTTTATTCCCCCTCTATTTCTTCTCTCTCAGTGTACGTCATGTCTTTTATTGTTGGAGTTGGAGACTTAGTGGCGCTGAAAAACTACAAAAAGAGAAGGAATAGTGGTGGTGTCAATCGTTTGCTCTGTATCGCTTTCTTTTTTTTCCTCAATTTTTGTTTCTTTAAAAACTAAAATTGTTAATATTTGATTTTGAATAAATATTGAAACTCTGTACAAATTTGAATGGTGTTCTTTAACTGGGTAATTCATGTCAAATGATATGCATCGTTGTTATGTTAATTTTACTCTCAGCAGTGGTTGATGTATTAATTGTAGGAACATATATACCCATTGGAATGCACCGTAAAAAACCCCATCTTAGAACACTTGTATGAAAATCTCATCACATGTTAAACACCATTTAAGAGAAGAGCTTTGATTTGAAGGTAAGTGCGAGAGAAAGTGCTAAACTTTTTTAATTTTTCTAGGCTTTCTGTTGCTTTTGTCTAATTATGGATTAGCTTTTGATTTTAACGAAGCAAGAGGTACAAAGAGGTGGCGGTGATAGCCTGGTAGACGAGTTGATAAAATAAATAAAAATTGAAAAGTTTTATAAAAAAATTCAAGTGTTAAAACCAGTTTTTTAGTACATTTAAAAAAAAAAACTCTTTTATTTCATTTTATCAACTCTACCAGGCTTCTATCACCATCTCTGTACAACTTGCTTCTAATAGGTGTTGAATTCCAAGAGCTTTAAAAGTTCATCTTTGTTAAAGTCAAAAACTAAACCATAATCAGATAATAGCAATAGAAAGTCTAGAAACATTCAAAAAGTTTAGCACTCTTCTCTCACATTTGCTATCAAATCAAGTGCCTAGCTTCAATGCCTCTTCTCTTACATAGGGTTTAACTTGTGAGATTTTCATGAGTGTTCTAACATGGGTTTTTCTATAAAATCCATTTTAGTTTCCAATGGGTATGTTCCTCCAATTACGTCAACCACTATAGAGAGTAACAATAACATAACAAACGATGCAGAACATTTGAGATGAATTTCCTAATTTAAAGAGCACCATTCAAATTGGCACAAAGTTTCAATCTTAATAAAAAAATCAAATTTGTACAATTTCAGTTTAAGCACTGAAAATGGAAGAATAAAAAATGAGAGAATCTAAGATCTGAAAAAAAAAATGGAAAGGGACAAGTAATGAAGCAAACGACACCACTATTCTCTCTTTTTTTCCAGTTTTCCAGCACCATCAAGTCTCCAACTCCAACAAAAATAAAAGGCTTAGCGTACACCAAGAGAGAAGAAATAGAGTGGGGAAAGAACAAAAAAAGAAAAAAAAAAAAAAACATGACGGTTGCGTCGCCGCCCATACCACTCTCTGAGTTTAGGTGTAGACAAGTCAAATCTAACTGCTCATTCTCTAGCTCGAGCATCTAAATCTTGCTAGTCCACATATCTTTAATAGCATTCCTTGTTGAATTCTAGCTATTATTATTAATGAAAAGATAAGTACCTTGCAGTGAGAAAAAAAAAGAGTGTTAATTATTTAAGGATTGTGTGATCAAATTATGGATTTTGTCCGACTATAAAAATCAAAAGCAAATCAGCAAGATTGAGATGCTTATTCTAGATAAAAAGTTAAATAAGAACTATTTTAATTTAAGTCCATAGAGTTTAATTTCATGCCAGAATTGATATTCTCTTTTTCTTATTCTCTATATAGATTGGAAAAATTCATGTATGTGTGAAAAAAATATCTGGATAATTTTCAAGAAGTATTTATAGAAATTATTTCCTTAAAAATCTTTTGGTTGCCCAAAACGATCCAAATTAACTTCAAAGCTACACGCCATAAATTCAAGTTTGTCTTCTTTCAACAACTATTTGTTCCTCGACAAAGGCTGATGAAATTGACTTTTATCATTTCGATTTCATGTCTTTCAAAGACATTTTGGCTTCATTGAAGGAAGACTTATTGTTAGGTTGGCTTTTTGGAATCTCTTATTTGATTTCGAAGTTTTTTTATGGCTTACTTTTTAAACATTTTACTGGGCATGTTGCGACTGTTTATTGTAGATGTGATTGGCCACGTATTTGAGAAGGACAACATTAAAGAAATTGAGAAACAAGGAAAAAAAGTCTAAATTGGTTTATATATATAGTCCTTCAAGATCTGGAGTAATATTTATTATTGTATGGTTGAATTTTTGTATCTGTAACTTAATTTGATTGAAGTTTAATTCTCCGTGCACCTTATATACATCAAAGGTATGATTCAGTCCATTATACATTCATCTGCCTTATCTTAATTTTCTTAAGTTAAACCTGAACTTATATTGTTTTGCTTAAATGCCTTTTCCGGTTTTGATATTTTATTTTTATTTTCAAAATCTTCAGAAGTGTTTTGTTACGGTTCTTGTCAAAGTTATTGAAGTTGAGAGTGAAAACGGTTGGTGTTACAAATCATGTTTAAAATGTATACAAAAAGTATTTCCAAATTGGAACCAAGTTTTTTTGTGAGAATTGTAAGAGGATGGTGATTGTTAATTGTACCTAGGTTTGTAATTTATTTTAATTATTTATTTTAACAATAGATTTATTGGTTGATTGCATTATGGTTTTTCTAAAATAATTGGTGAATTTTGTAGGCTCAAGTTGCATATATAATGTAACAGATAACACCTGTTTTGCAATATTTATATTGTTTGATCATTTTGTTTAATATTTCATTGGAAAATCAACAAAAGATTTGTTTGAAAAATATATTTATAATTTATTGTTGGTTTAATTACTTATTTGGTTCCTACTTTGTACCGTCTTTATAATTTTAAAGTGGTTTTTTAGCTTCTATAATTTACATTTTAATTCTCTTTTAAGTTGAAAGTGATTTTTGTAGTCTTTATAATTTGTATTTTAATTTCCTTTTAATTTATATAGTTTGAAAGTAATATTTTTAGTCTATATACTTTATATTTTAATTCCCTCCTAGTCTTTCCTATATATCAAAATATGAATAATATTATCAATTACAATTAATTATAAAAATATTAGCAAATAATTCGTAACTAATTTATCACAAGATAATTTATAATAAAAATAGTTAATAATTTATAACTAATTTGTAGCTAATTATATATATATAAGGACTAAAAGGTAATTAAAATATAAATTATAGGGACTAAAAATATCATTTTCAAATTGTAGGAACTAAAAGAGAATTAAAATGTAAATAATATGAATTAAAAAAATCACTTTCAAACTATAACAACTAAAAGATACGAATTGTGAAACTATAAAAACTAAATAAGTAATTTAACCTGTATTCATTCTGTTTGGTCGTAATTTTTGCAGCATCATTGGTTAATATTTTATTAGAAAATCAACAAAAGATTTGCTTGACAAATATATTCATTTATGTTTCATCATGTTGTTCGTAATTTTTTCAGCATCATTGATTACGTTTTAAAGTTTTTCTTCAACGTATTAATTAGAAATCTAAAAAGAAAATTTTCCTACATTGTTGAACTCATTTTTAGATCAAGAATTTATGTTCAAGATTGAGGTCAACAAACGTAATATTCACCAAAAGTGGCAAAGCCTTATTGACAAAAGCCTATCAAATAATAACCAAACCGACCAACAGTTTAAAAGTAAGAATCAGATAACGGTACTTAGTGTTTTGCATATAATTAGATTGATTTTATATTTTCAATAATTTGTTGTTGTTATTATTATTATTGAGATAATTAAACTTTACAAGTGTAGGTTGTCAACCTTGAAGATGAGGCAAACTTGATGGACACTCTTAATCAAATAGCTGAAAAATCATTGGTAATTTGATTAGTTTGATGTAGACTGGGATTGAAGATGGAGATTCAGTAATGAACCTTACCACGTAATGGAAGGGCTGAGTCAACAAAAGAGAGAGAAAATGAGAAGTTAGTTACAAATGGTCCAAGAAATGTGTGTGTGAGGAAAGGCAGCAGAGTGTGCTTGGCCAATAGCAGGCTAAGGGGATTTTGTGTGAAAAGTTGGTTATTAAAGGGAAGGGAAGGGTAATTATTGTGAGGGGTGATGGGTAAACTATGATTTTCTCTCTTTTCCTCTAAATATTTTCTCTCTTTCACCCCTATTTGTCTTTTGCTATTGTACTAGTCCTCTCTCCTACACGGTTGAGAGTGGAATTTGCATTGTCCACAACAATAACACAATACAATTTTAATT
Organism: Glycine soja; assembly: GCF_004193775.1. Lineage (NCBI taxonomy): Eukaryota > Viridiplantae > Streptophyta > Magnoliopsida > Fabales > Fabaceae > Glycine > Glycine soja. The sequence goes on from NC_041011.1 coordinate 9,558,509, forward strand.
CCTTTTTTCCTTTGGTGCATTACAAACCTTACATTTGGTGTTTTTATCATCTTCATGGCAGAGAATACACACCTGAAAGAAAAATTCCAACATTATTGAAAAAAATATGTCGATCTCCAAGAAAAGATGGACCATATGCAACTGGCGAATGAGTCCAAGTTCAATCACATCACGGAAGCATTGATAACTCTATTGCAGTGCCAAACGCCCCCTCCAGGTTATCCCCATGTTGATTCAAACTAACTGAAAGCACCATTCAAGGTGTGCTCCGTTAAGCTGGATTTCCCACGTTTTGGTGGAAAAAATTTACGAGATTGGATTTTTCGAGTAGAACAATTATTTGATTATTATGGAATGTCTGATTATGATCGTTTAACCATTGCTTCGGTTCATCTTGACCAAGATGTGATTCCCTGGTTCCAAATGATGCAAAGGGCTAATCCTTTTTCCTCTTGGCATGTTTTTACAAGAGCCCTCAAGTTGGATTTTAGTCCTTCTGTTTATGAGTGTCCAAGATCCACTTTGTTTAAATTGATGCAAATTGGTACTGTAGGTGAATACTATATGGATTTTACATCCCTTGCTAACATAGTTGACGGTTTGAGCAGTGAAGCTTTGATGGATTGCTTTCTTAGTGGTTTAAAAGCGAACAAATGTAGGGATGTCCGAGCCATGTCCCCTAGTACCCTGGCCAAAGCAGTAGCACTAGCCAAACTGTTTGAGGAAAGGTATGAACCAAGTTCTAAACCCAAATTCTCTAATAGCCAAGCCAAAACCTCAACTACCAACCAACCTTACCAGAAATACACTTACAACCCCGTCAAGACTGATGTTCCAAACCCCAACCCCAAAAACAACCAGCCACCCTTACTACCTTTTGATAGGCTTTTGGCAAAGCCTTATTGCCAAAATCCTATCAAATGATAATCAAACCCAAATTCACCCAAATGATAATCAAACCCAAATCCACCCTTACTACCTTTTGATAGGCTTTTGGCAAAGCCTTATTGCCACAACCCCTGAAATTTGCCATAAAATCATATCAGAAAGGTTTGAAAAGTCTCTTGGATCAATCACTACAAACTCCTAAACAGCAAGCATGGTTGCATAAATCCATTGGTAATGATTTTCGAATTGAATACAAGCCAGGGAAGGATAATGTCACGACTGATGCTCTTTCCCGAGTGTTCTTTATGGCTTGGTCAGAACCACAATTTCAATTGATTGATATATTGAAGAGAGAAATGCTTCATGATGAACAGACACAAGTCATCATGAACGATTGCCAAAATGCTCAGCTACCGGATTATCCATAAAGGTCAAAGATGGGTTATTATTTTGGAAGGGGGGTCATGTTGTAATTGGTAGAACAGTGGCTAGAATTTCGGCCCAATTTTATTGGCCTAAACTCAGACAAGATGTGAAGGAGTTTGTACGAACTTGCACCATTTGTCAGCAAGCCAAGTCGGAGCATGTCGTACTGCTGGTTTATTGCAACCATTACCTATTCCTAACCAGGTATGGGAGGATATCGCTATTGATTTTATCATTGGATTGCCTAACTCTAGTGGATTTACTGTTATTATGGTTGTGATTGATAGATTGACAAAGTATAGTCATTTTGTATCAATGAAGTCTAATTGCACCAGTAAGACTCTCGCTGAAGCTTTTATGTGCCATATAATTAAGTTACATGGTGTTCCCAAGTCCATCGTCTCGGATAGAGATAAAGTGTTTACCAGTAATTTTTGGCAACACCTATTCAAAATACAAGGGACTACCTTAGCTATGAGTTCCGCTTACCACCCTCAAACGGATGGACAATCGGAAGCTCTTAATAAGTGCTTGGAAATGTATTTGCGGTGTTTTACTTTTGATAATCCAAAGGCCTGGGCTAAGTTGTTGGTGTAGGCAGAATTCTGGTACAATACCTCTTTCCACAGTAGTTTAGGAATGACACCTTTTCAGTCCTTGTATGGAAGGGAACCTCCAGCTTTACTTAGATACAATGGTAGCTCTCAAGATCCGCCAGTAGTGCGGGAAGTTTTACATAACATACAAATGCTATTGGACAGGTTGAAAGGGAATTTGATCAAGGCACAAACAGCTATGAAAATTCAGGCGGATAAGAAAAGGCTTGATAGAAAGTTCCAAGTGGAAGATGAAGTGCTAGTAAAACTCCAACCATATAGACAACATTCTCCAGCCCTATGAAGAATCAGAAATTGTCCATGCGTTATTTTAGTCCATTCACGGTGCTTGCATTGAGAAAATTGGCAAAGTGACTTATAAATTGTAGTTTCCTAACACCGCAAAGATTCACCCTGTTTTCCATGTTTCTCAACTCAAACAATTCCAAGGAGCTGCCATAGAGCCTTATGTGCCACTACCACTTACCACATCTAAATTGGGACCCTTATTGGGCCCTACAACAATGCTTGAAACTCGGACCATTGTTAAAGGATCCACTCTAATTCCTCGAGTACTCATTCAATGGAAAGGTTGTAGTACGACAGAGACAACTTGGGAGGATGTTGCAGAAATTCAAGCCAGTTATCCACAATTCAACCTTGAGGACAAGGTTCCTTTTAAAGGGGAAGGCAATGTAATGAACTTGCCAGGTAATGGAAGGGCTGAGTCAACAAAAGAGAGAGAAAATGAGAAATTAGTTACAAATGGTCCAAGAAATGTGTGTGTGAGGGAAGGCAGCAGACTGCACTTGGCCAATAGCAAGCTAAGGGATTTTGTGTGAAAAGTTGGTTATCAAAAGGGAAGGATAATCATTGCGAGGGGGATGATGGGTAAACTATGATTTTCTCTCTCTTCATCTAAATATTTCCTCTGTTTCACCCGTATTTGTCTTTTATTATTGTACTAGTCCTCTCAACTACACTGGTTGAGAGTGGAATTTGCATTGGCCACAGCAATAACACAGTACAATTTTAATTCTTTTTTTCCTTTGCCGCATTACAAATCTTACAGATTCAAATACCAAAGCATTGTTGGCTACTACTGATGTTGAAGAGACTCCAACCAGTAGAATGTGGCAAAATATCATGTGTAGAATTGGAAGACAAATACTATTGTCTACGACTTGGGGAAACTCAAGCCTCTACCACTAAAGATTCAAAGAAGCTTTCAGTTAAGATGGAACCTATAGAATGACTTGTCAAGAGAGTTTTCTTCAAATGACATGTTGAGCAAATTAAATGTCCCTGTAGTAGATGATCTGTCTGTTTTTCGTCTTTTTGGAAGTGTAATTGTGCTTCCAAAATTTTGGCTTTTTCATGGAGACTTATGCATGGGCGAATTCCAACTCGTGATGCATTGGCACAGAGGGCTGTTCAGATTGCTTCAGCCTCATACGTTTTAAGTCTTTTTAAGTAAAAAGTTGACCACACATTATGTATTCTTGACAATTAATGTTTCCTAGCAAGAATGGTTATAAGTAGTTTAGATATAATTATTATTTATTTTTATATAAATTATTATTAGTGTTTCAAAATTCAAATGATTACTATCTAATTTTATTTTTTAAGGGTTTAGATATATTCTCTCCCGTATCAAATATAAGTCAAAAAAAATATAATATATATTAATTAAGAAAATTAGTTAACATATCTAATTTGTACTAATTTTATTTAGAAATTATTTTTTTTAAACTACTCTTCATTAAAATTTGATATAAAAAATAAAATAAGGTCATTAAAAACAATCAATTAAATAAAGAGTATTTTAGAGATATATCATATCATTAAATATGGTGAAATTAGTTGAAATTTATTTATATTTGAGATAATATATATGGATTTTTATTTTATATTTTTGCTTACATCTGAGAAGAGAGAAAAAAATATAAATTTTTCATCTGCTTATAGTAGATTTCATTATCAAAATAGTTACTAATGGATTTTCATTTTCTAACAAGGGATTTCATTGTTTATGACAATAAATATGATTATTTTGTCCATATAAGCTTTTGTATAGTTTAACATTACAATTGTTACATTTGCAATAATAGTCATAAATTTTATGAATAAAATTGATATATGTCAACTTATTACTATAGTTACAAATTGTTTTAGTACGTAGCAAGATAAAGACCAACCTGACTCGTGCGAATGCATATGGGTCAACATCGTGGCTAATTTTTAATTATATTTGGAGTTTTATTGTATAATTCCTCTATCTCTCAAATTAACCTGTAATAAAAAGTGACACATGATACTAAATTTGGGTGTTCAATTTTTTTAATATTTTTAAATTTAAAAATACCATTTTTTTCTCGAATTGATTGTAATTGTACTTGATTTAAATATAATAAAAAAATAATTTCTCAAAATTTAAACATATCCAAATTTAACTTCTCAAAATAAAGTCTAAGCCATACATTTTCCCAAGTGGGTGCAGGTCAAGTCATTCATGACTTTGATGTAGGTCGAAGCAAAAAGTATCCATTCAATTTAAACTTCTAAAATAAGGTCATGCCTTAATCCTAGTGAAGTTTTGGTTTATATGGATTATTTTAGGATTACACCTATCTGGGGCCATGATTGAATTGGGCTAAAAAAGTTCATGTTTTATCTGTACTTAAAATATAGGGTCTAGCTTACATTTCATTTAACTAATTTGGATTAGGTTAGTTCAATCATTGACTCGATGTGGGTCATGAATTATAGTAAGTTGAGTCATAAATTCTAGATTAAATTTGGTTTCTATGAGAATTTTGTGGGCTAAGCCCCAATTGGAGTAAAATAGCTCATATATTAATACATGCTCAAAATTTAAAACTCCAACCCAATATTTTACTAAGCGAGTTTGGATCGCAAGCTCGATGCTGGATTGCAAGTTAAAGGATATAGCAGGTTAGGATATAAAGCCATATTCAATTTGGGCTTCTAAAATGAAGCTTGTGGGGTGAGTGAAAGTCCAATGTGTAAATACTTTTGTAGGCTAAATTTAGATAAGTATGATTGGACCAGGCTATTAAAATTTATTTTGTGCTCAATATTCAAAGCCATTAGCCTACATTTCGTAGAACAAATTTAGGTAGGTCCAGTTGTGGGCTCAATGCATGTTGCAAGTTTTAGTTGCTAAAAAAACTCATATTCAACATGGCTTCTAAAATGAGGCTCGCACTCAATTTGCATATTTTTTTTGTGGGATAAGCCCATATACGACTGAAAGGCCTAAATTTAATTCATACTCAAAATTTAAAGCCAAAACATAACATTTCATCGAGTAGGCTTAGGTCGAGAAAATGTGAGCTTGATTCAAGTAACAAATTATAGTAAGTAGAGTTAAAATTTTCAAATTCAATATGACCTTCTAAAACAAGGTCAAAGCCTAGTGAAAGCTGGATTTGTACAAGCTTTTGAATGTAAAGTTCATATTAGTTCATGATCAAATAAGTTAAAAAGGAACAAATAAGCTATCAGTTCATCGAACGAATTATAGTCAAGCTAAACGAGAACTTGGTGAGTTGCATGCAAAAGTGGGTCAGGAAAAAAAAAGTTGATCAAATTCAATTTATTCATCTAAAATGAGTTTGAACCCTACTGAAAGCTTGGTTTTGTATTTCCTTTTATGGGACAAGTCCAAATTAGATCATGATTAGATTGAGACAAAAAAAAGTATTTAATTGATTCATGCCCACCATTTCCTTTGGTGGATTTGGGTTAATTAGGTTAGTCACTTACTCAATACAGGTTAGGCATCTGCTTGGGGCACCCAATGTTTTTGCTGGGACACCCAACAGATTTTCAAAATGCCAAAAATACCCTTATAAATAGCATGTTTCGTTTTTCATTTCTACAATGCCTTTTTTTTTGTAAAATCTCACTCCCTTGTGTAATTTGCTTCTGTTAGCCTCCTATTTGGAGCATTTGTTGTCTCTGGCGGTGTACGTGTGTTATTTATAAATATACGGTGAAGTTGGATGATTTTTCGTCGTCAGAGAAAAAGACGTGCATAATTTTTTTAAAAAAAACATGTAGATTGCTTATCCGTATGGCCTTACGGATTGTTAATTTGTTTGTCTCATACGAATTGCTGATCCGTAGGGCTTTTTAAAAAAAATAAAATTGTGAATATATTTTTTTTAATTTTTTTTGTAGTGTAATTTTTTTTGTAATAGTTTTAGCAATTTTATAAATATGAATTTTAAATTTTAATTTTTGATAAAAAAATTAAAAAGAAACTCATACGGATTGATGATCGTATGAGTCATACAAATTGTCAATCCATATGAGTTTTTTTTTAAAAAAAAAAATATTATTTTTTAGAAAAAATTAAATAAAAAAAACCTCATACGGATTGATGATCTGTATGAGTCATATGGATTCCATATGACTCATATGGATCATCAATCAGTATGAGATTTTTTTTTTAATTTTTTTATAAATATGGATTTTAAATTTTATTTTTAAAAAATTAAAATTAAAAAAATCATACAGATTGTTGATCCGTATGAAATTCATATGACTCATACAGATCATCAATCTGTACCAATTGTTTTTTTTAAAAAAAAAACTCATACGGATCACCAATCTGTATGAGTCATATGAAACGTCAATCCATATGTGTTATACAGATCATCGATCTGCATTTAAAAAAAAAGGTGAAGGATATTTTAACCCTTCCACCTGTATTACGGGGTGTCCAAAGCAACTGCCTACCGGTTGTGGGATATAATGGGTCAGGGGAAAAAATCCAAATTCAATTAAGCCATTTTAAATTACAGGATTTTTTTGGTTGAACTTAGATCGGACTATGATAGAATTGGGTTAAAAAAAAAGGCTCATTTTGGTTCATGATCCAAAATTAAAAACCCAACTGCTATATTTCACCAAGCAGGTTTGAGAGAGACTTTACCTGTTTTACCACCTCTTGCAAAGTGTGAACGGGAAGCAAAGAAGATTAGGTGTGCGAGGTGGAGTAGAGTGAAGGAAAATTTCAAAAGGAACAAAACAGCCTCTAAAAACTTAAAATTACCAAAAAGCATTTGTTTTATTTATTTCCAAAAGAGATTAAATGGTTTTAAAAAATCATTTAAAAAACATTCGAACCCCATTTATCAAAACAAGGTATATTTTCAAATTTAAGTTCGAAAACAAAAAAAAATAAAATGAAAACTTACGACCACCCCCAAATGGAGCTCCAACTTTCTATTTGTTGATTACATTATGAGTTTTTGTTATTGATTCCTGAATCATTGCTCATATTTGTGTTTTATTCTTGGTTAAGCTTTCTTCATTTTGGGTTTATTCTCCTATACATTGAATTATATTCTAATATTTTTTTTTCTAAAGATTCAAACTTTAAATCATATTGTATTATCTCTTAATTGCATTTTTTTCTAAGATCATATTTTCTTTTTCAAATTTATGAAAATTACTTTGGCAGTAATTTTGCATAACAAAACTAGTCTAATGAACTCTTTTTTTTCCCGTATTTTACTATACTTAATTTCCAAAGTAAATGCCAAAGATCTTTCACGTAGAAAGCTCAACTAGTCTTACTACTATTTTTTTGGTTTAATTATGTTTTTAATTCTTAAAATTTGGAGTGAATCCGGTTTGGTCTCCAATTGTTTTTTTAAATAGTCCATCAAATTTGAAAAAAGAATACAGTTTTAAGTAGTCTCTCAAATTTATAGTTTAGGGACTAAAAATGGTTTTGAAAAAAATCATTTTAGTCTCTCAAATTTTTTGCTTAGGACTAAACATTTTTTTAAAATTTGAGAGACTTAAATATTTTATTTCCAATTTCAATGGATTAAAACCAAATTCACCCCAAATTTCATGGACTAATTAAAAACATAATAAGTCTTTTTTCAATGAAAGCAAACGTCCAATCCAATCATTTTGATAACAATGAGTTTTCTAAAGTTGACACGAATGCTATATCCTTGACAATATTTTCTTGAACATATGTGGTTATATTTAGTTTAGATACAAGTATTAATTATTTTTCTATAATTTATTGTCTGTGTTTCAATGGAAAAAAAAAATTACATTGGTCTACCCATGTGGAATTCTAGTTTCTTGGTCGGGGTACCATGATCATTTAGAAAAAGAACTTGGTGATGAAGTGTCAACAGGAAATCAGGTTTTGTAGAAGAAGCTTGATTTTCAGCTATGTGCCAATTGTTATGGCAATATGTGAAGACAAACATATTATCAGCTACGTTGTTTTTCCAGGAAATATTAATCAATAAGCAAGAAAAAGAGTTTAGCGTCAAAATTACTGGTCAAACATGGAGATATATACCAAATCATTTATTGACATAACTGCATTGTGAGGTACTTTCTTCATAGATTTTAAGAATCATGGAATAGTTGGAAATGGTTGATGCTGAACAGTCCCATTTCCCTCAGTTGATACAGTAATTGTGTTAAACTTTCATTTCTTTCTAAAGCATTAAATATTGAGCCCTTCCATCACGGGAGATTTATTATTTTCCTTCTCATTGAGTGCTGATGATATGGGTTAAATCTGTATATCCCTGTTTGTGCCAGCAAAACCAGCTGCATTATATATACTAACAAACTCAAGGAAACACCAAAAGGTCAAAACCCTTGTCATTTGGTCTAGTGAGTATTACAGTATTAGTATCTCATAACATTCTAGAGAAATTTTGAGAGAAAAAGAAATCAAGACATTGTTCATCATCAACCATTCCCAACAAGTCCAAGGTTCACTTCAAAATAATCCCCTCTCAATGCAGTTACAAAGATAATTTTGTCGTTATTGATCTGTTTTAGTTCTCATATTCAGACTTTAGATCATTAATTCTGAATATAATTTTAGTTTTCTTTTTCATTTTTCAGCATGTGTGTGTGTGTTTGTGTGAAGTATAAATGTAATTTATGTTACATGTATCTTGTGTTGGAAAATAAAATAAAAATGAAGGAAAATAAATACGAAGAAGATGCACAGTCTTGAATTAAATAACAAAATAACAGTAGCAAAATAAATTTAATTGACAACACATAAATAATGCATTATATCATACAATGAGTACAAGGAAAAATTAAATTAAGGGAAAGAATTAAATAGTCTGGGTTGAAGCGCGTAAACGCTATCCTTAGAGAGAAAACGCCCCCACTGCACGGGTAAGAAATTCTGATTGCGCTCCTCTCCCAAGATACGACAACCCGTTGGTTCCAATCGTGTGCAGCGAAAGGATCCCCGAACCTTATGAACACCAATGCTCTTACTCTCAAGAAATAAATTATTTTACAAGAGAAGATATAGAAAATTTTGGGCGAAAAAGATGAGAATGTAGTTCTGTCATCTTTTTAGAAAGGAGGAAAGAGAATATATAGGCATTTTGCAACAACAAAATATGACCATTGGAAATATGACCGTTGAAAAACCAACCTACAGTTGTCACAACAAACATAACAAACTAGTTGAATCATTAAAACAAAATCTTAAGAAAATCTAAAATAAATATTTTATTTTATAAAATGGAATTAATATATATTTATAAATTTTAAATTAAAACACAAATATTTACCAACATTCCCCCACATAATTTAAAATTTTAAAATATATTTTCTAAAAGATAATTTGTATAAAAACATAAGAGAAAGAGCATGTGATATTGTATTTCGGTATAAGGAACCTTCCGGGTTTGAGCCTTATACCTAGTGTTTATGAACTTCCATCCGAGAAAAATGTAGTGACTTGATTGTCTTGAACTACATATTCTTTAACCGGACTTTAGTACACAACCCCTACAATATTGGTGTTCAATTAGGTTTTAATCAGTGGTAGCGCGTTACACGGCCTTGCGCTTGTGTCTTGTTTCGTGAGTGTCACTTAGAGATTAACCCATATCTCACAGTGGCGGCCCCACCACCACACTCACTAGGTGAATCCTCAAAGAGTGAGTTGTGACCCCCACCCCTACAATAATTGTCATCGGATTCATTAAGAGGTATTTTGTTTTTTTACCAAAAATACACATATATAAATACCTCAACCTTAATATTGCCACAATTTATAATACACATCGTCATAGGAATGAGAAATGGAACAGCTCCGTCAAATTTCATTTTGGTGTACTTTAGTCAACAAACAATTTCGTTGTTACCCGTTGAACTCCATTCATGGGATCACCAATCACACGGAGACGGGTGTCCATTGTTGTAACTAAATAATGGGCTTTAATCTCATTTCCCTCGACGACTCAAATACTTGTTGACATGTCAACCTTATTGTAAGCGGATCCGCAATATTATTTTATGACCTGACAAAGTCAAGAGAAATGACACCATGAGAAATCAAATTTCTAATAGACTTATGTCTCACTCTTAAGTGTCTTCTTTTTTCATTAAAATTTTGCTAGTCACTTTAGATATAACAATTTGACTATCACAATGCATTGGAATTGGAGGTATACGCTTATTCAACAATGACAAATTGCATAATACATTTTTAAGAAATTCAACCTCACTAGTAGCAGTATTTAAAGCAATAATTTTTGCTTCCATGTGAAATAATAATTTGTCTAATAGATTTTCATGATACTGCACAACCAGCTAAAGCAAAGATATGACCACTTGTTAATTTTATTTCATCAAAATCAGAACTTCAATTTTGTATCACTAAATTTCTCAATTACTTTCAAATCTACCAAGTGCATGTGCAATATTAGACAGGCCTAGAGAAGTTTGTCAAATGCAACAAAGAACCGATACTTTGAGAATATTTATGTGAAGAAATTCCTTTACTCAAATTTTCTTTAACTTGATGGATAAGAGTCATAAGGAGTAAAAGCATGTTTCGCATCAAAATAATTAAACTTCTTCAATAGCTTTTCAACATAATAAGATTGGGTAAAAGTCATGCCATCATTTTTCTTTATAAGCTTAATTCCCAAAATCACATCTACTTGATCAAGGTCTTTTATGTCAAAGTTTCTTAAACAATAAGGACTTCACATCATTTATGAAATGCATATTACTACCAAATATCAATATGTCATCCAGATTCAAACATAAAATGACACATCCGTTATCATAAAAAAATTTCACATACACACATTTATCACTATCATTAATTTGAAAATCATACGAAAGAATAACTTGATCAAACTTGTGTGTCATTGCTTTGGGGCTTGTTTCAAACCATATAAAGATTTAACAATTTCTTTTTTAAGGAAAAAGATTTTCAAAGAAAGTGATATCTCTAGATTACATAATAGTAACATTATAAATTTTAGTCACTTCTGAATTAACAACTAAGAATCTATAAGTAGTATTATGTAAAAAATATCCAACAAAATACAATTAACATTTTTTTTCAATTTTTCTTTTCTTATTAATAGGGATATTGACCTTTACTAGACACCCCCACACTTTAAGATATTTCAGATTTGGTTCTCTTTTTCTCCATAGCTTATAAAGATTTTTTTTTAAATTTTTTTTTTATAAGGGACTCTATTAAGAATACGACAAACAAAATATAAAGCTTCACCACCAAAGTGTTTATTTTATTGTTTTTATGTTTTATCAATGAGTTATATATAAAGAGACAATCAGTCAACAAGTAACAACAAAATATTTGCAATAATAATAACGTTAAACAATAGAAATTAAAAAACCTAACAACAAATGTCCTGATTTTAAAGACTTGTGTTCACAGGATCATTTGATCAAGTAAAAGATAACTTCCTAAGGCAGGAATGGAAGTAGTGAGATATTTCTAGTTTTTCACATAAACTAATTCTAAAAGCATTTTATCTTAAATAAAAATATAATTGATAAAGAAAATATTTTTCAATAATTTCATACTAATTTAAAATTTCAGGAAATAAAATAATATAATAAAAACATTTTTAATGGAACATAATGCATTGCATTTTCACCCGTAATATTTTTTTAGGATAATCAGAAAAGAACAAAATCATATTCATGATAATCATTTTGATAAGATAGAATGTTACAACAGAGAAGACTATGCAAGAAGAAAGTGAAATCGATTTTCTCTCTAAAACTGTTGGAAAATAAAATAAAAATGAAGGAAAATAAATACGAAGAAGATGCACAGTCTTGAATTAAATAACAAAATAACAGTAGCAAAATAAATTTAATTGACAACACATAAATAATGCATTATATCATACAATGAGTACAAGGAAAAATTAAATTAAGGGAAAGAATTAAATAGCCTGGGTTGAAGCGCGTAAACGTTATCCTTAGAGAGAAAACGCTCCCACTGCACGGGTAAGAAATTCTGATTGCGCTCATCTCCCAAGATACGACAACCCGTTGGTTCCGATCGTGTGCAGCGAAAGGATCCCCGAACCTTATGAACACCGATGTTCTTACTCTCAAGAAATAAATTATTTTATAAGAGAAGATATAGAAAATTTTGGGAGAAAAAGATGAGACTGTAGTTCTGTCATCTTTTTAGAAAGGGGGAAAGATAGTATATAGGCATTTTACAACAACAAAATATGACCGTTGGATATATGACCGTTGGAAAACCAACATACAGTTGTCACAACAAACATAACAAACTAGTTGACTCATTAAAACAAAATCTTAAAAAAATCTAAAATAAATATTTTATTTTATAAAATGGAATTAATATATATTTATAAATTTTAAATTAAAACACAAATATTTACCCACATCTTTGAAACTTCAAAATAGCAGTCATCTAGCTACCTGCTATCCAGCTGTAACATTTTTGGAGTTGAGCACTCTGTCACTTTGAAATTGAGTCTAAATGCATCATAGGAAAAGACTAATTACTACATAGACTTGTGAAAGAGAAGTTTTTTAATATCTACTTGGACTGGACTCATTTTATTGATCACTCTGTTTTCCTTCCTTTTTCCCATTTTATTGTATTGGACTGCACTCAATAATTCTGAAAAGGAACCATTTCCTTCTCCAGGATTCCAATGCTTCACTTCACACGTTGCAATGGTGATGTGTTCTGCAACAATTTCCTCACTTCTCTCGCTTCTCTTTCTCCTTCCAATTCTGCTTTTCTTGATCCATCTACCAATTTTTACTCTTCTATGCTACCATGATTCTTTTCTTGCCTCTTGATCCTTAAAACTTCATCTGCATTTTTGTTTTCTTCTTCAAACATGAAATATTCCTCCAAAATGAAACTAGGGAAAAGTCTCCTAATCTTTTTATAGTTTATTCCCTATATTATAGGCTGCTACTAGTCTGCTAACATAAACCATTGTATTTCATTGACTAATAAATCTAACTAACTAAGGGTATATCTATCATACTTCAATTAGCCTTCTCTGTGTATATAAATGTATAATGGGAAGAATAAATAAGCACTGAACATATTACAAGCAACCTGTGATGAGGATTTTGAGAGGGTCAATGACCACATTTTGTTAATTAGTTTCCAATGGTTGCATAATGAAGCAAAATTAATCATACAGTATTCTTTCAATAGTATTAACTTATCAAATCAAGAGACGTGGACCTGTTCAGATAGCTTTTAAGAGTTTCTCTCCTGAAAATACAGAGCTTTCTCCATTAAAGCTCTTGAAAGTTCTTGTATTATTATAAATAGGGTGAAGAACAACACAAAAAAACATATGAACTGTTTAACTCATCCACCAGTATCTAATACAACACAACACAAAAAAAATTGTTTCCTCTTGTATTATTACAAATAGGATGAAGAACAACAATACACAAACTACACCCTGGGGCATGTTACATAAGTCAATTACTCACATATTAAACTACATAACAATCAGAAGTAGAAACCAATCTTCCCGTACTGTTGTTGGGAGGGAACACAACCTTCAACGGGTAACACTCAAGCTTCAAAGTGTGAACCCTGGTGTGCAAGGAGCCACAAGTGAACCTAACCCTACCAAGCAACGTGACTCCGAAAAGGACAGAACCCCGCCGACGCTGCTCGGTGATTCCCTTGACGACTCCTCTAGGGAACAGCCTGCGGGTGACTGCGAACCGCGCCCGAACCAGGGTGTCGGTCTCGGCCCCGGTCGAGAATGGCAACGGCTCGACCGGGGCAGAGGAGATGATGAGGTCGTCGTCGTCATGGTGGAACGAGAGCGCAAGGTCGAGGCTCTCGTACCGGACCGAGAGCACAACGTTGGGGTTCCCGAGGACGCCCTCAACGTGGAATTTTGCCGTTAACTCCGCGCCGGTGTTGGTTCTTAGGGACGTGACGTTGAGGGACGTTACATGGAAGCACGGGAAGTGGGGTGTGAAAGCCATCCATAAAAACACAGCGACAAGAGAGATCATGGCGCAGTAGCTTATTCGGGAGAGATGGTCTAGGTTGAAGCTGAAGGAGTTTTTCGCCCTCGGCATGGTTGGTGGTGAAGGATGAGAGTTTTGGGTTTGGTACGTAGAAGAAGGTGCCATGGGATTGTACATATAAGAAAGAAAAGGAGAAGAAACATTGGGGGGTGTGAATCAAATGTGGCTCTTCATGG